>NC_048224.1:106429921-106651875 GCF_002007445.2 Ailuropoda melanoleuca | reverse complement strand
CCGGCGGCGGCGGCGGCGGCGGCAGCGGCGGCGGCGGCATTAGCGCTGGCGGCGGCGGCGCCTCCAGCACCCCCATCAACGCGAGCACCGGCAGCAGCAGCACCGGCAGCAGCAGCAGCGGCAGCAGCAGCAGTAGCAGTAGCAGCAGCAGCAGCAGCAGCAGCAGCGGCGGCTGCGGCCCCCTCCCCGGGAAACCCGTGTACTCGACCCCGTCCCCAGTGGAAAACACCCCTCAGAATAATGAGTGCAAAATGGTGGATCTGAGGGGGGCCAAAGTGGCTTCCTTCACTGTGGAGGGCTGCGAGCTGATCTGCCTGCCCCAGGCTTTCGACCTGTTCCTGAAGCACTTGGTGGGGGGCTTGCACACGGTCTACACCAAGCTGAAGCGGCTGGAGATCACGCCGGTGGTGTGCAATGTGGAACAGGTTCGCATCCTGAGGGGACTGGGCGCCATCCAGCCCGGAGTGAACCGCTGCAAACTCATCTCCAGGAAGGACTTCGAGACCCTCTACAATGACTGCACCAACGCAAGGTAAAGAGCGGGGGGCAGCCCCGCCGCCCGCGGTCCCTTCCCTCCCGCCTCCTCACCCTTCCCTCGCTCCCTTCCTGGCGCCGCTTGCTCCGCGCGCCCGCGAGCCGCGCGCCCTGGAGAGCGCGGCCCTCTCCTCCCTTTCCTCGAGGCTCGCCAGCCGCTCCCGACCCTCTGAGAAGTTGGCACCTCACCCTGCCCAGATCTCGCTCTTCCGCCCGGTCCGCACCTCGCTCGCCTGGGCGCAGGGGTTTGGCTGCTGTGGGACGCGGGAACCCCAAGCCTCGGGGTGGAGGGGGCGGGAAGGAGGAGGACCGTGCGTTTCCAGGAGCCACAGCCCCCTTCCTGGGCCGCGCCAGCGCCTGGAGACCCCTCTCGGCGCGGCTGCCCGAGTGTGTGCTCCCTCGGGCCCAGGTTCCACGGCGGGCCGAGGGACACAGGCGGGGCTGGTCGGCGGCGCCGAGCGGCGTCCCGGGGGCGGGGAGAGGTCGTGACCCTGACCGCAGGGTTCGGGAGCGGGAAGGCGCGCCCCGGATGAGGGGCCAGCGAGGAAGCCGCAGGAGTGGGCCCCGTCGAGGTCGGAAGGGGAAAGACCTCCGAGGCCGAGAGGCCCGGGGCAATCCCGAGGGACCCGCAGCAAGCTCAGCCCCAGAGCCCTGAGGCGAAGCCCGCTGAGGGGAGGGGTCTGTGTGTGCGCGCACGTGTGCGTGTGTCCGCATGTGAGCTTGTGCAAAGGAGAGAAAGGGGTACGTTAGCCCCGGGGCAGATGCGAGGGAACCAGCAGGTTTCCTTCTGTAGGGGGAGGTGACTGGGTGCCTGAGACTCTTGGAAGCTGAGCTGGAGAGGTGGGGAAGGAAGACTAAAGCGCACACTCTTTCTCTCTCTCCAAACTGTTTTTCTTTTCCTCTTTCTTTTCTTTTTCTTTTTTTTTTTCCCTCCTTCTCCTCCTTCTTTTTTTTTTTTAAAAGGTTAGTAGCTCACGCAATGAGCAGGTGCAAGCTTTGCATTGCGATGTTCTGCAGACCTGAATGCCCAGTGCCGTGGCTACTACGACAGCCCGGCAAAGCGCGCGAACCCTGGAGGCCGGGAGACCCGGTGCCTGGCTGGACCGGTTTTATGCTAATGAACGATCACTGGGGGAGGATCTACCGAGAGGGGGCGGGAGTGGGGTAACTTGTCAGTTTCGGGGTAAAAAAGATCATTCCACCCGCTGTCACAGTTCCGCCTTGTACCCCGTTCTAAGCAGAGGGAAAAGTTGAGATGCCAGGAGAAAGAGAGTAGGGAAAGTTGGATACCAGAAGCGGGCGCGTGGCAACTGCGCGCAAAATTTGCGCAGAGACTTCGGTACCCTGCAAATAAGTTTAAGACTGGGAGAAGGAACGGAGTTGTACTCTCTCAGGGTGTGTGTCCCCTGATGGTGCTAGCGAAACTGAAGTGGGAAGGAAAGAAGGGTAGTACGAGACCAGAAGGAGGCAGGGGTGAAAAAGCCCCTAGCTATTTCTTCCTTGGAAGACTTCTGGCTGGTGCCCTGGGAAGGCTGTAGGGCGAAAAAGACTCCCAACTCCCAAGCCTGCAAATGTCCTATTCTGACTTAACTTTTCCTTGTTTGTTTGTCCTATTCTGACTTAACTTTTCCTTGTTTGTTTGCCATTCTTTGCATGAGGGCATGGGTGTGGATCTGGGTTTTGAACCTCCATTTCTATTATTTTTGGGTGAGTGCTGAGAGCGCGTGCATGTGTGTAGGCGCGCGCACGTGCCGAAGAGTATGGACAGGTGGCAGTAAAGATTGAGGGATAATCTTGATCACTAAACGTCATTTACCGAGATAATCGGAGTCCTTGAACGTCCAGACGATAAAATATTTGCCAACAATCTATTGTTAAAAGTACTCGAATCAGGGCAGAAAATTGTCACAGAGTTGTTATAAAGAATGCTAGTCGAAATTTGAAGCCAGTTCAGATATGATTGTTATAAAATTGTCTACCTATCCAGTAAATTGGTGAAGAGCTACTGTTTTTCTCTTTAGTAATCAAACCACTCTGCTCTCGAAATCTTTGTGTGTTTCTTACAGTACATACTGTACTAGATAATTAATGACCATTTCACATAACACAAAAAATTGCTAGAGAAAACTTCCTTCAGTGACAGCAACGTTATAATCAACGTAAAGCAGGTAGTGTTACATCTCTTAGAATTATTCCCTTGATTTTTTTTTCTTGAAGTTTTGGTTAGAGTTTGGAACTGAGGTCCTCACTATATGGTTGGAGAATATTCTTAAAGTTATTAACAAAAATGTTTTAATTAGTTTTTTTCCCCTGAGGTTAACAATAGCTCTGGAGTTTAAACTTTCACAAAAAGATAAGTTAAATCTAACAGAACTGTTTTATCCATTCAAAAATACTTAATCAATACTCTAATTATAGTTCAATCACCTGGTCTTAATACTTTACAATTAATTGTGTTATTCTAAAACTCAATTTCAGGTTATTTTTAAGTTAAATGTGGTAAGTTTGTTGATTTACTCTTGCATTTTGATCTTTTATCAACTATAAGGCTTACTCAAACCTATATATATGCAAATACTGCAGACATTAACCTTAGAAGATGTGTAATTGGAGATCTCCACCTAGGTTTTCCTAACTCTGCCACTGACTTAAAAAATTGAAAACTTGTCATTGAACTTTCTCTCACCAAAACATACTGTTTACATTATCTTATTATTTTTAATGATAATTACAAGTGTTACTGTCTTATTTCTTAACTTTGAAAGCAATACCTACAATATTTTGCATCTTGAATTTACAAAACTAAAATTACTTTTTCCACTCAAGTCCAGTTTATGTCTTTGCTGTTAAGATCCTTTTTCATTCACCTAGGTATATTGATTTCTTTCATTCTGGCTTCTTTCTCCTCTGTCTACTAAAGAGACTATCTAAAGGAATAATTTATGCAGAAGATAAGACAACTGAGCAGAAAAGCAAACCGTATAAAATACTGTATACATAGTGTGCAAGAAACATCAAATCTTAGCACTCTCATCTTTTTACAGAACATATATCTAATTCTGTCTCTTAATAGCATTTAGATACCAGGGAATCTGAGAAACCAAAATGATGTTAAAAGGGAAAAAAAGGTTCATAAACTTGCTCAAAGTGGTTCAGTAAGTTGGTAACAAACCTCAGAGTGGATTTAATTTGCTTGGGGCTATTGCATCAGTACGCTATCTATGAAAACTAGAATAAATGCTGAAGCCATCTGTCACTACCACAAGGAGAAGAAACAGAGACTATCACCTGCTTGATAGTAAAGCCAAAAGTAAGTCTGAAAAATGAGAGAAAATGTCAGGAAATATATTTAAAAGTTGTCAAAGGACACAGTCTGACCTTGATCAGCTTCCTCCAATTATTATTTTTAAACTAAACATTAGTTGCATGAACTTGGCTGGTGCAACAGAGGTCACTTAATTAACTGGTAACCAGTAAACAACAACAACAAAAGAAAAGTAATTATGCACATGGTCAAGTCTGTGTTTGTATGAGTCAGTAGCTTGTTTGTAGATTTGGGTTAGGATTCAATGTTCTGCGAATTCAGGTAATAAAAAGTGACTCTGCTGTATTTTGTTATCTAAAATGTTTATTTTTTGAATATTGCCAGAGGGTGATTTTGTCTCAGGATCTTTCAAACCAGATTATGATTTGGGTCGTACGTAGCCCTAGATTTGTGGAGTTTCTAATTTAAATAGATTCTGGTTAATTTTATCAGACATTGTATATGCATATAGATATTCACAAACAGTATTCTTTTGTCTTAAAAGTCAGTACCATCCATAGACAGCAAATTGAAAGACTTCTCAAGTCATTTTTGTCCAGTAGTAATATATGGATGCAATTTTAGTATAAGAAGTATAAAATATGTTCCAATTCTTGGCTCTGTTTTTCGTCAGGAGTTTTAATAAAGATGGCAAACTGAACCAGTCTATATTTATTGAACATTTCCCCCGTTGCATGTTTTTCAATGGCACGGACTTACGCACTTCTTCTGCATTGGTAATAGAAAGTTTCAACACAAATACAGATTCACTTCTAACAGATAATTACAATACTTGGCATAGATAAATTAAAAAAATTACTTCAAATGAAGAGAGACTATGCTTTTGAAGTTTTTGTATTACAGCCGATTAATGGCTCCTATAAAGTCTAATGTTTCATTTTATAACATTTCCTAAAGAATATGACATAATTAGAAGAGTGAGGTCTAAAATATGAAAGTTTAAGTTTGGTGCCACCACTTATTTCTGTATATTTTTAAAATGTTAGTGAATTACAGTTTAATAACTAATACATAAACAAAATCTGAGAATATTCTAACCTAAGATTTACCTTGGTCAATCGCGTTATACTGCATTAATACAAATTCCTGAGTTACTTAGGTATTTTTCAAACCTGTTGTTTTTCTTGGAGTTAGTCTCCAATAATACATATAGTCATTATTGTAAAAAGTGCACATAGTTATGAAGATAGTTTACTTTCTGAACTCCACAGATGACTAGTTAATGTTTTGAGATACTTATTTTGATTTGCACATAGGATATTTTATTTTGTGAAGCTCCAAATATTATATAAAATAAACAAGCTATTTTGTTTCAGAGTTCCCTTCCTTACATAAATTCTTTGTATCACATTTAATACAGAATTTGTAAACCTTCATCTTCTTTGTCCAAATCTGCTGTTATTTTTTGTTTAATCTACATTTCACGGAAGTTGCATATGAATTACTGAGACCAATATTAGCCACTCTCCTTTTGCCTCAGTACCTCCCCCAACCTCCTGAGATGTGACACCCAATATTGATTAAAGTCTTGGCTGGATTTGAGCATAAATCACTCTACTCTTTGGTGATTTACCATGTGTGATTCACCAGCATACGAAAACATAATATGCTTTATTGTTTCTCATTTGATGTTTTGTTTTTGGAATGTAAGTAGCATTTGTAAATTAGCTTAATGTGCAACGAAGTAGTTGTTATTTTAGGAACAATTTGTGCTTTGACTATCAATTAGTATTATTTTATCTTTCCAAGTTATTTTACTAAATTGTTTCATACAATTGCCTTTGTTAATCAAGTAAAATAATCATTTAAATTGCATTGTATTAGCAACATAGAACCCACGTATTGCAAAATACAATAAGAAATGCAACTCTCACAGGTTGTAAACTGTTTCCTTTTGAATCTTTGTTTGAAGAAATTAGTTTAGAGTAAGCCTTCTAAATAGGTACAGGTGATCCTCTAGATTTCGCTAAACATTTTGATTTTAAGGTTTTTGTTACTTGGTTCTTTAAAAAAGAGCTGGCCTGAATTTTATCTTTTAAGAATTTCATTTTCAGATTGTTCACAGGGGAAAAAAGTCACATCAAGTTATAGGCCTTTAAGATGACAGGGAATGTAAAAAAGTTGATATTAACTATTTGGGTATTTAAATATGTAATTAAGATAAAATTTTATCATTTTGTTTGAATTGTTAAAAGGATAGAATGACCTTACCGTGTACCAGCACGGCCTATCTCTTAACTACTGAGTTACTGCATTGTGATTGGTCAGTTATGTATATACATATATTCATGTGTATTATTGTTTAAATGCTACAACTTAAAAATTTAGGTAAGAATACATTAAAATACATTTATATTTATATTTTTAGGCTTTGAGACTGCATTAAGGGACCTCTTTTCCATTACATTTGTTATGTTCAATAATTTATTTTTTAATGAAGAAAACCCTGAATTAAAAGCCCACCCAATGGGGCTCAGATATGTGTTATAATACAAGGCCCTGGTCTTCACATTTATGTGTTTCAGGCATAACAGAGGCTTTGTGAGCCCACATTGTACTCAAATTCCTTTAGTTTTCTTCTTTTCAATTTGTCTGAAGTGTTTCCAGTCAAAAGTAATTTTTTGCTACAGTGAATGTCTTTCAAAATAACTTTTAATTGTTGATACATGCTTTTTAGTATATGCCACAGTACAGAAATGACTTCATTCAAATAGTGAGTGTAGTTTACCAAATTATTTCTTTGGGAAACAAGAATACCGAGATTAGTCTCTTTATATTTGGTCCAGTAATTAGTTGTTATTAGATTAACTGGTGGGTCACTTTATTTTGATGTACCTACTTACTTTGAGAAGGTTTCTAAGAATTTTTAAAGTGTATGTATTATAGTTTATGATTAACTTTATATTTAAATGTGCAAATGACTATGAACAGAATTTCTATCCATTCAGTATAAATTAGGCAATCAATCAATGAAATCTCACTGTTTTTCAAAGTAATGATAGAATTAAAATTAGCTGAATAAAATAGCGGATAATTGTCAATTTATGTATGTAGATACATATATTTATATAATCATATAAAGAGAATAATTCAAATTGCTACTTGATCCAAAATCAGGGACCTTGAACTAAGTACACTTTAAATTTCTTGTGTGTTCTGACTTGGATTTACTTTATATGCTAAGAGGATTCTAATTTACCCATTTAAACAAATTCATCTGTAGATTTTTCTAAATTGGATATTAAAGTGGCCAATGACTGAATTTTGTTAAAGGTGTGGCCCTGTTGCTTTCTGATTCAAATTAGCTTGGAGCTCGGCCAGGATATCAAGCTGGGATTCTTTTACACGTTTAAATGTACGTGACTTGAGTGAAAGTTGTCAAAGACAACTTACTAAACTGGAAAACTCACTATATCATTATTTAATTGCTCTTATAATTGTGTGCTTATAAGTATATTGATATGTCTAATACTATGCGGCACAGCAACATGCTGAAAGCTACCTGCTTTAAAAAAAAGTTTTAGAGAGCAGTGATTGAAAAAGAAGACAGCTTAGCTGAAGCATCTAAAGCATATTATTATATAAGATGAATATAATACCTGGAAGCATTGCATGTTTTTAGGAGGAAGTCAAAACTATTTACTATGATATGAAGAGCATAAATGCAATTTAATGTAAGTAGACTTATAATAATCCTGCAAGGGATTTTGAAGGTAGTATATGTTTGACCAAAAAAAAAAAAAAAAAAAGAATATGTTTTTCAGGCATGATTTTCACAAAGCAATAATGAACTAGGCAACTAAGTATATTGGTTACTTTTAGTTAGTTACATTGAAGAATTGGGGAATGTTTCCTTTCCTTAGAATACAGGAATGGAGAGCTAAACAAAGTATTAAGAAGTCACAGTGTAACTTATCTTTGAATTTATATACTATCAAATGTTTCTAAATAATTAGATTGCTCTTCCAGTCACAACCAGAAAAAAATAATACTTTTCTTTAAGGACAAGCAAAACATATTCAGGAAAGAAAGAGTACTAGTTGAAAGGGAATTATTTTATGGATGCACATAGAGCATTTGCAGTAAACACTTGTTAATTCAATTTAAGGGTTACTGGTCATTGCTTAAGGAAAGATAATGAAAATAAATCTCTAGAATATGTTAATTAAGAAATGCTTTATTATATTCACATATCAAGCAGACAAAGTATTTTGTTAAAACCTTAAACTGATTGTATTCTGAAATTTTATTAATAGCAACAGTAAATGAACTGTATTATTCATAGCCCTATATTATGTATGAACAAAGCAAATCACTGAAGGTGTAACAAATCTTTGAACCCACTTCTGCTCTGCAGAAATATACTGGTTTATCCAAAAGTGTTAAATCCCATTCTATATTTAAAAAATCTTGGAAATAATACTTATTTCTTGAGTTAGGCAATTTGTAGTTTAATAGGGCCTTTGGATTTTAAATGAATAATTTAGAACACTTTTAATTGTCCTCTTACCGGTCACACATTTTATACTAAGATAGATGTCCTTCTGTATGCAACAAGTGTAAAATTTTTATCAGTATTTTAGAGGTCTTTGTGGTGGATATCTTTGTTTATATTAACCTTAGCCCGTTTGTAGTGTATGTTTTTATTCTTAAATAATTATAATATCTTTATTAGAAAAGCTTTTATGTATATGTCTGTATGTATTTTCTCTCTGTCTCTCTTTCTTTCTGTCTTTCACACACACACACACACACACACACACATGCACACACACATACACACACAGACTTGTAGGACGTAGGGCCAGAGGACAACCAACTTACCAAAAAATTGACTTTAATTTTGTTTTGTGTAATTTATTGAGATATAAAATAGCACAGAGAAAGAAATTCTGCTTTACTGAATAACAACAGAAAACATATTTAAAATTAATTTTAGCATAAATGAAGTAATTTATACTTAAGTATTTTAAAATATAATAAACAATGTTACATGGTTATTAGGACACTGATTAAAAACTTACCTTGGTTTTCCTATACCTTTATGTCTATGATAACTAAAATGTACTTTTAATTCTCTATGGAAAATATTTATATCAGAGAATTATCTTACTTGTATGAAATAGATATTAAGCTATTAGGTACTAGAATCTGTACGTTATGGAATAACATGTAATGTGCTTGATGTCATTGTTCCATTTCTATTATTAGTTTATTTCATCACTGCTTGCACTTTGGAGCAAGCATATCCTCTAAAATCAGTGGATAAATGATAGGAAAACAATTTCATAACTTAAAAAAATGATTGCTCTTCTAAAAGCTTTGCCATCAATGAGATGAGTTAGGAATGAGGTCAATGGGTTAATCTGCAGGTCTACATAAGAAGATGTGTATTACCACTTCTTGCAGTGGACTGTAATTGTCTTTGAAAACACCTGGTAGAGATCCAGTTAAATTGAAATCAATTACTTTCTCAATCATTCCATGGCATTTGTCAAGTCATTACATCATTGGTAAAAGTGCAAAAATGCATGCATTTTTTTTTTTTGTAAAGTAGAAAGGAGGTTATAAAACAGTGACTACTTAAAAAATTCTGCTTCATCTAAAGCTTGTGGAATTAAAAAAAAAACTTGCACATAATAAATGCAAAATGACATTTGGTAAGAAGTTCGTCTTTGCATTTTGTTATCTCAAAACATATTCCATACTACTTTTTGCATTATCCGGTAGGCATATATATTTATAAGTAAGTAAAAGTGATTTCAAAATATTTTATGACTTGTGAGCTCTGACACCTATATTCTTACCCTCTAAGAACCCTCTGACAAGTGCGTATTATAATCAAAGATGAATATATGTCTGCTGTTCACTGATTTTTTTTCTTCACACCATTGATAGTACATGCAGATTTGAACTTGTAGCCTGCAACAGTGCTTCCATGCTTCAAATTGCCAAAAGACCCCCAGGGATAGAAACTTGACCTGCTTTTATGAAACCATAGAATTACATTTATACAAGTTACCCCATGGGAAAGGAATGAACTGATCCCAATTCAAACCTTAATATTGGAGCCTTCTGGGTCAAATTTGATTTTTCTTTCTGTTAACACCTGTTTGGCTACCAAATTTAGTAACTAGATATTCTTAGGAAATTTTAAAAATATCATTCATAAGTGAAGCTTCACAGGTAAGCCAAAGTGCCGTCAAAATTTTACAGCTATTCAAGTTTTCACATGGGATTAAGATGTTACTTTTCAAAACAAAAAAATCTACCTTTTAAATATACATCCTAGATACAAGTACTTTAAACATATATTTGCTTAATTGGACATCTATTTTGTACTTTTTATTAATTTCCTTCCACTAAAGAGTCAGCCCAAATAGGAGAGGAAACTTTTTTAGGGAGTAGTTCCCTGTGATAACATTTCAGAATAAGGATTTTTAATGGATTGTTTAATTTTCTTAGACTCACATTTTAAAAGGTTATATTCCATATTTTATTTTTTTGTTGCACTATATGAAGGGGTTTCCAGAAAGCTTCTTTTGCCACTAGTAGTAACAAATGAAGGTGGTCAGTGATAAATTGGATACATAAAAGCTATTTCTGTTTTAGTTGGATATACTTTAGTTATGTGGATGGCCCTAAGTTGGAAAACTTAAGTTAATCGTGTATTCAAAATAAAGAGAAATTTAGGTGTGTAATATAGTTTGCTTAATCTCTGTAATATGAAAATGCTATATTATATATATACAAACAGATAATGAATATAAATGGTAGGGTTATAATATCTCTTTGCTTATAATTGATGGTATTAAACGACCATTATTTAGACTACAGACATGCTTCTCCACATAGAATGACTCGTTCTCTATCTTATATACACAAAAATACTTTATAAAAGGTAAAGCAATACACGTACACTTATACCCCTACTCAAATATCCGTTGTTATGATTATGATGATTGAATAATTTCATGATAGGGTTTTGGAACTGAGGTTAGCATGTTCCTTTCCCAATTCAAAATTAAAAAGAATTTTAAAGACTTTTCTCTTCTTTTTTCACTTAACATTCATAAAACCATTTGGATAATTGGTTATTTTCCTGCAAGATCCAAACATAAAAATTCCTAGTAAGAATACTTACAACAAATCAGCTCTTAGAATAGAGAAAAGACCTTGAAATTTCCAATGGAAAAGTATACTACTTGCCTTACTATCATAAGTCATGATTATAAAGGAGAAAATATTTAGAGTTTTAAACGTGTTGTTTTTTTCTTTTCTGTTGGCTGTTATGTGACAAAAAAATTTTTTTTGCTTTCACAAGCTAACATTTTTCCTTGACACTTGAATGAAGCTGAAAAATTAAATCAATTATTTGGATGTTCCCTAAGATCACTTTGATGCCATATTTATAAAATATCAACATTTGATTAAATATTTGATTTGAAAGTTTGACCCAACTAGTTTGATGATTTAACATGGCTCTTGCTCTTCACTTTCTCTTACTGTGATGAAAGGAAGGAAAGGAAGTAGATCACATGACCCAACCACATTATGCTGTTCTTAAAAAGAATCTAGTTCAGGAGAAGCAACCTATTCTGACTTTTGTAATGGTGATAATATGAAGTTTCTATGACCTTTTTTATCTTCCAGTGGCACTTTGCTGCTCTATTTCCAATAATGATTGATGGTATACCACGTGAAATGCAAAACAAAACAAAACAAAACAATTAACCTTAAAAAATCTTGCTAAAAAATGCATGAAAGGGGAGTTGGAACTTTTATATTTTAGATAATCCCCTACGAGTGGAGTAATCCTTAATATTGGTACAAGATTCTACATCATACTTTATAGAGGAAGCCTTCCAACATCAAAGAAAATTTCATCTTCTTAAATATCTTTGTCGTTTAAATAATCCACATAATAATCCTGTTATTTTTTTTTGTAGAAACTCTAGTGAAATTGTGCATGAAAATATAAACACTTATCATGAAATTTACCTATAAACATCTAGCCAAAAACAGAACAAACTGGGTTTTTGAGCTGTTGAAATTCAGATCAGATTCCAAATTTCAACAGTTTGAAAATGTAATATTTTAAGATGTATTTTGTTCCAAGTATAGGAAATAAAATTAAAAATGGTATATTTGATCTGGAGTAACTTCTTAGCTCTTTTTTTGGGGGGGAGTAGGTTAAATAAGGGTCCATGACAGGGATGCTGTTTGTTTTTCACAAAAGTTGTTTGTGATTTCAGGTACTCTTGGGAAATCTCTTGATCAGATTCACATCTGTTCCTGTCAAAGTGGGTGCTAAGATACCGGTCACCCAGCAACCATGTCCAAGAGGGAATTGGGCCGATAATAACTTCAAAAAGGAATGACAGATGCTAGATTAGGATGAAAGACAAAACGCATGAAAAATGAGCTTGTTAGAATCAAAAATTTGTTCAAGCACCTTTATGCAAATTAAATGAATATTGAATATTTGCATGCAGTAATTTCTACTTTTTCGTTTGATTGAAAAGAAAAGAATAGTGCATTTAAACTCACGAATGTGATTTCTTTCTTTGGTACTAATCAACATACAAAGCCAAATCTCTTTTTAAAAAATCAGATTAGCCACCTGGGTTCTTATATCTGTGCTAAGTATGTTACAGTGTTTTTCTTATAACAATGGTACTCTTTGGGACAACTTAGTTTATCTAATTATTTTTATAATAAACAGTCTTGTGTGAATTAAGATTATTTTAGATGAAAATAAATCCATTTCTTAAGAAAGCATTTCAAAAGTAACCTTATCCTATTGTCCTTGAAATTGGTTAATGTACATTAATAAAAGATCACTGAAGATGAGTTCACACCAAAAGCACAGGCTTCTCATTGACTGGTTAAATAACAATTCATTAAAGTAGAGCAGGGTAGCATCCCCGAAATGAAAAGTAGACAGAAAGATCTCTCCAACATTTAAGGTGCTTTTTGATACATTACTAGTTTTTCTATTGAATTGTTCACATACTAATCAGAATTTAGAAGGGCCTGATAAAGTATAGTGATTGAGAGAGGTTTCTGAGTCTTGGTTTAGCAATGTCTAATGTGGTCACGTAGAGAAATTGATTTTCTTCAGAAATTAATTAATTTTTCATATCGCCCTAAGCTGCAGTTAAAAAGAGTGCATACTTGTCTGTTTTTTCCAGAAATATTGCCTAATCATATTAATACCATTGCCCCAAGGATGAAAAGATAATTGTACAAATGCATTTGGAAATATGTATCACTGAGTATTTATGATTAAATTATGCAAATGACCCAGCTCTCATCCTTTCCAGACCCAGATTGTCTAATTAGGATTGATATGCTGAATAGATGTTCCAGAATTTGAATACAAGCATGTCCAAGGAGCAGAAAATTGGAAATGACAAGGCTGAAATCCAAAGAAAAGTGTCTTTCGTTTCTATACTTTGTTAATGTGCTGTTAGCAGTTGAAGGTTTTTTCAGTCCCTTTGGCTATTTTGTGACTCATATGTCCTATTAGAAACAAGTATGCAAAATGAATTGAACTTTAGCAAATAGCGTTTCATTTCTATTTGGTGCTTATTTAAAAATAATAATCCCCTGGCCATTCAAAGAGAACATCACTATTAAGTTCCTTCCAACAATGGAAACTTGCCCTTAATTGAGTGACGTTTTTTAAAACTTCCTCTTAGCTGGTATCCTAACTTTATTTCAAAGCTACCTCTCCAAACTTAGTGGTATACCAACCAATTCAGTATTTTCCAGGATATGCTTTCTTGAATGCATGGTCCATTCATTTATTCATTCATTCATTTTCTCAAATACCTGTCTTTTTATGTTTGGAGAAAATTGTTGAAGCAACAGTCCTGATTACGAAGAAAAAAAAAGCAGCACTTTAAACATAACAATGTTTGAATTTGAGGTCCTCAGCAGGCTTTCTCCCTCATTGATTACATTCATTCATCTTAGATGGAGGGGTGGCCATGAGGGGCTAGGAAGGGACTGAACTGTCAGGGCTCCGGCCTTTGTTAAGCAGCGGGTAGTCACTGCCTCTGAACTGGCCTGGCTCCTGCTTTCCATCTGCAAGATGATGGATTGCTATGTTTAATACATTTCAGCTTTTGTCTGTCATAGTGTGGACAGACAGTACTATCAGTGATTTCAACAGTGATTAGGGAACCGTTTCAAACCACTCCTATTGGCCAGACAGCTTCCAGGAATGTCTGTTGAAACGCACTCATTGGCACTCTCACCATGTAAATGTGTAGCTTAACTAGGTGGAGATTGTACACTCGCCCTTTAAACCCATGCAGAACCCACAGAGAATTTTACTAGATTACGTATGCACTTTAGAACAAAATTACAGGAGACAATATTGTAAGAACATTTTGGGTTTCCAACTAAAATATTCATCCCAAGTGTTTCCAAATTAAGATAAATTTGAACTCTTGAAATAATAACAACATGTGCTTAATGGCAAGACTGTATTCCGTAGACTATGATATCAGTTGTTATCTCCATCAATATTGAGCTGTTTAGCTATATTGAGAGGGCAGAATGTGAAGACTATGTATGTTCAAGCAGTAAGACATGACATGGCATGTGCTGTGCTGGGATTTGTTGAGCTGTGGGTGCTCTGTGGTTCACAAGTCCAAAGAGTGAATGATTTCAACAACCAGAAAGCCACTATGTACCAGCTCAATATTTTCCCTTGAGTGTCTTATTCTATTTATAAAACTGGTGCTAAGAAAATACAATTAACTAAAGGAAAAGAAAATATTCTGTTAAGCCATTAATAACATAAGCAAGTTTTTATTGGGAGAACTGGACTTATATCTAAATAAATTGAATTTTGCTAATTCTATTATAGCATGCTAAATGTAATGTAATTTATAATGTAATTTTTAAATGTATTATAAACATGGAGTTTTAATTCTCTTAATAAATAGATAATTATCAAATACTAATCCAGACAAAGTTTGGAAACACAAAATCCAAATCAAGAGAAGCCACTTGCTTTCAACTAATCTCTTTTAATAGGGAAGATGAAGGAAAAAGTTTTGATAGTTAATAGCAAAGATCCAATGAAAAAAGAACTCCAGATCCCAGACTGTATTTTCCTTTACTGATACGGTTCTTATACTATAAAATTTTTACCTGAGATCCCTTCAGTAAAGATTTCTGGTTTCAAATATGTGATTACAAATATGCAAACACACACATCACACCACAAATACACACATACACACACACTATCTCTTTTGAACTAATTCAGTAGCTAAACGTGCTGGCATTTTAGCATTGCTGATTTAGTAATAAGGACAGGTGGTGTTCTACCTCCTGGGAGAGTTATAAAAACATTCATATATTTTGCAAATTATTTTGTTCTTTGTTTTATTTTAAGCCCTGTTTTATTGAAACAATGTTCAGCTTAAAAATTGTACGTTCGTTCAGCATATTCAAAGGGAGTCATTTGTCAGAGTTAATCAAAGGTAGTGTTCATAGTATACTTTTGTACAGAAATTTCATCACTGGGCTTAAGTGAATCTGGATTTCTTAATCAAAGCTATTCACAATTTATATAGCACATATGTAGTAAAATAATGTACTACCCCTCGACATTTTTTTGTACTGCATAATCATGCTAATGTGTGGCTGTCAAATCTTTAGTTGTAGAGTATTGCACATTCATTTATTGCATCCATAGTGTGGGTGGGGGGCAGGCAAGGAAGTGGCAGAATGCTTATTCTTTTAGAAAAAGATGAGGTGTAGGGGGCAGCTATTATCCTATGAAATCACTGTGATGTGCAGAATCTCTATCAAGTCAAAGGCAAATGCATGTTTGAGGCTACTAGAGTTAAGATTCCCAGCTTTGAGCTCTCAGTCGCAGAATGAACGGAAGGAAGTTGAGATGTCAAGCAAATAGTCTGTTCTAAAACTGATTCGTGGGATGGCCCTACCTTACCCTGCTACATTCCCTTCCTTAACTATTTTTTAATAAATTTTAAGGAGGTGAGTAGAGACTTAAGATAAAGGACCTGGCTGGGGAATAGACCTTAAAGAGAGGAAGGGAATGTTTGTACTATACATAAGCTATAGACATTTCCCCCCAAAAATATTATAGAAAATATAACTGTTTGCAAATTTACATGTGTATTTTACCCATAAGTGAATCTTTTTGGGCTATTCAGAATTGGATCTTGTGTAATACTGGGAGTATAATTGTGTGTGTGTGCGCATGCACGCACGCATGCGGGCATATCCACATGTACACAATAGGTTGCCAACACTTGTTATACACACTGTTGGTCTTATGTTTAGTTAAACACCATAATTACAAGGTAATACAAGTCATTTGTCTTACTGTGGTTAAATAAAGAAAAAAATGTGTGCTAGAAATGAATGAATGAGTTTCTCATGAAGCTAAGTGAACAAGTCTGCTGTCTGCAAATGTATCAGAGTGAAGGAGTATTAGAATCCCCTGTAATCTATCCATCCATCTCTAGCCACGGTGTGAGCTCACTGGCGTCTGCATGTATGTAGAGCAGCCCTGGTCTTAGCTATTACTGTTTGGTAGATCCATAGATTGGGGGAAATAAGGAGTGAGGCCAGCAGGTTCAACTTCTTATTTCTCAGTAGCTTCCTATAATGATTCTACCTCTAATGAGGTGAATTACTACGGCATGAAAAAGGAGAAAAAAGGGTTTTGGCCATCTTAACTAATAAATCACATTGACTGCATGGCTGATCAGATCAATTGTGCATAAATCAGTGCCTTAAAGAGTCTTAAACTAAGATTCTACCGAAGACCAATCGATCTACTGGCTTGTGTAACGGCATGGTCTCTTGCCCATAGCAAACTGAACAAGAGTCCACGATATTGAGACTGTTAATATGCTGTCAAATGTTGAAATGAATGTTTTCAGATCTCAGCAGCATGGCTGAGACAAATAAAACAGTTGTGACTGTGTGAGTCAACTGACAGATTTTTGCCTCTTCTAGTTCACTTTTGTTAGTTAGGTTAGCAAGAAAATATAATTCTTGAGACATACATGAAAACTCAGTTTTGAAGCCTTTATTAACAAACATAATTTGGGAGAACTGTTTCCTCCTAAAATATTATAATATTATTTCCAGAAGAAATTATCATGAGAATCCAAGAGAAGTATTTCATGATCACAATAGCTGTAGATTTGAGATTTACTCATCTATAGATAACTTGGAGTCATGAGAACAATCAGGAAACTTTATTTCAAGTACTGGTGGTATCAATTACTTGCTGGGAGATGTTGGGTTGGTCAACTGGAACCTCCATATTGTTAAATATAAAATAGGGATAATGAAGGTAACTTTTCTATTTATTTCAAAAGAAGGTTGTGAGAATAGGAATGTAATAGTAGTTATTTGAAAGCACTTCAGAAATGATAAGGTACGGTTCAAGAGTTGTTATCTCTTTAGGATTCTCAATTTCTTTTTTTTATTGAGATATAATCTACATATAACATTCTATAAGTTTAAAGTGTACAATTATATACTTCAAAGTTGCTAAGATACTAGATCTTAAATGTTCTCACCCAATTATGTTTTTAAACTCCTTTTACCAGAACAGCTTACAAAAGCATAAAGAAAAAATCTACTTTGGTTCTTGCTATCACACTTTTCACCACTTTTTAAGGAAGTAACAGTCAAATCATAACAATTAAAACAAAGAATTTGTGAATTTTGAAAAATTACAGTCTTTTTATAAATATAACATTTATTAAAATTTTATTGCCATTGACTTTCGAATAATGGTTAACATGGTTAAATCTTTGAAAAGCAGGGGCGCCTGGGTGGCATAGCGGTTAAGCGTCTGCCTTCGGCTCAGGGCATGATCCCGGCGTTATGGGATCGAGCCCCACATCAGGCTCCTCCATTCTGAGCCTGCTTCTTCCTCTCCCACTCCCCCTGCTTGTGTTCCCTCTCTCGCTGGCTGTCTCTGTCAAATAAATAAATAAAATCTTAAAAAAAAAATCTTTGAAAAGCAAGAAAACACAAAATATAGCCATAGCATATGAAAGGATAACTTACTTTATTTTGCAGAGAATGACATTCAGTATCTCTAGTAACTGGCATGCAATTCTCTGAGAAACCAGAGGTTCCAAAGGAGTTTGAATCAGTTTTTTTTTTCTTCTTCCTTGTACTAAAGCAGATACTATTGAAATTTTTATTTCTTTTTAATTTGGGTAGAACATTCTATTATAGTTAAGTCTCTAGGATTTTCTTAAACCAAATGCATAATTTATAATTACTCTTTAACAAACATCTCAAAATTCCTCAAATGATTATTTTCTGTAATCACCTGTTTTGAAAATAAATTTGGGATAGACATTCAAACATCTTAACATAAAATTTGATGTCTGCCCAGTATTTTGTGAACTCATCAATATAATATAATGTTCCCTATTTCAGAATACCATTGTTCTGCTTTTGTTTGTAGATTTATGACAATGTCTTGACATTTTTGTAAATTATGTAACACACATTGTTTCTCCCTTGTTATATTGTGAAATTTAGTAGGTTGTTGAAATTGGATCTGATTGATTTTCTCCTTGGCATTTGTCTACGAAAGCATTTCAGTCTAAAATTCACGAAAGGAGGAGAAATCCAGGTGGATTTTTTTTTTTTTTTGCAGGATTTTCCTTTATGTAGCCAAAGTTTTAAAATATTTGTGATCAAATGTTAAAACAGTTTTAAACATAACTATAGAGTTTTTTGCTGATAGAGGATGGTCTGGCTATTTCTTGAAATCCTTAACTTAAAAACTTGAGTAAGTTTAATTTCTGGTGAATTATAATTACCTCCCTGGGATTATTAGAGAGGATTATGTTGCATCTATTGTTGTTAAAACTCTCAGGTACTTTTCTGGCATACAGTAGACACTCATTATAAGTGTAAATGGCTTTTTAAAAGAATTTTAGTTTGCATATTACTGAATTATAATAAAATATTCTATGACAGTCTTAATGTTAGAGCATTTTGATTATGATCAATAAATTAAAGCATGAACAGAAATGTTTTAGATTTTTATGTAGAAATAAAAAAACAAAATAAAAGTGTAGTTGACATTACTTCTTAAATATAGTATATCTTTACATCCTTTACATCCCATGTTCTTGTAGTACCTAAAACACTTGTATTTAAACTTTGTATATATTACACACATAATTTCATAAGACTGAGATTTTATCTTTATCTCAATTATTGTTAATTAATGTTTATCAGATTAATTACAAAAGGTCACCAAATACATAATTTTTGACATAACTAAAATTCTAATTGCATCACCAGACCAAAACTGAGTATATACATCTGCTAGTCAAAACACTACCAATGACAAGAATTATAGCTACTATTATGTGTGATTAGTATTTGTTAGAGATAAGTGTGTTCAGTATGATATCTCTTTCTGTTCCACTCCTGATAGCAGCCAGAAGAGGCAGGTTCTATCTGGTTTTAAGGAATGATAAGGGCACTGAGGATCAGAGCAGTTAATTAATTTGCCCATGATTACACAGCTAGTGCATAACAATTAAAGGAATAGAAGTGAAGCAATCTAATTTTAGAACTTTATTTTCTATGTTATATGTTTCTATTCAAATAAAAGTTAACCAGTGACTCTAATATAGATTATATTTGAAGATTGTAGGTTGAAAAAAATAGTGCTAACACACATTTCTTAAAAATATTCAAGATGTATGTGTGTGCTCTGTGTCAGTAGCAATTTAACAGTTTTATAGGAAAACTTTAATATTGTTTATAAATCTAAGATTTTTAGAAACATTTTTACATTGAAGATGTAGAACAAGCCAGTCATAATTTATTTCTTTATGAGAAATGAAGAAGTGACATTAAGTTTTATATCCATTAGCATTGTAGATTAATTTTCCTCATCTCCTTAAGGGATAGAAACCTATTGTATGCTCTTCCAAGTACAAAAGTATATTCTCTTACTCCCTTTTTATTTCTTCAATCTTGTTACAATGTATCTTTAAAATTCTTGAGTTCATGATCATTAAAGGGAACCTTACCAAATAACAAACCATGTAGTAAGGTCAAATTTTACTCATAAGATAAAATTTAAAACAATTGCAACATTAACTTATTAAACTAATTCATGCCTTCAGATCAATGATTATTGGTGGGGAGAAAGAAATATATAAGAATAATTGGGTTATAATCTACCCTCTCTGCCTGTTTTACAGTTCCTCTGAGTACTATTGCCAGAGTAAGCCACTCCTATTACTTACAGGTAATCATTCCTAGTCGTTACAAATAGGTTATTTTTAGAAGCTGGAAATTCATTCATCTGTGCATACAGTTGGGATTTAAACCTTAGTTGTATGGTACAAAAGCCTACTGTTGGCACAGTTTTACCAATAACTTCCTGGTTTTAAACTGGAGATACCCATGGAAAGTTTGGGGTTGGGTCTGTTTTCCTTCACAGGTTTTTTGGAATAAGTTTCATCATCCCATCTCAATTACCCACCTGGATGCCTTCTTCTGTCCAGGTAGTTTGCTATTCTTTTTGATCCTCAGATCTTTAATTTTTTTTTTTCCACAGCAGAAAAGGTACTTTGATATTTTGGCATCCTCATATTACATATGAAGAACTTGTTGTTTAACAGATTGGCACATTTCTGTGATGTGCAAATTCCTTGGTAGGTAGGGTATGTGCGTCACTTTGCTCGTTGTTGTTTATTCACTTTAATCACGTGTGGGAAATAATGTTTTTTTACCAGGTAATTATTATGTGTGGAAAGTGGTAGAACTCTTGTTCTAGGGTATCTACAGTTAAGGTAAGGAGTTAATTGTGGTAGAGGTAAATTTGTTGAATTTTCCTATTAATGTTTAGTGTCCCATCAAAGTCTTGCATGTTGAAAAATTGCATAAATTGAGACAAAAGGGTATCATTTATCACTAATTCAGGAGAGAAGGTATAGTGTTTATATATAATATTTAGCAATGATTTCTGTATTTTTAATGGTTGCTGAATTACATCAACAGTGTGTTGAAAACATGGCATGTGCCTTGATGTTTCTAAAGATTTGCAGAGATTTGTAACTGAGCTCATCAGTGGACTAACTACATTGCCTTTTCTTTGTCACCTTTCTACCCTTGCCTTGGTTGCCTGTGCAGGATGATTTGAACTATGTCATTTCAAACTAACAATATTATGTGAAAGAAGTAAATTAATGGAAAACCTCCGTAGTTCTGTTTTAAAATGACTATTTGAGGGGCATGTGGGTGGTGCAGTCAGTTAAACATCTGACTCTTGCTTTCGACTCAGGTCATGATCTCAGGGTTGTGGGATTGAGCCCCGGGTCCAGGTCCATGGTCAGTTCAGAGTCCACTTAAGATTCTCTGTCCCTCTCCTTCTGCCCCTGTCCCCCAAATAAATAAATAAATACATTCTTTTAAAAAATTATAATTTTAAGCGCACTCAAATCACTCAGTTATAAATTCTATCTGTTCATGCTCTTGGGAGTGTCAAACCTACTTCTTCCTTTGTAACTTTTAGTGCTAAAATTCAGGTGAGGCACTTCTCTGTGAAAAGACCACGATGTGCGGAAGAAAGCAGTGCCATTTTCACTTCCTCTCGAGACTCTTGTCTTAAAGATCTAGCTTTGTCCTTTTTCTCCTATGAAGTTTGATTCTTTGCATTTATGACTTCCCTAGGGCAGCAGTCCTACCGCTTGGCAAACAGTATGCTCATTTAAATGTTTATGAGGAATCAATGTATCAGGTTTAAGCAATGGGTAAAGCTGCCTGTGCCTTCACAATACATGTATCTTTCTAAATGACCTGAATACAATGCATCGCCGTGCACTTTTTCTTTGGTTCAATATGCTATCTCATCCAGGAGAACTGCAATTGGGTGTTGATATATAGTGTATTGAAACTGAACTTTATCTTCATTCGTATGTGTCTAATGGATAAAAGTTTCTTGGAGAAATGTAAATTTCACTGTAGTGTGGCAAATTCGGAATTTAGAGTATTGTTGTTTTTCAGAATTGAATTGAGTCCTAGAAGCATCACGCCTGTACTTTAAATCACTTTCAGGTAATGTAGGACAGTTGAAAAGGAGCCATACACATTTTTCATAGTGTAGTAGTTTTCGTATCGGAATGATAGACATGCTTCTAGTGACTAACTGTGAAATGTTACTGAAAATTAAGAATCCCTTTAAATGAGTTATGTCCCACTTGACCACTCACCTTGTTAGCCAGTGTTCTAACAAGACACCCAGAAGTCCTCAACAAGCTGGAATAGATAGATAGCTTTTGATTGGGAGGTCACTTTTCAGCCTGTTATCAACCATGCTGAGTAAACTGTGAGAGAAATATTTTAAAATTTAACTTTGAATAATGGGTGAGTATATGCAAATATCTCCTGTTTTGTTTTGCTGTGTTTTTTCTCATCTCCACCAACAATTCTTCATAACCCTTCAATTCCTTATCATCTTACGTCCAAATCTCGTCGGAATTCCTGCTCTTCTTCCACTTCTCAGTGTACTCCACTGTCAGTGTCCTCTACAAAATTTGCATCATGGGATGGTTTTCCTTTTCTGTTATCAATGGTTTTTTTGTCCACTTCAGACACTAACCTGAGTACATTTCTTATTTCATGTAATCCTTGTAATAATCCCATTTCCCATTTACAGAGGAAGGCGCTGAGTTACAGAGAAGTTAAATAAATGACCCAAGGCAGTGGTATTAAATGGTGTTGACCTCAGAACCTACACTCTACTCCAACACTGCATTCCTATGCTCTGCAAAAACTCACTTGAGCTTCAACTTTCTCACTTGCCAGTGAGGGTAACTAACACCTACCAGGAAGATGAGGATTTAAGGAAAGGAGATCAAAAAATGAAAGTTAGGGGCACCTGGGTGGCTCAGTCGGTGAAGCATCTGCCTTTGGCTCAGGTCATGATCCTGGGGTCCTGGAATGGAGCCCCCCCATTAGGCTTCCTGCTCAACAGGGAGTCTGCTTTTCTGTCTCCCTCTGTCCTTCCCCCACTGCTTGTGCTCTTGCTTGCTCTCTCTGTCTCTCTCAAATGGATTAATAAAAAATCTTTAAAAAAAAAAGTTAAATGTCCTAGAAATCACAAACTATATAGAGGTTTAGAAGGAATTCAGTAAAAGTCCTGTACCATTTTCCTTTTCCCTGTGTTGCAGGTTGTACTTGAGAAGGAGAAGTCAAGAATTCACACCTACAGTTAGTTAGTCAGTAGAAAAACCATGATGTTCAGCTTCCTGCTGCCAGTTCTACAGTGACCTTAGAAGATGGTAGATTGGCTTCCCATTCCTGGACAGTTCAGTCCTACTCAGTAGCAATACTTGTTTGTCTCCAATGTCACAAACAGATGTGTTTGTTTAAGTGAGACAACCACCATCCAGAGCAGACCCCAGGCTGGCAGCTTTAACTAAATTTAATTTTCACCCACATTTCGCAGCTTATTCATGGTGAGAAGTGCTTCCGTTCAAGCATCCTTCCAATGGACTAAGAAAAATGGGGATATTCTGTCACTGACTGAGAGCTTAAACTTTTGCATTTTGCTAGAGTTAAAATTCAAGAAGAAATGGCTTCCTCACTAGAAAACAGATGGAATTCTGTTCTGAGTTGCTGCACCATTCATATCATACTAAATGATTACCTTATGCTATTAGAAACCTGTGAGGAAAATAATGCAGCATATACAAGGCAGATTTGCAAGACAATAAAGAAATAAACACAGTGGTTTAATATTTCCAAACATTTTCTAGTTCAAAATCTTGTGATTTCATGATATCTACACATTTTGGGTTTCAGGAGACATGGCTTTCTGGAAAATGAAGGCCCTTCTTAGGAAGATTAACCTTGTAGCCTTCTAAAACTACTGTAAAATATTGCCTTCGGCATAGAGAGCAACTATGCCCCCATAATCTAGACATAGGCCAAGATTTTTTGTATGTTCTCCCTTAATNCTGTAAAATATTGCCTTCGGCATAGAGAGCAACTATGCCCCCATAATCTAGACATAGGCCAAGATTTTTTGTGTGTTCTCCCTTAATTTTACACATGCTCNATAGGCCAAGATTTTTTGTATGTTCTCCCTTAATTTTATCTTTTTTAAGACAGAAAGAAAAGTGATAAACTCTTCCTTCAAGTCTATAAATCACATCTCCCTTGAAATCTAAGCATAAAGATATGAACATGAAGAAAATTAGAATCAAATTTATCAGCTCAGATATTGGTATGGCCTTTAGAACTTTACTGTGTTCTTTTTACATATTTTATTGGCTTGCTCTATTTTCATTTTATCTCCTTCTTCTCCTTTTATTCATTTTGCATCTTTCACTGTTCTTTATCCTAATTTGGTAGCATTAGCAAAGGACACATCTATATTCGTGAATTTAAGGCTTCTGAAATTAAAACAAAATAAGCAGATATAAATGTACAAATGCCTAGAATGACAATTAAAAAAAAAAGACTCATCATTTCCAGGGATTATAGATTGACCTGGCTGGAGGTTGGGATATACCTGTTAATCAGGGGTGGGAGATTGGGTTGCAAATACATACACTGGCAAGCTCAGGAGGGTCCCTACGTGATATGATTAAGAATTTTGAACATTATATGGTAATAATGAAAAATTATTGGAAGATGTATTTCTATTGAAAGATTCTTAATTAGAGAAATGATATGATTGGGTATGTGTTTTGGATAGAGAACACTGTGACGCTTAGAAGGATGAACTAGAAACATTTTAAACTAGAGACTATTATAGTATTCCAGTTTGAAATAACTTAGGCTTTAGTTTAAGGCAGCAGTAGTGGAGATTGAGGGAGGAGAAAAGATAAAAAAGAGAAATTAAATTAAAACGGATTTAGTGAGATGTTTGGAGAAAGAGAAGTGAGTTAAGAGTAACTCTCTAATGTTTGGTGAACAGTGTTGTGAGTTGTAAGACCATGAAGAAGACAAGTTTTGGGTGAATGTTAAGTAATTCCATTTTGAAGGCTTTGAGTTCTAGGTCTTTTGAATTATCCAGGTGATATCAGAATCATGTGTCTGGGATTCAAGGGAAAAATAAGGAAAGGAACCAGAGATTTGTGTGTGAACTTTTGAAGAAAGTTTTAGGTGAGATTTAGGAGCTGCAGTTTGTGGTTATAAAATAATGAATGGGATTTCAGAAGGATTGGATAATTACTCTATGAACTGACAGTATTTTCATAGTTTTTCTATGGCATTAAAAATGCTGTTTTTATGTCTTCTGGCTTCAAATAACTTTTTGGGAAAACCACATATCAACTTTTAAAAGATAGTCTTAATTTCCAGAAGTCAAATGTTATGTTTCCATTATGAATTATTAAAAGTTAAATGGAAGTCAAAGATAGAGACTTGCAGAGAGGAGGTCCTTCTAAGCTGCTGAGTCATGATTAGAACTCTGAGAATCAACTTTATTGTGTTTGATTCTAAGCTTGTGATAATAACTAATGTCAAAAGATGAGAACATTCTGTACTGGAATTTGAAAAATACCATTTATTAAAAATGAAAGCTCTGTTAACAGAGTTCACCCTAAACTCTCAGCTGACCTTTCCATAGGAAAGCTGTCGCAAACCAGAATGGTAGGCTCCATGGAAGGCAGTGGTGGATTGAGTTTGCAGAGTGAGTTTATAGGCTGACTCAAGGTGATTTAATCCAATGCTAGAAGGTCGGACAAGTGTTAAGGATGGTACTTTAAAATCAACACTAACAATTAGGGACAGCAAATGCATATCATGTTACCATGTCAAAAATAAAAGATTGATCTAATGTAAATCAACCTCAACATAAACAAACTAAAATTGCTTCGGAATTACTTTTTAACTTAACAGTCTCATACCAGATTGCTTATAAACAATAAAGCACCTTGGTTTGGGTAACATGATTTTTTCAAAGGATTGATACCAGAATTTGGTTTCCCTCCTTTTATTGATAATTCTATTTATCTAATCTTAGATACTCAATCTAATTCATAGGGGTAGTCTTTCTCCTAAGGAAAGACTCTTTCCTTCACTAAATTGGTGACTTTTTGTATGCACAGAAATGTCTTTGTTAAATAAGAGAACATAATTATAATCAAAAACAACTTAGAGAGCTATACAGTCACATCTATTAGGGAATAATTCATTATTTTCACTGAACTTCTTTTTGCTCATATTCTTCAAATAAGGAGACCCTTCACAAAAATACATGTTAAACAACGCAATTATGCTCCCAGACTTCAAAATATATATCAACTCCCTTTTAACGAAAGTGATCCCACTCAGAATGAGAGTCTACTAGTTTGTATTTAGTTTTGGAGTTTATATTTTTATTGCAACTTTTATTATTAATTCGACACAGTATTCTCATGGTTTTGAAGTTTTGAAGTTTAAGCTCTAGCTTAAAGCGCTTCTTAGATTTTTCATTTTGTCATGTTGTCTCTCCTGCCATCACTCTTTTTCTCTAATAAGGTTGCTATTGATTTGATTGGAGAGGGAATATGAGTAGGGTTAACTTTTTTTGTTGTTTGTGTGTTTAGTTCATTTTAAGGTTTACCGATGTTGACTTTATACCTGCTTGGGAGAGAGCAGTGATAACTGGGAATAGTAATTATCCAAATTTCCAGCTCAACTATTTGTCACACTCTCACCACTGAACTTCAACAGAATGTCCAAAAAACCCATATGTTAGACAAGCTACTTTACAAATGAATAAATAACACCTTCCCTGAATGTATGTATCCTGCATTTACAGGATATCTTAACCACTGAAGCTGATGAAATCCAATAGCTGTTTCATAGGAGAATATTCAGTAAATACTAACAAATTTGCCTCTAGAGAATGGTGCATATTCATTTTATCCTTAATGTTTTCTTATTTCACATTATTATTAGTCTTCCTTTATTTCTCATCCTAAGAGAACTCGAAGTAATATGTATGCATATGTGTGTTTGTGCATGAAGTGATAAAAAATTATCGTTCATCTATTTATTCAGTTCATACTTATTATGCACTTAACATGTGGCAAGCTTTCCTCTAGGTGCTTTGAATCTAGCAGCGAATGCAACAGACAAAAATTCTAGTGGTCATGGTTGGAGGGAGAAGAGAGAGGCAATAAATAATAAGCATAATAAATAAACAAATTACATAGTTTTAAGGTGACCCATACCATAAAACAGAGATCAGGGTGAGGGAAGTTGAGAGTGTGGGTAGTAAGACAGTTGAAATTTTAAATGAAGTAGTCAGAATAGTCCTTATGGAGAAGATGACATTTGAGTCAATGCTTGAAGGAGATGTGAAGAGCTGAAAGGCATTTTAACAAAGTTTATTTCTCTTTGCATTTCCTCTGGCTTTGATTTCCAGCCTTGTAAAGGAGGAAGTGTGGGTCAGAAGTAGTGCATTAGACTTTTCATTATATATGAGTAGGGAAAGACTAAAAATGTACCTGCAATTCCAAGGTACAAGAGTAAACCATGCTACAGATAAAGGTTGTTTTTTTTTAAATCTTATCTCTACCATTTGTTGGCTCTTTGATCTTAGGCAAGTTCTTTAAAGCCTATGAGCTTCAGTTTACTCATCTCTAAAAGTGACATAATAATACTCATATTAAAATAAAATCAAGCGCATTAAGCACTTAGTACAGCGACTGATACAATATATACTCAATAAACATTAAGTATTAATATTTTATTTAATGGTTGAACATTGTTTTTTGAAAATAATTTTTCAAAGCCAACCAAATGAAGCGTTCTCTCTAAAGAGAAATTATCTGGTACCAAGAATTTTCGATAATGGTACATTATTTTTTTATATGGTCAAAGGAATGAAATGTATGATTTGGAGTACTTTGGATGTATGTATTATTAGGCAATACCTGACCAAGCAGGGTGAGGTACGACTGTTACCAATACCCTCAGCCGAATTCACGAGAAAAAGTCTGTTTTCAAGGATTCTGTCCTTATTTGGAGTTTCACAGAAATGTTTTAATTTCACAAGTTGGTAAATAGACTGCAGTGATTACCATCCATTTAGTTCTGTCTTAATAGATGTGAAGGCCCTAAATACAACAAAGAATTTCCAGGGCTAGGTGATTTTATTAGTAGAATATTTCTAGTGGAATATTAGAAAGCCAGCACATTATGCTTTAATGTAAACTTCTTTATTGGAATATTTTCTTTGCTAAAAGATCGACTTTCATCATCTTTCCATTATTTCCAGGGTGGCATAGGTGGGGCAACCATGAAATTAATTAGCCAAACCGGAACACTCTGGAGTATCAACAGAGGCAGTATTAATAATTATGTTGGGACAACAGGTGAAAATTAGGACTATCCTGGGCAGATAGGATATACAGTCACGGAGGTACAGGGCACCTTATTTCACCAATACATAGAGGTTCTAACCAGTAGCTTAGGGATGAGCAGTTTTAAAAGAAGTATGAGATAATTATTACCTCAGGGATAATTTAAATAGACAAAACAAAATTACCTTACTTGGAGGCAGGCCAGGAGAGCAGAGTTCTTACCCTTGTTTTTTATTTTCACTTTAATAAGGGCTATAGAGTTTCTCATGAATGCCAGTGGTTACAAAATTGATTGAAAGCTCATTTTAATTCAGACTTCTTCTAAGACACCTTTTTTTGTTGTTGTTTTTGAGTTTACTTCAAGTCTTTTTGCTCCGTTTTTGTATTTCTATACATCTCAGTAAACAAGGCCTTTATTTGACTTGGCAAGCTCTATCTAGGTTTCTCATTCACAAAGAGTACAGGCCAGTTTGTTTTCAAGTAGGCTGGTAGTTACTGTTTTCAAATAGCTGCCTTTGGTCTCTTTTGGCCTTACCATGACCATATGAGCCAGCATTCCCAAAGTTTTTGCCATGGTCTTCACCCACCATCATGTTAGAAGAATAGTGACTTTTGGTAGGGAGTTGGGGTGAAATAGGAACAATTTTGGCAGGCTTGCTTTTTCTGTCTCCTTGTGCTCTGTCTGACCAGCAAGTTTCTGGGCACGGTCTCAACATTAAATTCCTCCATCGTGCATGGACAATCACTGAGGGAAAGAAGAGGTGGGCAAAGGGAGGAATAGGAAAAGCAGAGGTAAAAACGCAGCCATGGGATTTGCAGAATGCTAACAAATACTGAGTATCTATTTAGCTTCCAAAACTGATGCTACTTCCCTGATTCTCAGATTAGAAAAAAAAAATGTGTGCATTATTTCTATGATCTCAAATGAAAATAATTCCCGGTATCCTGATAGTCACAACTATTGAAGGGGGGGTGGAAACCAATGTTAATAGTGCTTCCAAAACCCCCGTGTCGTTGAAATGCGAAGGTGGCTACAGCCTTTATAAAGGGAGAGGATGGGTCAAACGCAGGCTAGCGGGCGGTGTCGTGAGGTAAGAGACGCGTAAAAAAGTGTGTGGAATTATTTGCTGAATTCTTCAAGTTCTGACTTCATTCTTGGGACTACTTTCTGTTATATAGGTAGCGATTCCAGAAATGATGTCCCATTATAGTATTTTTAGAGGTGCTCTTGGGCACAATAGCTCTAGATAGTGGAGATTAGGTGGATATTCAGGGTCTTTCAGCCTGGTTTACTTCACTGCCTTGTTATATGAGAACCTTGCATCATCCATTTTGCCTCTAATCACGTTTTCCATTTCTGGTGTGTGCTTTGCTCATAACCCCAGTTTTATATCATAACACTTGCTGTATCAGCACCCGTTCTCTTTCCAGTGCTCAGTTTTAAACAGCCTCATTATGAAAAATATAGTACTTAAAAACATGGCACAAATGTGTATTACTTCAGCACAAGATAAAGAGATTATCGAGAAATGCACTGCCTGCTGAACTAACTTTATCCTAAGGGGCATTTCACTATTTTAATTGATTTTTTTCCTGTCCATTTTTTTAAAAGAGTCCTTGGAGAAGGTAAATGGTGGATTACTTCGGGAAACAAAGGAACACTTAATTTATTTGTTATGACTACCAGTGTCTCCATACTTTCATAAAGTTAAACATTTTCTCATCATTTCAAAATAGCTTATGATGATGAATAAGATGATGAGGACCAGTTAGTTCTAACTCTAGCCAGGGTCTACTTGATTTTAAAATATCATAGGCTAGTTGGGGAAATTAATGTAAGTTTTACTTAGCAATGGCAGTTTTTTGACTGGAATAGGGATCATAATTTGTCATATCAAATATAATGACCATTAAAATATTTTCTTGTTTTAGTTTCCTAAAGCCGTACCTAACCAAAATTACATGATATTATCAAAGGTCTTCAGATGGAATCTCCCCTGCTCTAAGTTACAAAAGTGTAGATGAGTAAATAGTCTTATAAATCACAAAGTCTCAAAGGTTTAAAAAACCCTCAAGCCCTATTGCCAAATCCCAGAGCTGTTGTGGGCCCTGGGTTGTGATGCTCATAAAAGTCAGATACAATTAAATTCCAACACCATTCACCCCCTTTGGAAATTTAGCTAATGTTAAAAAAAAAGGCATAATGTTACATGATACTTTTGTATAGCATGGTTTTAGGTGATCAACAGTGCTGTTTTCAACTAGACCACTTATACTGAAAGTGATGCTATGCACAAATTAGGTTTATGGACACTTTCAAATAAAATTCAGTTACCATTTATTTTTTTCTCATATTCTTGGGTCTTTGTCATCTAAACATAGAGACAAGGTCAAATGTGTGAAAGTGCAAGGTCTTTATGTGCCTCTCAAAGGAACACAGGTCTGTGTTTGAAAAAAAGACATCCATGTTCAGTAGACCACAGAACCCCTAAGTGAGTGATTTCAGAGCCCTTGCTGCAGGCCCCCTTTAGCTGATTCTCGATCTTTCTGGCCCAGTTGCTACAAATGAATCCAGTGCCCTGGGACTCTAGTACATCAATTTTGACTCTTCCCTACAGAATATTTTCTTTCCTTATAGACCCCAAAAGGGTCTCCTCAAGTCTATCTAAGAAAGGGACATTCTAAAGGGAGGACAACTTTCTGAAGTCATATGGGGTTCATTTTCTCAAAAAAACAAAAAAAAAGAATTCAGATTGTTTTTCTTAATTGTCTCTCTGGGGAAAAAAAGAGGGAAAAGGAAATTAGGAAACATTTATTGCTTCTCTTTTTAGAATCAATATGAGACATGTAAGCATTAAAAACAAAGTAATCCTATGGTTGCTTTCTTGCTTTCCTATTTAACTTAATCAAATACAATTAAAATGAGAATAAGTAAAACAGAGGAACGAACGGATTCAGTTGAACCTACCGGACTGGATACCTGCTTTCTGTAACATTTTTATATCTCAATTAGTGGAAAGTCTCTTATTTCGAGAAGCTAAATTGCCCAAGATTATCATTTGAACAAGTTCCTCTTCTATCACAACGTTAAAAAGGTCAGCTTTTCTAAATCTGGCTGACATCTACTTGATTTTTAAAACTCGTTGGCTCTTTGGTAAAACTGATCATAGGTTTTACTCTTCTATAGCAGTNGAAGCTAAATTGCCCAAGATTATCATTTGAACAAGTTCCTCTTCTATCACAACGTTAAAAAAGTCAGCTTTTCTAAATCTGGCTGACATCTACTTGATTTTTAAAACTCGTTGGCTCTTTGGTAAAACTGATCATAGGTTTTACTCTTCTGCAGCAGTTTTTTGATAAGAGTGGGGATTGCAACTGATTTTATCAAATGTTGCGATTAAAACATTTTCTTAGTTTAACTTTTTCTACTTCCCACATTAAAGAAAAATAGCAAAGCTTACTTATGTTTTATGTTTATGTAATCCCCGGACATTTCAGCTAATGCTTACTTTTGACAGTCTCTAACATGTTGGAGTCAAATTATTTTACTATTGGGGAGAGCAATACTCTCATTAAAAATGAATTGTTACCTTATTGTTTGTATTCAATAGCGATGTTATACATTTAGAAGAAATAAATATTCTCTTTTGTCAATAAGAGATCCACTTCATTTATTCCTATTTAGTTGTCTTCTTTTTGTCAGGATTTAGACTAATGAGAAAACCTCAGAAAGATTCTTTACTGTCTAAACACCAAGCACGCAAATGCTTCTCAATAGAAATAACACAAGAAATGCGTTCAAAGACAATACGTAGCTTGAGAAATTCTTGTGTGCTGACAGCTCTCCAACAGTGTTGTCACAGCAGGAAGACATCAGTTGGAAACAGATAGTGACCTCAAAAAAAGTCTGGTCAGCAGTGTGGACAGGGTTTCACAAGATTATAAATCACCCCAGGGTCGCTCTGTTCCCACCATAAAGAGAGCATGGTCGTTTTATTGTAATCTAATAAGAGATGGGAGCAAAGGACAGCTCCAGTGTGTGTTTGCAAAAAAAAAATTCTTGATTACAGTTTCAAAACTATACAGTTTCTCTGCTATTGAAGTGCAGATTATAGGGGTTAAGGCCATGTTAGGATTGGATTACCTTTTATAGCTGTATGTTATCCTCCAGTTCATGAATCAGAAAGTACTTAAATTAAACTGAACATTTGGGAGTAATCCCAGTATGTAGCATGGTGGTAGAAAATTAATCATGATTTGGTGATAGATTATTAAGCCTTTCATTTGAAGGAGGTCTTTCAAGGAATCAGAAAAGTAACTCCCTGGTGGATATATATATTAATATGGGGAAAAAAAAACCCTGTATAAAATAAGTTATGTTAGGATCTGTTTCAAAGGAGAGATGGTTTAATGAAAGAAAACATGCATTTATATAAAAATGTGAATAAGAGGTACAAACATCAATCCTGGAATAAATTACTGGCAGATTTTACAGCTCTTGTATTCTTATTATTTTTTTTTTTTTACAATATTAACTTGTATTTGATAGTTGCTGTGTTTATTTTTATATACTGCTATTTAACTAAACTAGGTAATAAATATTTTAAATAACCTATTTTGACACGATAAAAGCTAACAATTCCATCTTTAAAATATTTAGGACTCAGAAAATGGCTCTAATTAGATTAAGGGCTACTGAGGAAATGGTGGTCAAAATCTTGAAGTAAAACTCTGGTTTTGATGAAAATGATACATGCCTCTTCGTTTGCCCTCGCAGCACTTCATATGGTGGTGAAAAGAAGGTTTTAACTTTATTCAGTCATTTTCTCATTTGTACTTAAGCTTCTTCTTCAGCACTGTTTGATCTATATACATTTCTGGGACCATAATCAGGCGTCCTACCATTTAAATGGATTTTATTCCCTAACTTATCGCCCTTGCTTTGTCAGTTTGTTCCTCGGGAACCATGCTGACATCTAGAGATAAGTCCTATCAGTCTTATGCCATTGACTGAATTTTGATTGTGAAGAAGCCATCACTTAGGTTAGAGAAAAACAGAGTGAGGTGTTATTGCTAAGGATATATTTTATATTATGTTTCCAAAATCCAGAGGTAAATACGATGGAGTTTGCAGCTCTTCATTTTTTATTAGGCATATGATAGACTTTGCAGGCTGTTTCCGTGGTCTGTTTCTTTTTCCCTTTAGGAGTCACAGACCCTGTGGTTTTGCTCTCATTTACTTCCTTGAGCAAAGATGAATGTGAAAGGGAATACTGACTCTCGAAGGATATTAGACTGGTCCGTTGAACATAGTGGGTCTTTAATTCATCTCAGTTTATTTTCCAGTTGTCAATTTCCCTTTGTTTCTTCCTCATTTATATATGCTTAAGTAGGTGAGTAGTCAGATTTCAACTGTGTCTCTTTGCCTTAGTTTTTCCAGTGCTGCTAGAAATGCTACTGCATGAACTGGAAACTGGAAATGATCGATATCCAGGCAGGTTCCATTCCTTTTAAATACAGAAGACAGTAATTGTGTGACTTTTCCAGCTTCTGTTGGCTTACATAAAAAAAGTTCTGAACATGTCATTGCAAATTCAAACTGGAAATGACCAGGATGATTGTAACCAAGTTGTTACTCTAACTTATTCTAAATTTACGCTGCCTCCCACTGACTGCCTTAGGAACTTTGAAATATAGAAATATACAGAAATATATAGTAGAGAGGGAAGATACAGTCTATCTTAATTTCTCAGACCTCTTCTGAATCTGTAAATGGTGTAGATGAGTTTCTTATTCTTTCTTGTCAGTATTTATAATACCGAAAATGTAAAAGAATATATCCACTTAAAATATATGGTGGTTTTTTGTGAGTAATCTATTTTGATTCCCTTTAAGTAGAAGTCACAGCTATCATTTAGAGCTGAAATGCTCCTTTATTTCTACCCCCTCCCTAGGTGAAGCTTACAATTTAATTCTCAGCAACTGCCATCTAACACTGAAATTCCTCATGCAGCTAAGACCTGCATATAGCCATCTGTTTTACATATGTATTTTTTCTTGGTAATCTTTATTACTAGATGCTCTCAAATAGAAAGTACATAAGTGCAAATGCCAACATGTATTTTTGTTAGTGGCACTGAATAGACTGGTTAAGGTAGAAAAACAAATGTACTTACTTTGATTTATCACTTGTGACATTAGCATGTACCATACTGCTCTCCGGGAAACAAAATGGTTGCACCTGAGGACAGTGATATAAACACTACTTTGATTATTTGAAACAAACCATTAGGCTTTGATGAAAGAACTATTACCATGGTGGATCCTGTATAGGGAGAGAGTGCTTGGATATAATAGATGAGCAGTCCGCAATTACTTGCTTAGAATTTAAAGAAGTCAAAGCTTAGTTTTTAAGGAGGAAATAGATATATAAAGGGAATTGAATTTTATATGAATTTATATGGTAGAATTTTTACGCTCGTACATACTTAGTTGCAGTAACTTTCTTATCTATAAAATCAAGTTATTTGAAATTAGGTAAACATTATTTTGATGTCAAATGAATTTTTAAATTATGCCTGAAATTATTCTGTTACATCTTTCAGAAAGAATTTCTGAAACGGAATTTCATTAGTTTGCATGCAAAGACTAAGAGTTGTTTTCTTTTATTTGTACTGTTAAATGCACACACATGCATACACAAACACAAAACCAAGGCTAAGTATGAGTTAAATACCTACTTATTCTATATGACTTATAGATGGACATTTTCCTTGATTAAAACATGTATGGAAGATATACCCCAACCACCCAACTACTAAAATTCTCCCCTAAAACGGAATTTTATTTAAAAGGCATAAAAGAAGTTGAAATATTTAAGCTCCTAAGGAGATTCACTTTGTTACGTTAGCACATTAGTGTGGATCAAATGTCAGATTAGATAATTGCATTCAGGATGGTACACAAAAACCCAGTCTTCAGGGAACTGGACTTAAGTAACTTTATATGGAAGGGGAATGTAGAGGACGGGAGTGGCATTGGGGTGGTGATTACAAGCACCTCAGCAAAAGCTTTAGAGAGTGGAGGGTAGGGGACCCCAGAGGTGAGCCTAAAAGACTTCAAGGCTTGGGAACTGGAGAACACAAGATAGGGGTGAGGGAGAGTGCACTATGCAGGGTTGAGCTACTGCAAGAGAGGGGCTGCCCGACTACATGGGAAGGGCAAAACCAGAGGAGGACCACATCATGAAGAAAAACCCAGTCTTCGTCATAACCTACCTCTGAACAGTGAAGACAGTGCGTCTTTGCTTTGTTGTGATACATTCTGCTTTTGCTAATGTTTTATGGTCAGATATATGTTTTGAGACTATACATGACGGTTTGCAATTTAAAAAGTGTAGACGTTTAAAAAGATGTTTAAAAGCATCGTTGTTATTAGTCTGCGTTTCACTTGGATGTAGATGGCACAGGTACAATTAGCTTCATTTATCAAGGAGGAAACGTAGGTTTCATAGAAGTTAAAGAACTTGCTTAAGGTCAAGGACAGTTAGCTACAGAGAGAGAAGCAGAACCCAGATCTTATCTCTTGGTCCAGTGCCTTTCCGTTACTCTGTAATGCAGCTTTCTACTTTTGAAAGATTGTGGTTTCCCGATTCACAGGCTTCAAGTCTTCATCAGAAGAGTTTGGCACAGAAAACGATGCAAACAAATTTCCCCTTTGTTTTTGGCGTATTTCTATTTTCTTTATGTATAAATTTCGTTTGCAGAGGATTGGAAAGATGGCTTTTGCTTTGTGGCATTAAAGATAACCAACTCCTGTGGCAATTCCTGACACAGCACCTGAAGTTACGCATCTATATTGCAGAACTTTTTCTTTACTTAGTTGATCAAAAGCCATCAGAAGGATTATAAATTTACAAATAAACTCAGGTGACTGTTAAATAATTTCACGAGGTTAATGGCACTCTTCTTTGTTACGGTCCACCACACGATGCAGTTGCTCTAAAATTCAGTTTCGAGTTTCCAAAAAAAGGAGCAGAGGCAATTGCCTCGATGAAGGATTTGCTATTTAATCTGTACTTTAGAATCAGGGAAGTTGGAAACCCTAATCAACTCTATATTTATGACTTTTACCCTATTCTGTTCCCACTATTTCAACTGGCGCGCACAGTCTGAAGTTTTATTATCAGTGACATAAATTAAATTGTAAATGTTAAAAGGGCAGTGTCCCATTGAAGGTGAATCCAGTGTTTTTATAAACTGAATAAGGATTGTTCTGTCAATGACCTTATTCTTCTGTAGTACGTTGACAATCCTTTGATGTAGTCATCACTCCTGTGCTCGCAGCTTCAGTCCCTGGGCCTGCCTGGTGCTTCTGCTATTATGGAATCATTTCCTGGTTGAATGAATGTTGTCTCAAGTTTGGAACTCAGGGCACCAGGATGCCTTACCAATTAAGTTGCACATCTATTTTGTTTTTAGCCAGCTTGGCATTAAATGTCTTCTCCAAATTAACGATGCCTATGTTGTAATTAGTTTTAGGTTCCTGCAGCCCATGTATTATAACAGAAGATGATCTAGTTCAGAGTCCTATAAGCCAGTAAGCTCCAGATCCAGCCTTGCCTGCATTCCCTCAGACCATGATTATAACCTCCTTCCATACGGGTAGGTTGGAAGTATTCGGACTGTGTTTAGAGGCATAAAAAACAGATTTAAGTTCTGGCATTTGGAATCTAAGGATTCACTGATCAACTTTTTCATCTTCTACTTTATTATTGTATTTTCAATAAAACATCATTTCAAATTCAGATTATAAAAGTGAACCTAACATACTAGAACCCATCATCATGATGATAATAATCCCATTGTTTTAGATGTTCCTAATCACTGTCCTACTGGAATTTGAATGTCCTATGGGAACTGTCCACTGATTTAATTGTAAAGCATTTGGAAGACTTAGGCTCACGGTTTCTGATGCTTCCCTACTCCAACCTATATTTAATGAGAATCCAAGCAATCAGCCTCAGTTGTCAGCAGACATTGTGTGAGTGTCTTCTTGTCAGGCATTTTCTAGGTGCTAGAGATAAAATGGTAAATAAAGTACCAGTTTCTGTCCTCATGGATCTACTGTGGAACATAGCTATATAAACATGTAGATAAAATACCGTATATTAAGTGCGCTTTTGTATGTGTGCGTATGCATATATGATAGGTGCACTTACATATAATAAACCACATTTTGTTTAACAGCTTTATTGAGGTATAATTAATACAAAGTGACACATTTTATATATATAATTTGATATAAAGTTTCAATTATGCACAATGAATATATTCTAGAGATAATTGTGTACAACATAGTGGGTATAGTTAATAATACTCCACTGTGCACTTAAAATTTGTAGAGAATAGATCTCATGTTTAGTGTTCTAACCACATTTTATTTTATTTGCATCTTCATGCGCTAAACTCAGTTACAGATTGGTATGGCTGCAGAGGAAAGGTGGCAAAAGAAATCTCAGGGGGATGATGTGGACAAGTGTGAGAATGGGAAGGTAGGCAGATGATATATGTTTCTGGATGAGGTGATACCTGAACCAAGTCTTAAAAGTGATCCAAAAGGAGGGGAAGGCCTCTGGGTACTCAGGAAGGCATGAGCACAGGCTTGCAGATAAGAAACAGTTTGGGTAAGCTTGCAAAACTGCAAACATTTTGAGGTAGATGAGAAGAAGGAAATTCTTGAAATGGGGGAAAGGTCTAGATTAAAGAAAGCTTCTTTTATTTTTTTCTGGACTGATTTAATTTAGAATCTTAAAAAAAAAAAAAAAGAAACCTCAAACTAGTGTTTATCTTAAAAAGCAATATGCCGCACACAATGAAGGTTGGGAAAGGAAAAGACGAGGTTGACAAATATGCTTTCGATTGATATGTAAATACTATATGCAACATTATTTTGTTGCTATAAAAATGTTTCTTTTAATATTAAGCAGTCAAATTGACATTTCAATACACGTTTTTGCTTCTAGTTTTTAAAATGCAGAATTTGGACTCTAGATTGATATGCCAAAGGCAGTGGACTCGGGGTGTTAATTCTTTCCATCGTTTTAGTTTTACATGTGCATGGATACAGCTGTTTGTGCAATCGCCAGATGTCAGATGAGGGGCTTCAGGAAGCTTTTCCATATATCAGCTGTTTCCCAGAGGTAAAGTATTATAGTGCATGATAATATGTTTGAAATATAAAGGCAAGTTGTTTTTATTTTTAGGTGTCAGAGATATATTGAATAACCGCATGTCCACACAAACACTTGGACACGAGTGTTCATAGCAGTGTTATTTGTAATAGCCCAAACAAGGAAACAACACAGATGTCCATCAACTGGTGAATCAATACACAAAATGTGGCATATCCATACAATACAGTATTATTCAGTATTAATAGGCAAGGAAATGCATACAGGCTGCAACATGGATGAACCTTGAAAACATTATGCTAAGTGAAAGAAGTCAGTCACAAAAGACCACATGCTATATGATAGAAATGGACCAGAATAGGCAAAATTACAGAGACTTAAAGTAGATTAGTGGTTGCCCAGGGCTGCAGGGTAAGATGGAGAAGGGCTGCTAATGGGTAGAGGGTGTCTTTGGGGGGAGTTAGCATATTATACAATTAGATTGTGGTTATGCTGCACAACTCTGTAAATATACTAATATCATTGAATTGCACAGTTTAAATGGATGAATGTATGGCACGTGCATTATTTCTCCATAAAGCTGTGGTGAAAAAAAGAATAGTATATAGATAGCTTGGATAGGGACATGAGTTTAATAATGCAAAATTATCAACTCTTTGTCTCTCCTTTTAATGTTCTAAAGGAGAGTAAATTTGTAAATAAAAGAACAAACTAAATGTGGAGAACATAATTCGTAAATAAAAGAACAAACTAAATGTGGAGAACATAATTAAAAACACATTTAGGGGCATCTTTTCATTGTTTCATTTTAAATATTTTTTAACCTTTAATCCATCAATTTGGGAAAGACGTGAACATTAATAGATTAATAGCTCTCTTACCTCCCAAGCCAATCAGTGATGCTTTTCCCATTTTCTTCCTCCTGTGAGAGTCTCCTTAATTTAAGACTTGATTATTTGAAACATTCTTTGAATTTAATATCATGTTTTCCTTCAAGTATTAAAATAAAATTTAAGCAACAGTATTAAAAATCCCATATATACAAATGTACGAAATAGTGATAACTTCAGTCTTAAATTGCTCAAGGAAATGAGTGTGTTTGGACAGAGCTTCTACTTTATTGACTTCATGACAGGAAAAAACACATGCATTTTAGGGCAAATTCCCCCATTGTGTAAACTCCTCCCTGGGAGTAAGTAAGAAATTATATTAACTCTTTTGATGAAGTAGTAATTGAAATAATACCCTGGTGACTTAGAAAGAGCTATCTTCTAGAGTTGATAAAAGAAACCAAATGGGGAATTGTAGTTCCTGAAAACAGGAACTCTAGCTTCAGACCAAGAAAAGACTACATAAAAATTAAGTCTGCCATGGCTTAGCTTGCCCAATGAGTTCTTTTCTTCCCTCTTTGTCACTCATTTCCCCATCACCCACATCCCTTTACCTCTTCACCCCTCAGTCACTTCATTTCCCCATCCCCCCTTCACCCCTCACTCACTCATGCTGGCCACACATCATTCTTACTGCAGCAAGTTTCACTTCTCATTACTTAGCATATTTGTGCTGTTTACACAACATTCAGCTATTGATTATTTGTTCAGAGCACCAGGAGAAGTACCTCTCCTCTTTCCCTGATTTCAGTATGCCTACTTGTTGTACAAAATGGGTTGCATCATTTTATCCCTTCATTTTCTGAGTAATTATTCAATCTTAGATATAACTTTCTGAGTCCCAGATGACTCACCTTCATCATCATCATAATAGGAATAATAATATACAACACTCATGGTTATTTTAAAGATAAAGTTTAATGATTTAATATAGAGAGCTTAAATCTTGGCTCATTGTAGACAGTTAATGACAACACTTTACGGAAGTCAAAGAAATATATTACAGTCTCAGATCAACTTATAGAAACTTGCATTCCCTATTATTTTTAAATTTAAAATAACATAATTTTATTACTTCTTTTATTAATGGATGTGTCAACAGGTTGAAGGAATTTTGAGCTCTTCCATGTGGAAAGAAATCAGTGCTATTTCCATTTGATATTCCATGAAATAATGGAATTTACGCAGCAAATTTGGTTAAGTTTTGGTTTTAATTCCTGATAAATAATTAGCCTTCTATTTTGAGTGAAATGCATTTCAATAATTGTGCCTCATTTTTTGCAAATAGCATAAGCCTCCAGATGAATAACCTTTTAAACTATCATCATTTAGCCTCCATTTGTTGACCAATTTGAAACATCTTCATGTGATTTGTACAGTGATTATTTTATAACTATGTTGGCCTAGCAAGCATTTGTTTTTTTCAAATTTATGATGACTGACTTGAATGCTTTTTAAAACAATTAAGATAAAATAAGTTTCATCTATAATCACTTTCTTATAGCTCTAAGTTTAATGCCACCTTTGGCTATCTGTGATATCATATGTTAAATGACTTTCTCAGCTGTTTCATACTGTAGATACAGGCTTAACATCCAGAAGTGTTTCATTATGTGATGATTTTGATTCTGATACCAGAAATAAGAGAAAATGTATTTCTCAGTTCATCAGTGAAAAAGTTTAAATAAGTTAATCACATGTCCTAATGAGGCCTTTCATTTCATAGCTTGATAGCTCTTTAAAATTCCATTGTCATTTTTTAGTATCATTATGTGCATGCCTCCAGAAACAGGAGGTTTAGCCAAGAGGTGAAACCCTTTTAATTTTTTTTAAGTAATCTCTACACCCAATATGGGGCTTGAATCCATGATCCTGAGATCAAGAGCCACCTGCTCCACTGACTGAACCAGACAAGCCCCCCCAAACCCTTTTAATTTCTGATTTGAACACATTGACCCTTTATTTTGTCTTCATAAATAGAATAACTCTGTTGGATTTTTTTAATGGAGACATGGGATTGGATAATTTTACTTATCTTTATAGTTTACAGTCTTATCTTTATAGTTTGCAAAAAGAGCATTTTTAGGAAAGCAGTTCTTTATTATGTTTATATACAGAACAAGAAAAATAATTTCTTGAATTTTTAAAAAATTTATAAACCCATTGATTTATACTCAGCTTTGAGAAAATTATGAGTCAAGACATGCCACCATTTTTGGGGAGGTGCTATGTTTTTGTTTAGGATAGAGTCCTCCAAAGACCCTCATTTTCTGTAGATTTTTTTATACCTGTAAGCTATAAATTCAAATGCGTATAAATACATTTGCCTTTGTTCTTTATACATAATATTATTTTCAAATTACGGTTTGATTTATTTTCTATTTTGCAGAGCTATCAAATTAATAACAATGAAAACAAGAGGTGTGTTTTGTTTTGTTTGGATTTCTTCCTTTAATTTTTTCCCTCTTTCCTCTAAAATCACATAAGGCCCCAGTGGACTTTTAGCCACTATATTCCAACATGGAGACTTTGAAAAAATACTAATCCTAACCTTCCTCTTAAACCGTGGTATCTAAAGTGACAGGTTAATTTCAAATTCAGCTTTGATTGAGCATATGCCACTTTTTTTTTTTACATGCTTTACATAACTAAAATAGAGCTGTCTTTAGAAATCCTTGTATTAGGAAAATGAACTCTAATCAAGGAAAGTTTTCTTCAGTCAATGCCTTTCCACATTCAATGCGACTTTTTGGAAACATGCAGTACGTCACATATAATAAGATACACAAGTGTTATGAAAGCACAGCACTGAATGCAAATAAGTACACCTTTTCCTTAATTTAAGGAATCCACTAGAAAGGAGTTAAAGGAAATAAAGACATACATACTTCATTTTACTTTTCCTGTCTCAAAGGTAGTTGTAACAATATTAATCTATGTAACCTTCTGCAAGATACAATTTTGATCTTTTGTGGGTAGCTTTGTTCAGTACAGATATAGCGGAAGTCTCGTTTCTTTCCAATTTATGGTATTAATTAATGTGACATAGAATATTTTAATAAATGATACTATAAGAATCCTAAGCATATTTAGGATTGGATGTCATTGAAATGTGTGTAAGTGTATAATTTTGCTGGTTTATATTTTAAGAGAGATATTGTTCAAGTTGACCCTTCAACAGTGCAGGGCTTAGGGCCCCTGGCCTGCATGCAGTTGAAGTCCGCATATAAGTTTTGACTGTCCTGCAGAACTTAACTACCAAGAACCTACTGTTGACCATAAGCCTTACCAATAATGTAAACCATTGGTTACCACGTATTTTGTATGTTATAGGTAGTATACACTGTATTTGTAGAATAAATTAAGGTAGAGAAAGTAAAATGTCATTAAGAGGATCATAAGGAAGATAAAATACATTTACAGTTACACTGTATTTATTGAAAAAAATTCACATATAAGTGGATGCAGACAGTTCAAACCTGCATTGTTCAATGGTAGATGATATTCCACTTATTAAGTAGCTAGTTACCAAAAGGGACTTATTAAACAACACTGTGGTAAAGACACTGAGAACATAGTAAATGCCTTAAACCACAGGGTGATGGTTGGAGAGAGGAGCAAACCCCAAAATTGTGTGTTATTGTAACTTAAAAAAATAGTTACACTCTTATCATCTAAGTGAATGGATCTAAAAAACAGAGATTCATTAGCATTCTCATCTTACAGGAACATTTCAAATAGAAATTAAAGATGACGTATGTGCAGAAAACAGAATGCAGCATGATTCGGGGAAAAATTAAATTAACAGTCTATTTGATTTTTAAAATCTCAGGATAATCAAACACCCCAGAATTTTCTCCCCAACTTCCCAAAATTTACAGATGAGGTACCTGAGGCACAGAGGGGTTTCATAAACCAAAAGGAGAAGAAAACAAGTGTACTATTGCAATCAGGGATGGAAGTAGATGGCAGGAGTAGAGGAAAGAGGAAGATTTCTTGTAATAAATAGACAATTTCGTAATCATTGTCATGTACTTTTTCTTAATATAAGAATTCTATGATAAAGGAGTCCAGAAACTAAAGATAGGCTTCATTTTGCAAAACATTTTGAAAATTTAAAACTGATAGCATGGAGTGTCTTATGCCAAGCGAAATAGTCAGAGAAAGACAAATACCATATGATTTCTCTCATATGTGGAATATAAGAGACAAAACAGATGAACATAGGGGAAAGGGGGAAAAACAAAAAAGAGAGAGGGAGGCAAACCATAAAAGGCACTCATAACAAACTGAGGGTTGCTGGAGGGGAGGGGGGAGGGGGATGGAGTTAATGGGCAAGGGGTATTAAGGAGGGCAATTGTAAAGAGCACTGGCTGTTGTATGTAAGTGATGAATCACTGAATTCTACTCCTGAAACAAATATTACCGTATAAGCTAACTAAAATTTAAATAAAAACTTGAAAGATTAAAAAATAAAAACAAAATTAAAAAGAAGGGAACATTACATTTTTTCACATATCTTGTCATCAAAAATTACCCTTCCTTGCATCAGAAATATGCAGATATAAAAGCATGTACATGCAGGTTTATGTGTAACTATTCTATCTTTATTGCATGTATAAGCTCTCTGTGAAGCAATCTGGAAATGAGCACTGCAAGCCTTAAAAAATCGTGCTCTCCAAACTAAATTTCAGTTCTAGAAATCTGTTCAAAGGAAATAATAACAATCTAAACATTTGAATTAAAGGACTGTTGAGCACAGCGAGAAAATTGAAATAATCCAACTGCCAACAATGGGCACTTGTTCTGTAAGTCCTGGTGCATCCGTATGGTAGTGTATTATGTAACCACAGACATCTTTGCTTTCAAAGAATAACTGCAGAATGATTGTGCATGGCATAATGTGAAGTGTGATGAAGAAAAAACAGGCTATAAAACTTGTTTGATAAGAAGTATGAAAGCAGGAAACTGGTCTGCTTGTTCAGAGACATATCCCTGTACAAAGTAAGTGTTCATGAAATATCTGTTAAATATGTGAATGAATATACGATCTAACAGAAAAATATACCAAAATAGCAATGGCAACAGTGGTTAACTCTGAGAAGTAAAATTACCTTTAGTTTAAACAAATTCAAATTAAAATAAAAAAAAATGATAGCAGTTAGAAACTGCCAAATGGCCAGTGGAAGAAAAGCACAGTTGTAGGTGAAGTATATGGAAGATTTGAGAGCTAAGAGTGACTTGGTATGGCATACTGCTACCTTCAGGGGCAGCTCTGCACATAATTGTGGAGCTGGGTAGGAAGTTCATGGAAAATTCACTGTTTAATCCTACATATGATTTTCTAAGTCATCTCTGACTATCCCCTTTGTCTCCTGTTTCACAGAAGTTTTGAGATTATGTGTATGGTGTTTGTTCATCTTTTAGAGAAAAATGGGATAAGTTCCAAGAATATTGGTTATCATAGCTTATAAATTTAATCATATCTTAACCTCTCTATTCCTCATAGGCTTCAAATGTAATATTATTCCTGCTTAAGAATTGAAAAAACAAAGTAATTTTTCTAAGGTATTTTTCTTTTTCCTTTCTTTCATCTCAGGGGCTTTTTGTTGTTTGTTTTGTTAGGCTGATTTCTGGTTTGCTGGGTTGTGCTCTAGGGGCATGCAACACTGTCTGTTTTATTGATTGGCATAAAAAATTACAAATATATAATTCAAGTTTAATATTAAGATAGGCTTTCGATAGTCAAGTAGGGGACAATTTACTGAATTGGAATTTTAATGTTAGTATTGAAAAAAATAATCTTAGGGTTTCAAAATATGCCTCACAGAAGCTTATACACTACATGTAATATACCTACCTATGTGGGGTAAAGCTCTTTGTTATTAGGAAAAATATGTCATTTTTCAATTGCAGTAAAGTAGAAAAAAAAGATTAACATTAAGTTGGTTAAAAGTCATTAAATACCATATAAAAGGATTAGTCTACTGAGGCCATGTTCACAAATTGGGAGAAGTGGTTGAATTCTTTTGACTGGAATCATCACTCCAGGCAGTTTGATTAGTAGTCTGTAGGATATATCTTCTATTCTGTCAACTTAGGAACTTTTCCAGAGTTGGTCCCGGCTTTCTCAGGCTGTGTCTACATGAAGAGGCAGATTTGGCCACTCTGAAGGACAGCTACGGGCTATCAGGATCTCATGGACCTGTGTTATGGTCTAGTACTCTGGTATTGGATTGGCAAGTTTCATACTTTGGGTATTTTTTTCATTTGAGACATGATTGATGGTGTGGTGAGATCATCAGAAGAGAAACATGAAAAAGCTTTCTTCTTCCTATTTTGTTCTCTCTTTCGGTTGTTGTGTTCGAATATAGTTGCCCTGCCACTCTTGTAGAACAGTTTTAGGGGACGGTTGATAATCCTATCCTTTCTTCATAGAAATCAGAGTAGGAGAATGATCCATTACAAAAGAACATTTCTAATGCTCTTTCTGTATTGGAGTGTGGATTTATAATTATATGTTAATTCTACTTGTGATTTCAATTGATTTGTATATACAAAAGGATATATTAATATTTTAATTTGAAATATACTGAGCTCTGGTTTTATGAATGTAGTAGTCCAAAGCAAAACCATCCAGAGAATAGTACATGAAACTTGAAAATTAAAACTTCAAAACCTCTAATACATCACTTAGGTCTTGGAATAGAATCCATGCATTCTACCATGGCCTAGAAAGCCCTACCCAAGGCTTCAGCTAGGTTTTGTGGCACATTTGAGAATTAGAAAAGGTCATCTCATGGGCAACTGCATCCCCTCAGTAGCAGGACGGTGGTGCCGCTGACTATGTGAAGAAAAGCATGCCTCTTCTTGGCTGGTTTTAGGGTAAAGGTGTGGTGGTAGGTACTGGGGCTTCCTTGAGACCCTTGGCTAGCCCACAGACCTCTGACAGTGTCGTAGACCCACAGATCTTTTATGCATTTCTTTCTTCCACAGAAATTCTGCCCCCGATATCTTCCCGTGAGTAACTTCAGTCTTAATCCGTTAGGTCTGAGTTATATGACATGGAGCCAGTTCTGGTGCATTCTGACTACTGTTGTCCATATCTTCTCACCCAGACACCCTTTGTTATATTATGCTACGTTATTCTTGCGTTAGCCCTTATCAACATCTGAAATTATCTGATTTGTTTTCTTGGTTTTGTTTTCTCTTCATTAGTATATGAATTCTTCCAGACAAGGGACTTTGTTCTTTCACTACTGGATATTTAGTGCTGGAAATATTTAACACCTGGCACTTTGAAAGAAGTCAATTGATGGTTTGTTAAATGAATGATGAGACAGAAGCTTCACACTCTCCAGTTTGCTCTTATTCTTTGGTAGTAGAGAGTGGAGTTTGTACATTCTTATTATTTCTGCTGGTGGAAGGAGAGAAGGGTATAAAGAAATGATCAGTTCTTGATGTGTTTTTATCTCCCCTATGGAAGTATCTAATGATATCTATGACTATGAAAAAGGCTTTTAGCTAGAGGCTGCCAATCCAGGCCAGGACTACATAAAATAAAAGGAGAGAGGATGCCATGACTCTGTGTTAAGTTCTGCATTGGATATTTTCCATGTTCTCTTCCGGATCTACACCACATCCTTTGCCACTTGGCCCTGTGCTCTGGGAGCCAAATTTTTATGGACTGTCTTATGGCCTCTCTTGCCCTCTATCTTCTGGATGTGCTCAGCCAATGGAAAGTGCCATCTGGAGATCAGGAAGAGAGAGTGGGGTCAGGCATTTATTTCCTTTCCTTCCTTCCTGCTGCCTTAATGAGGTGTGGCTTTATCCCCTCCTCCAAAGTCCACAGTTCCTGCAGGGTGATCTCTTCCTAGAGCTCCAGCTACTCTCCAGTTGCAGTAACAATTTCACCTCCTTGCCTTTTTAGTCTCCCACCCCTGGCAGTCCTAGGGTGCCACACTCTCTCAGGTTTGCTTCAATTCTGCTGATCTTCTTGTGAATGCTCCCTACATCACATTAACTGTCCTCAGTTACAACTGAGTGGATTCTATGCTGAGATCCTGATGGATAAGGGTCCCTTCCTGTAGTTTCACAATCGGAGAAGATGTATTGAGGAAACTAGCATGAGAACCTAGAATGAAAATAATGCTTTTAGAGCTTAGTGTAAGTTAAAAGAGACAGGGTGGTGTCTGAGTCAAAAGTTGCTTTCTTTATTGTCCAAACCACAAAGGAGGATCCACTTTTAACAAATAAATCTGATTTCCTTTGAATGTTTTGCTAATGGGAAGGTAAAAATATTACATGTGGAAATTTACTAGTGAATATTAATTAATATTGATGCATAACCTAGAAGACAGATGCTGATGCGCAAAAGGAGAGACAGAATGACCAAATAGGAAGTGGCGACTCTACAAGAGGCAAGAAATGGTAGTCGCTCGAGGAGGGTCACAGCCCTGCAGGTGGTGATAATCAACAGCCCACGGTGACTTCCCACAGCAGCCAAAGGAAATCCCAGCTCCTTCCTGGGACTTTCAGACATTACATTCAGACAGGCTTGTCTCTTATCTCTGTCTCCGACCTCACGGTCAGTCTAGCTGCACCCACAGTAACCTTCTCCTTGATCTTGCATTCACCAATCTCAATCCTCTGTCTGTGTGTTTCTCATTAAATCTCCACTTCAGTCTCCACTCCTCAGAGTAACTTTCACGGGCAGCTCCAGTAAAGCACACTCACACCCTGTCACTTTCTATCAGGCCACCTGATTTTATTTTCATTGTAGCCTGCGTTAATTTCATTTACTTATTTCCTATCTCCAACTTTTAGTTCCTTGAGGAGGGACTCTCTTGGACCCGTTCAGTGCTGTCCAATAGAAGTAAAATGCGAACCACCCTGTAAGTTAAAATTTCTTATAGCCATATTTTAAAAAATGAAAGAACTCAGATAAATTAATTTTAATAATATATTTCTTTATGCAAGTATATCCCAAATATTATTTTAACATAAGTCAGCATTCAAAAATTATTAATGAGATATTTTATAAATCTTCATACACAGTCTTTGAAATCTGGTACATATTTTATACTTATAGCATGGGTCAGTGCAGACTAACCACATTTCAGGTGGTCATCAGTGAGTGACTTCTGTCACTGGTGGTCACTGGGTGGCTCAGGGCAACGTAGTTTCCTGCTGTGTTGCCAACATTACTAGCACCTAGAGGGGTGCTTGCCATTATAAGAGATCAGTAGGTATTCAATAACTGGCTTGCCAACTAACAGAATTACATGGCGTTTAGGCATTTCAGTTCATAACCCCATGGCTTGGACATTTCCAGTTATTGAGGCCATGGTTTGTCCTATTTATGGAGTGAACAGTTCAGACTAGTCGACTCTCAATGTTTTTTCCAGTTTTAGTATTATATATTTTTCTTATTTTACTTTTATTTTTCTTCACCTATCACAAACTTGACGTTTCCCAAGAAGTATAGTCTAGGCAAAAGTGGGAAGAAGGGTCACATGCCACTGAATCTTGTAACAATATTATTTAACTGTGTCTAACACTTACACAAAGACAGTGTCTTTTCCAAAGGAAGCTCTGATAGGATTCATATTGTTACTGCATTATTAACTTGTTAGTGTAGGCATGTAGATAATTTTATTGACATATTTTTCTTTTTGATTTATTAGCTATTTTCTAAATTTTGTTAATTTTAAGACAATCTTTTGTTGTTGTTTTTAATCTGAGCTTATGTTAAAACCTGATAAAAATGTTAACTTTTTCTTATGTTGACATGGCCTATAATTCATGGTTATGCATGTTCAGTATTCAGTATTATACCTATAATGTGAAATTTTGCTTATATCATTTGTTGAGTTTTATTCACTTGGGAAAATGTCAAACCATTTCCCTAAAAAGGACTTGAAAAATCACCCAAATCAGTGTTCCGAAAGGCAGTTAGTTTTTTTTTTTTTATCACTGTACTCTTTAATACCTTTTCCAGTTATTTTAAATTCTGATATGCCTAGTTGTCTTTCTTTTTATAAATGGCTATAAATGTTATTACCACCTTGTTTGAAAATGTGTTATTTCACAGACTGTGTCTATATGTGAGAAAAAGTGCTTCACCAGTTCACCAAGTTAAAAAACAGTGTTATTTTAGGCAATGGTAATACTGAATAACATTGTGCATTGAAGCCTGGCTCTTGCTCTGCTCCTCCTCCCCACCCCCACCCCTGCCTTTTTTAGAACCACATGAATACTTTCAAACGTACACCTAGAAAACAGTCTGTGGTCGTTTTTACTTGGACAGTCTTGCTCCAAGGAATATTTGGACATTAGCATAAAGGTTGCACATGTTATACAAAGTGTAATTAAAGAAGCTTTGATCCCCAAATGTCAACTAGCTTGCTAAGTGTCATAACAAAGTGTCAAGCATCTGGTATACAGTTAATTTGTAGTCATTAACTCCATATTGTTGATGTGACAGTTTGTTAGCAAAGCAAGCTTGACAGTTGCATTTTGTTCTTGATTGACACCTACAGACCTCCCCACCCGTTTAGTTTACATTCCTGTTGAGGTTTCCTCAGGTTGCATTTTTACTGCTTAATTTCCCCCAACTTATTAGTTGAAGTGCTGGTAAACTTTTAAAAACACATGCTATGTTAGGATAGAATTTCACATTTTGCTTCTAAAGTGTTCTAAATTTGTAATAATGCTGGAAATGAGGAAATGCTGATCTTTATTCAGAATCTAAAGATTTGTCCAAGTAGTGTGACAACCCGTGCATTATACTGATGTATAATTGTCACAAACAACATATTTTTAATATGACAATTGCTATGGCAATTAATCTAGTCAGCACTAATTTCTTGTACAGTTCCATTAATATTTCCACTTTTCAAGGGCTCAGAAAACAGATAACTGGATACTTCATCATATTCTTAATTGCGTTGATTTAATCCAAAGAGTCCATTACAATCTAATTTCAGTCCTTTAATGTTTTAAAATTTTACTTGTATTGAATTATATGCAACTTATTTGATGCCAGGTTTTTACCACTGTTTTTAATAGAATCCCATTTAAAATTGCTTTATAAGATACTTCATTCCTTACTTTCATATATTCTCTCATTATACCAATCCTTCATTCATATATGCAGGGTATTTAGTGAATTATATTTAGGAAGAATCAAATATATTTCTAAAATATAATAAATATAATATAATATATACTATATAGTATGTGAATTGATGTAAACAACTTATTTAATTCCTACAGTTTGGGTTGGTTGTATAACTAAACTAAGCAAAATGTATAATTTATAAACTTGTACATAGTTATGGCAGCAATCAGAAGGTTTCATTCACTAAAGGTCATTTTTTTAACTGCATATTTGGAAAAACTAGACTTTCTAGACAAACACAGTGAGATTCATGAGGAAGTTTTTAGATTTATATTCAGCTCATCTAGTTTATTTTCTACTAGCAGATAAGGCCATAGTCAAATCATTTGTTGACAAGATGATAATCCATTTAATCAACACTTGCATCAATTTTATCCTTTGCCCTCAAATAATTATTACAAGAATGCAACATCACAGCATAGAGAGTCCCTGGCTAAGGGCTTGAAGTCTGAATCCAAACCCTCATTTTGCTTCCCAACTGGCCATATAGGTAGCCTCATTTATTAAGGCTTCATGTTTTTTGATCTGAAAAATGAAGTCACGGGGCTAGATAATCTCTTATGTTTCTTCTAACTCTAAAAATTACAAATTTGCATGTTATTTTACATTATGACAGGAAAGCGCTATCCATTTAAATATTGATATGTTGTTCCCTTCTAGAACTTGTGTTTTGAGTATTGCATATTTTAGCCTACCTGCACATTCTGGCCCACCACTCATCTGTTAGATGACTTGCATGAGAACTAATCTAATGAAATCATATTGCAGTTTTGCTCTTAAACCTGGTATGGTTGCTTTCCTTTCCCAGTTGTACTGACTTTGAGTCAGAGGAGGAGTGAGTTCTCATTCAGAATGGAGAAAGGAAACCTCATTATCTCATGGAAAGATGAGAAGACATATGTGGATGGAGACGAAAACATGCATCTGTGTGTCAGGAGAATTATGGGACTTCAGCTTGAGTATGAGCTATTGGGTCTGACACACTTGGGTTGATCATAGCTTGATCACATGTTAAGACATTTAGACAAGTAGCTCAACTCAAAGGATCCTTTCTCTTTTTTCCTAAGTACAGAGTAATACCTCTCTTGCAAAATTTTGTTATTAAATGTCATAATGATTGTGAGTAAAACCTCCATTCCTTGGTAGGTGCTTTAGAAATGGTGGTCATGATTACTAACTTAGTAAACTTACATGACTTTCAAGACTCTCCTTCTCTGTGAAAGAAAAATAATAAAACCCATTACTTAGGACTGACCTGCATGTGCAGTGCCTAGAATGTAGTGGGCACTCAATTAATATTTTTTTTAATGTATGAAATCTGTTATCTTTGTTTGAAAATTCTGAATATTTTTAAAGAACGAGGCATATCAGACAACATTCTAGTATAAGTCAAGTGTAAAACCTATAGGATGAAGTTCAGTTTGGGCAGTAATGTTGTGGAAGAGCAGGCATGAGTTTTTACAACTAATGAAGTGGGCCTGGGGCAGATCAAGCAATTTGAAGTTGACCAACTGTGCTGTGATTTAGCATTTATGTGGAATCATGATTTAAGCCCCAAAATGTGATCTCCTTGTGTAACAGTCCAATGAGAGTTTAGGTGATGTAGCTATCTGAGTTATACATTTGGTCATGATGGTGGGAATAAGCATTTTCCAGCTGTTTCCCTTTTTTTGTGGCATGACTTTAGCCTCTTGCTAGGAGAAATCCCAAGCTGAATGGCAGCATATATTTGAATGGTTAGTATATAAAAATATATAAAATGCACATTGATGGGATATACCTAGTGAATGTCTGAATCAACTGGAAATGGACTTGAGGGAACTGTTGCCTAACTTATTTTAATTTATGTAGTTGATGATACATTACCATTTTGATGCCCCCTAACCATAATTGACCTGTCCTTAACTACTTATCATAGTACATAATTTTGGAATGAAGGTAATGTCTTTAATCTAGGCTCATCAAGATAAGAAGAATAAACTTCTATGTGTAAAGTTGGTTAAATACAATCAGAACAATAATAAATTTTAAGAATTATTTTATAGCTCTAGGATTTTTTAAGATAACAAACATAAAAATGTAATATTAGAGTGTACTATGCTGATATATACTTAAGAGAGGCAGTAGAGTACAAACGATCATGAACAGTTCAATTTATATACTTAAGACTTAGAAATACTCATGTTTTTATTACAGTACACATAAAATTGGATTTCTCTGCCTAATATTTAAGTATATATTCCTTGAATTTAGTCCTTTGTGAAATCTATCAATAAATCATAAATCCAGAGTCAAAATGTAAGTTATGTGGTAGACCAGTATGATCCTTGAAATCAGTACTGGGAACACAATTTTAAATAGTTGTAGGCTGGGGTGCCTGAGTAGCTCAGTCACTTAAAGGTCTGTGTTTGGCTCAGGTCATGATCTCAGGATCCTGAGATCAAGCCCCATATCGGGCTCCCTGCTCAGCTGGGAGCCTGCTTCTCCTTCTCCCTTTGCCTGCTGCTCCCCCCTGCTTGAGCTCTCTCTCCCTCCCTTTATCAAATAAATAAATAAATAAAATTTTTATAATAAATAAATGAAAAATAAACAGTTGTAGACCAATTTAATTTGTGAGCCGGTTTTTTGGAGGATTTCAAATACAAAAAAGAAAAAGAAATGTGTAAATTTATAGAGAATGAGGAAAGACACAGGGAAAAGCTGTTCAGTTCATTGTTCTCTAACTTACAAACACAAGATAAAATTAATAATAAAAGAATGGGTTTTTAAATACCTGTTAACACCTTGTATGGAGACCTACAGCTTCTAAAAAATATTTTTAACAAATACTTACTTATTTGATCTTCACAGGAGGATATTATTAACCCTATTATATAGAAGCAGGAACTGAGGTTCAGGGGACTATGCCAAAGTATGCTTCCATTGCCATCATGTTCCCTGTAGTTTGCAGCAATATAGCAGGTGAAACAGAAAAGGGGCAGCATAAGGAGGGTACTGCTGGCTTGATAAGCCCCAAATCTATGTACACTCTGATTTTTCTGAGAGTTTCTCTATGGTTTGTTGGCACTCAGTTAGATAGTCTCAAAGATGTCAGAGGTTCACTAACTAAATGGTAAACTAGTGGTGTGTGGAGTTCTTTGAGTGAGCTTTATTTTCTGATAGACTGTAAGCTGTAATGAAAAAATTAGATGGGCCCTATCTGGTGTTCAGAAATTGTGCTAATTTCAAGAAATTTTTTATTTCATAGCAACTTTTTTTTTCTATTCAATCTGTAATATATAATAGATATAAAACATTTCTGTTATAGACTTATTTGGTTCAGTGTCAATTGTTATTTTTTTTAAAGATTTTATTTATTTATTTATTTGACAGAGAGAGACAGCCAGTGAGAGAGGGAACATAAGCAGGGGGAGTGGGAGAGGAAGAAGCAGGCTCCCAGCAGAGCAGGGAGCCAGATGCAGGACTCGATTCCAGGACCCTGGGATCACGTCCCGAGCCGAAGGCAGCCGCTTAATGACTGAGCCACCCAGGTGCCCCTGGTTCAGTGTCAATTATGCATTTATAACTTCAAAAACTATTCTTAGGAATGTCTGGGTGGCTTAGTGGGTTAAGCATCTGCCTTCAGCTCAGGTCATGATCCCCGGGTCCTGAGATTGAGCCCCACATTGGGCCCCTCCCTCTGCCTGTTGCTCCCCCTGCTTGTGCTCTCTCTCTGACAAATAAATAAATAAAATCTTTTAAAAAACCCTATTTTCAATTATTTTAATGTTTTGCCTTGCAGTGATTCTGCCTAGATCTTTTTGGAGAGCCCTAGTACCAGTCTTGAAGAAAACATTTTATGTGTATATGTGAAATACTATATCAATAAATGGATAATCTCAAGTTTGATACATTAATTATAAGAAAACAGAATTAATAAATTAGTAAGAAACTTCTTTTTTGGGGGGGAATATAATCAGATAACTTAGATTAGGATAGTTAGTGAGTCTAGAATCCTATAGATATTCTTATAAATAGACAAAAATGTGGATGCAGCTATAGCTATAGATTTTCCCCTATCCTTATATATGGAATAATTGGTGAGTTAGCATGGAGGAAGGTGAAGTATTTCCCCTATTTCCTTTAAATCAGTATTTATAAAATATTCACAAGATATTATTAAACAGACATTTTGGTTCAGTACAGTGCTTCTCCATACTGATTTTCCTGTTGAACTGGGACATTGGTAATCTATACTAATGAGTACAAGAGCCATTGCAGATTATGGTATTTTGTGAATTAGCAACTAAGCAAAACACACAAATTAAAGAATCAAGGGCATCATAAAATGTACTGCATCATAAAACCTACTTGTTCATTTATTTTGACAAGTGTAGTTTAATTTAAATTATTTATGGTACTTTGTACTCCACAAGTAACTGTAACATAGTGAATTTTGTTAAAAATAATGAAGTTGAAGCTATATGAGCTTTTAGTTATGATTGTGCTAAAAGATTAGAGCAATCAATTTTTCTTCTCTACCATTTCTACAGGCAAATTCATAGTATTTGCTCTTCCTATTCAGAATAAAAAGTCACCTGAGTCTACTGTATATCTTGTCAGTGCTTTTATAACTTAGACCTTCATGAATTCTTTGGGAATGAAGCTCTTTCATAAAGTTTTGTATTCAACAAAATTCCACCGAGATCCAGGGGTTTGTTGTAGGTACTCACTATGCTACTAAACTGCATTATTCCTCTTAAGGTTTACACATTGGTAGTTACATATGCTACAAACATTCCCTTGAATGGGTTCTCCTTTAATTACAAAGTGTTGTGTGATAGAAAGGACTCTGATTTGGGCATTAGATAAACCTGAATGCAAATCTTGGTCTCTCCCATGCCATTCAACCTTAGTTTCATCTGTAAATGGAACCATGCTTTCTAAATGGCAATGTTTTTGTGAATGTTAAAAACATAACCAAACTATTCGGGATAGTCCTGGCATTTAACAAGCTTTCAGTACATATTGGTTGTTATTATATTTAACTGTTGTTAACCTCTGCAAAATTGTGGAATTCACAAAGTTGGTCTTCAAGTCAGCTTCCCCTTTCTAACACTCCGATGTGTTATTTTTCCTTCAGTTATGGTGATTCTGTTGTGATTTTACACGTCCATCCCACTTTTTGTGCGCGCGCGCGCACACACACACGCGCACACACACACTGTATTCTCCACCATGGCCTTCTTGAATATTAGAAAACTACCAAATTCTTACTACTCCTCCCTCAACCTATTTTTTCTGAAGATTCTGAACCCAAGGGGCTGAGCATTCCAGAAGTAGGTGGGTAAATCTGTAACTTTTTGCTCTTCAGCTCCTTTTAATATTAAATATAATATTTAATTATAATGTCACCATATATTTTCTCTCCTTTTTGCTCTAACCCTATACTTATTTGTGCAACTAGTTTGGATAATGAAGAATTATATCATTTGAGTATATATATGTTTTGTTATAAAGTTGTTATTAAATAAGACAATGTCCCGTGTAGAAGGGGACATGTTTGGAAGGAATAGGAAATTGATGCTACTCTATGCTTAGCAGTAATAACATTCATTTTTTTCCTTCTTACGTTTTGGGTAGGCTTTTTTTCTTGAGTTTTATTTATTAATTAGTGGCACCATTTTCAATGTAACTTTAAAAGCGCATATGTTAAACAATGTTATGATTCTAAGTACGGTTTTAAGGATAAAGGAANAGAGAGAGACAGCCAGTGAGAGAGGGAACATAAGCAGGGGGATTGGGAGAGGAAGAAGCAGGCTCCCAGCAGAGCAGGGAGCCAGATGCGGGACTCGATTCCAGGACCCTGGGATCACGTCCCGAGCCGAAGGCAGCCGCTTAATGACTGAGCCACCCAGGTGCCCCTGGTTCAGTGTCAATCATGCATTTATAACTTCAAAAACTATTCTTAGGAATGTCTGGGTGGCTTAGTGGGTTAAGCATCTGCCTTCAGCTCAGGTCATGATCCCCGGGTCCTGAGATTGAGCCCCACATTGGGCCCCTCCCTCTGCCTGTTGCTCCCCCTGCTTGTGCTCTCTCTCTGACAAATAAATAAATAAAATCTTTTACAAAACCCTATTTTCAATTATTTTAATGTTTTGCCTTGCAGTGATTCTGCCTAGATCTTTTTGGAGAGCCCTAGTACCAGTCTTGAAGAAAACATTTTATGTGTATATGTGAAATACTATATCAATAAATGGATAATCTCAAGTTTGATACATTAATTATAAGAAAACAGAATTAATAAATTAGTAAGAAACTTCTTTTTTTGGGGGGAATATAATCAGATAACTTAGATTAGGATAGTTAGTGAGTCTAGAATCCTATAGATATTCTTATAAATAGACAAAAATGTGGATGCAGCTATAGCTATAGATTTTCCCCTATCCTTATATACGGAATAATTGGTGAGTTAGCATGGAGGAAGGTGAAGTATTTCCCCTATTTCCTTTAAATCAGTATTTATAAAATATTCACAAGATATTATTAAACAGACATTTTGGTTCAGTACAGTGCTTCTCCATACTGATTTTCCTGTTGAACTGGGACATTGGTAATCTATACTAATGAGTACAAGAGCCATTGCAGATTATGGTATTTTGTGAATTAGCAACTAAGCAAAACACACAAATTAAAGAATCAAGGGCATCATAAAATGTACTGCATCATAAAACCTACTTGTTCATTTATTTTGACAAGTGTAGTTTAATTTAAATTATTTATGGTACTTTGTACTCCACAAGTAACTGTAACATAGTGAATTTTGTTAAAAATAATGAAGTTGATGCTATATGAGCTTTTAGTTATGATTGTGCTAAAAGATTAGAGCAATCAATTTTTCTTCTCTACCATTTCTACAGGCAAATTCATAGTATTTGCTCTTCCTATTCAGAATAAAAAGTCACCTGAGTCTACTGTATATCTTGTCAGTGCTTTTATAACTTAGACCTTCATGAATTCTTTGGGAATGAAGCTCTTTCATAAAGTTTTGTATTCAACAAAATTCCACCGAGATCCAGGGGTTTGTTGTAGGTACTCACTATGCTACTAAACTGCATTATTCCTCTTAAGGTTTACACATTGGTAGTTACATATGCTACAAACATTCCCTTGAATGGGTTCTCCTTTAATTACAAAGTGTTGTGTGATAGAAAGGACTCTGATTTGGGCATTAGATAAACCTGAATGCAAATCTTGGTCTCTCCCATGCCATTCAACCTTAGTTTCATCTGTAAATGGATCCATGCTTTCTAAATGGCAATGTTTTTGTGAATGTTAAAAACATAACCAAACTATTCGGGATAGTCCTGGCATTTAACAAGCTTTCAGTACATATTGGTTGTTATTATATTTAACTGTTGTTAACCTCTGCAAAATTGTGGAATTCACAAAGTTGGTTCAAGTCAGCTTCCCCTTTCTAACACTCCGATGTGTTATTTTTCCTTCAGTTATGGTGATTCTGTTGTGATTTTACACGTCCATCCCACTCTTTGTGCGCACGTGCGCGCGCGCACGCGCACACACACACACACTGTATTCTCCACCATGGCCTTCTTGAATATTAGAAAACTACCAAATTCTTACTACTCCTCCCTCAACCTATTTTTCTGAAGATTCTGAACCCAAGGGGCTGAGCATTCCAGAAGTAGGTGGGTAAATCTGTAACTTTTTGCTCTTCAGCTCCTTTTAATATTAAATATAATATTTAATTATAATGTCACCATATATTTTCTCTCCTTTTTGCTCTAACCCTATACTTATTTGTGCAACTAGTTTGGATAATGAAGAATTATATCATTTGAGTATATATATGTTTTGTTATAAAGTTGTTATTAAATAAGACAATGTCCCGTGTAGAAGGGGACATGTTTGGAAGGAATAGGAAATTGATGCTACTCTATGCTTAGCAGTAATAACATTCATTTTTTTCCTTCTTACGTTTTGGGTAGGCTTTTTTCCTTGAGTTTTATTTATTAATTAGTGGCACCATTTTCAATGTAACTTTAAAAGCACATATGTTAAACAATGTTATGATTCTAAGTACGGTTTTAAGGATAAAGGAATTTTTTTCCTTTTCACATATGTGTTTCTGTTTGAGGTACATTATGAATATCTCATCAGATGAAAGGTCTTGCTAGTCATAAAGTTGTTTCTAAGAACATAAATGACAAAACTTTATAAAAGTGTAACAATCGTCCATTTTATTCCTCTCTTATGAAAACATTTAAGCATATAATTGGTCTATGGTTTAGAGTATCCTTCAGAATTACAAATATGTTAAGAAATCTAATTTGTATGCATCAGTGTTCATTCCTGTATTTGTGCTGGCTTTAAGTAGCAGCACAGCTTTTAATTGTGAGGTTTTAAGTTCTGCAATTAAAATTTACCCTTTTTACTAAGAGGGTTGAGTGATAGTTTTTGATTTACTTTAGACAGTTTAGACAAATTATATTTAAAAGAGCATAAAGATGCACAGAGCATTTCCTGATTCAGAGAAGGTCAAAGTGTCTTAGTCGCTTTTTTTGAAAGTTTTACCTTGAATAACTAATGATTCTTCCTACTGTATTGACTAAACCTCACTTAAGACATACAAGCAGGATGTCAAACTGCTCTAAAACATTGACTCCTTTGAAATCAGTGACCAAATGACCTTGACAGAACAAGGAACATGATATTTTATATCTTATGATGTTATATTAAAATCACCTCTATGAAGGATGCGTAAACAGATTACATTAGTGCCTCCAATGATGCTTCTGTTTCTTTTTTGATTACTTTTGTGTTTATAAAAATAATGAAAATTCTTTGCAAACTACTAGAAAATTCGTTTAGAGCTTTGACCATATCAAGTATAGTAGAAATTTTGCAGACAGATGTTTAATTTGATCAAGGCAGACCACAAAATGGATAATTCTGGTCCATAATGAAAGTCGAGGTCACAGAAACAGGTTTGTGGAATAATAACAACAAAAAAATCTTTTGGAGACTTTTTAGAAGCAACACATTAACAAGGGATTTCAAATAAGAAGTAGAATTTAAATTAATTCCTGAAAAATCTGAAAATATCAGTGTAAATCAGTGAAAAAAGCATTTCAAAGATGTAGAAATGTAAGAGAAAGCAGTTTGAGGTCCGCTTGGCTCAGGTTGGTATGGTGGGCCTATTGGTCCAAGGCTGGAGGTGAAATAGGAGATACAGTGATGGTTAGATCATGAAAGGTCTATGTGTCAGGATATTGAGTAGGGGAGATGTTGTGTATTTGAGTTATGTATTCAAACTATATAAATTACTCTGGTAACATTATGTGATGGGAATATTAGCACCAGGAAAACATTCAGGAGACAGCAGTGAACCAATGTTAGAAATTATGAGGACGTTTTAGGCTTATTTTACCCAGGCAGTATCATTTGAGACATAGAAAACATGATAGATCCAAGAAATACTTGAGATTTGAACTGAGAGATATTGCCAAATTGTTCAGATGGGAATAAAATTTGGGGTGTGAATTAACTTCTTAACAATACTTTTATCAGTTGATTTTTAAGAATTTAACCACCAAATGTTGGTATTAACATCCATGTGATACAAAGACCAAAGATAAAGCAGTAAATTCATAGTTCCAAAAATATTTATAAACGGAAGGAATAATAGCTTAGATGAAAAACCTAAGTTATTTTTTCTCTTTAAGACAGAACATAAATTTACTTTGACCAATCTTAAAGCCACACACTTCTGTTTTCTCTGTGAGTTTGTAAAGATTTATGAAGTTGCCCGATTGTTAATGGCAAATAACAGCTGCTATTTTTACATATTCAGGGATTTTTTTTTTTCTTTTTTGCAATCTGTGATAAATACTGGCAGAACATATAAAATGACAGGGGTGCAGAAAGCGCAAATGAACTGGCAAACAGGAGGTTCCACTATTTATTCTAATCTCACTGAAACTACCGTTCTGAACTACAAATATATTAGCAAATACATTTAGTGGCATGTTTTTGTGTTGTTGTGTTTGGCTATAAACCTACCATTTTAATAGAAGCTTGTTAATTTAGCATAAATACTATGTGTGTGTGTGTTACGTGAGCTGCTAGAAGGGGACTGATTTAACTTTGCGTTCTGTTCTGTAAAGGCAGGGACTGCCTTAGGCAAAACTGCAAAGCCAGAAGTTCCCCTCTTGTGCCCTCCTGCAGCTCATTCCTGGAACCCAGCTCTGCCCTGGAGTTGTCATGCTGCCACCGTCTACTTGCCTTGTGTCCCGGGTGCCCAGGGTGGTGTTCTCTCCAGATTTCCTACACTACAGTGTAAACTCATGTCTACTTTATGATTTTCAGATTCATAATCAATTGGTGAAAGAAAGTAACTACTTGTGGTATGTTAATGAAACTCTTGACATTTTGGAAGGACTCCGTCTTTTTGTATTGAATCTAAATACACTGCTCTCTCTGTGGAGATTTAGGCTCTGTACAGAAGGATGTTGATCTCTCCATAGGTTAGTAAAGGAAATATTTGGAGGCAAGCAGACCAGGAGTAGTTAACAATATTGTGAGATAATGGTGAACTTTGAGAGATCTGATCAGGAAATTCTTCATAATATGTAGTACTGCTTAGATTTAAATAATTTTATTTTGATTAGAATGACATTAACAAGTACTGATATATAATAATAGGTAATGCCTAGGTTTTTGTACTTAAGTCTTTGTTCTTAGGGTAATTACCAATGGCTGACTGCTTATAAGGCAAAAACATTAAAAAGAATAGTAGAGAATTTTTCCTAGTTAAAAATAATGGAAAAGAATTAAATTGTCAAACTATATTCTCCTAGACTCTGAGTGAATTTTGTGACAAGTAAGTTCTATTATCCTACTGTGTAACATCAATGCCACAGATCAAAAGGAAACTTTATAATTCAGTGCTATGATTCTACAATGTCTCATGAAAACTACTAAGTCTCAGCAAAATACTTTGACCTTTATGGCTAAACACCTGGTCAATTTTAAATAATCTAGGATGACATTTCTTGGAATAGACTCAAAATTCTAATAAATGGAAGAAATGGAAAATACATCTCTTTTAAAAATCCTTGATCATCCTTTGATGACAAGTCTCACAAAAAGTATAAAAATTAGAAAGTATTCAAATAAATTTTATTATCACATTTCTTTCCCTGAGCAAACTATGCATTTTCTACCACTATAAAAAGAAACAAAAATCTCCCACTAAAAATTGCCAAAATATCCATCTAATTAAGAAAAACAAGCATTTTCAGAAGACTCTAACAGTAAACAAGGATATTCAGTACATTTCAGTTCTGTATTTCTGACATTTACAAGGACGACAGACAAAGCAGAAATAAAATGTTATGTGTTTTCTTCAAAAAACAAACCACAGCTGGTGGGTTTAATTTTATTCCTATCAGCCGTGACAGCAGCCTTTTTAAATATTGAAAGTGTGAATTAAAGCTTCTGTAAAACAGTTGCCATATAAATTTCCTTAACCACTATTAATTATATATGAAGTAACAGAAAATTGTCCTGGCCTCATTGGGGTGGTTTTTAATATGATAGGGATAGCAAATGTTGGGTGCACTCAGCTTACCAAAACCTCCCAGAGAAGAGAGTTGAGTGCATACATCTGTCTATCCTCCAAACTATCAGAAAAGTAGTCTTCAAGATTCCCTCCTTGTCTCCTATTCTTGTGGTACTTTGTTGATAATTATATATAAATTCTAATTGAACTCTTATTGAGTCTTTACAGAGTTACTATCTGATGAGAACCAGAGAACCTTCTCTGGTGATGAAAATATTCTGTGCCAGCACTATTTAGTTCAGTAGCCACTGGCCATATGTACCTATTATCACTTGAAATGTGACAAGTACAATGGAGGAACTGAATTTTTAAATGTATTTAATTTTAAGTACTTTTAATTGAGACGGACAAATGCAGTTAGTGACTACTGTGTTGCTCAGTGAAACTCCATAACATGGAAAGTACATTACTGTGTTCCAGAGAAGATAAAATAAACCAACCAACACACAAAAAAGACTTCCTACGTGTGGGGAAAGGATAAGAAATAATCATGTGTTTATAATTAAGTTAATACAAACCAGAATGCTATAAGTAGTTACACTAAGAAAACCAAAAGAAGATATTGGAGCAAAAAGGAGGGAGACACCAATTCTAGTTTGTGATAGAGGAGAAGGATGGAGGTTTATGAAAGGTTGGAAGTTTGTGACGGAGATTTATGAAATTAGTAGAAATTTAGACAAGCTTTGGGTAGTATCTTGAGTTGGAGTTAATTTACAATGGCATTCCAGAAGTAAGGAACTTTGTGAGCAGAGTCAGGTTTTGGGAAAATAGAGGGCATGTCATGTGGTTAGTGAGTGATAAGATTTAGCTGGAGAGTCAAGAAAGAAGAGCCTTAAATATAGGCTAGGGCCATCATGTGGAGAGCCTTAATAGGATGGGCAAAGAAGTCTTATTTTGTTGACAGAAGGGGATGTTTAAAGAGGTACGGAGGCCAATAGGAGGTTATAAAATGGTCAGGTGAAAGATATGAAAACAGAATTAGAGGGGTTGGTGACAGTGGTAAAAGAACAGAGGTGGTGGACGGGGGCGGGGGGGCATCCAAAATGCCATTGTAGGAAGATCCTGAATTCACAGATGTACCAAATATATAGCTACCTCATATATTGAGCAGTTCCTTTAGAGAAAGACCTGGAAAGTCTCTGAACAGCTGCTCTGCAACAAAGGATAAAGGGGCAACATCAAAACCGGTAGGAGAGGCACAACGTGCTCTTGCCAACAACTCCACCTGTAGCAGAGCGGCCCACAGTTGGGACAGGTCTCACAAAGCTTCCCTGAGGAGCAAGGGGCTTGTGGCCCACAGCAGGCACTGCAACCCTTGGGACCTGAACAGAGACATGAGCCCCCAAAATGTCTAGCTTTGAAAAACAACAGGGCTTATGTCCTGGAGACCCAAAGAGTGATAGGGAACCGAGATACTGCTCTTCAAGGGCTCACACACACTCATTCACCCCAGAGCTCAGCATCAAAGGAGCAGTTTGAAAAGTGTTTAGACTATTGTGAAGGAGATCCATTTGCTAATCTTGAAGAGGGGCAGAGGCCTGCTGGGACTTCCAAATGGAGGTGCTGGTGGGCACCATTTTTGCACTCTCCCTTTAACTTGTTAGCACAGTTCCTACACTCTCTAGATCACCTCCTAAAGCTGGTGGGCACACATGACTCTTACTCTCTCCTGATGCCCTGTTAAAGCTGGAAGGCATGCCCTGCCCCTGCACTCTCCAGCTGCCTTGTTAAAGCTGGGGGTGCACATAGACCACACAGGGACTTTCCTTGATTGCCTGGCACTGGTGGCCGGGGGGGGGGGCTTGCCTTCCTTGAGTCCCACGGGGTTGTAACAATCAGAGAAACAGATTTGGAAATAGTTTTGAAACCCCCCAGAGCAAACAATAGATTGAAACACACATCCTACAGACACTAGATTAAAACATACACCCAGGGGCTCCTGGGTGGCACAGTCATTAAGCGTCTGCCTTCGGCTCAGGGCATGATCCCAGTGTTCTGGGATCGAGCCCCACATCAGGCTCCTCCACTAGGAGCCTGCTACTTCCTCTCCCACTCCCCCTGCTTGTGTTCTCTCTCTCGCTGGCTGGCTGTCTCTGTCAAATAAATAAATAAAATCTTAAAAAAAAATAATAAAAAAAATACATCCAACCTTCCTGTAAAAAAAGAAAGAAAAAAAAAAAAAAAAAAAAGGTCTATTTTCTTGTCCTGGAGCATCAGCCTAAAGGCAGACTTCAGGTTTGCCACACATCTGAAGGCTACAAAGGTGCTCCAAGGGAATGTAGGCTAGGGAATATCATCTTTGTGCTTTCCCTCGGCCTCACTACAGCTTGCTGGTACCTCCTAGAAAGGAGCTTACACACTCATCTGGAGCCCTAGGTTTTACAACTATTGCCAAGGGGATACCTCCAGATCACCTGGTCTGGAGGCCAGAAGGTTCTACAACCATGGTCCCACAGGACTGTATATACTTCCATACTTTAAAACCTGTGGCCTAAGGATCTGGCTCCCAATCAGCCTGAAACCAGGAGTTGACTTGAGATCCCTCCCTCTGGAACACTGACAGATCTTGGCACAACCTCAACAACCAGGACTTATCAAGAATAAATATGGCTGCTTACACAATCACAAAGGTTCAAGAGATGACCAATAGCTAGGGCATGGCTGAACAACAAGTTCATTCCTTCTAGAATGTGAGAAATAGCTGTTTCATTTAACACAGAGAAACAAACACAGAGAGTCAAGCAAAATCAGGAAACAGAGGAATGCTTGACAAAGCCTCAGAAAAAACCCTTAATAAATGGAGATAATAATGTACCAGATAAAGTTCAATGTGATAGTCATAAAGATGCTCACCAATCTTGGGAGAAGAGTGGATGAGCACAGTGAGAATTTCAACAGAGATAGAAAATAGAAGAAAGTACTAAACAGAAATCATGGAGCTGGGGAAAAAAAAAACTGAAATGAAAACTGCATTGGGGGGCGTTCAACAGCAAACTAGAGGAAAGAGATGAACCACTGAGCGAGAAGACAGGGCAGTGGATCTCACTCAAAGAAAATAGCAAAATAAAAAAGAATTTTAAAAGATGAAGATAGCTTAAGGGATCTATAGAACAATGTCAAGAGAACTAACATTTGTATTACAGGGATCTGGGAAGGAGAAGGGGGAGAGAAAGGGGCAGAAAATGTATTTCAAGAAATAATGGTTGAAAGCTTTCCTAACTTGAAGAAAGAAACAGATATCCAGATACAGGACACCCAGAGAGTTCCATAAAAGATGAACTCAGAGAGATCCACCACCATATTATAATTAAAATATCAAAAGCTAAAGGTAAAGAGATAATCTTAAAAGTAGCAAGAGGAAAAACAACTTGTGTACAAGGAACTCCTATAAGACTATAAACAGATTTTTCAGCAGAAACTTTGCTGGTCAGAGAAAGTGGCAAGATATATTCAAAGTGCTGAAAGGAAAACAAAACAAAACAAAACAAAACAACCCAAAAAAACTGCCAACCAGGAATACACTTCCTGGCAAGTTTATCATTCATAATTGAAGAAGAGATAGAGTTTTCCAGGCAAGTAAAAGCCAAAGGAATTCATCACAGCCATAGAAAGAATGTTAAAGAGACTGCTTTAAGCTGAAAAAAGGGCACTAATTATGTGGAGATTAACCAACATGCTATTGGACAACCAATGGGTCAACAAAGAAATCAAAGAAATAAAAAAAATATGCTTTGACATAATGAAAATTGAAATACAACATACCAAAATCCGGGAGATGCAACAAAAACAGGTCAAAGAGGAAAGTTCATGGCAAAGCAGGCCTACCTCAGGAAACAAGAAAAATCTCAAATAAACAACCAAACTTTATGCTTAAAGGAACTGGAAAAAGAAGAACAAAAGAAGCCCAGAGTTAGTAGAAGGAAAGAAATAACAAAGATCAGGGCAGAAGAAAATGAAATAGAGACTGAAAAGACAATAGAAAAGATAAATAAAACCAAGAGCTGGTTCTTTGAACAAATAAGCAAGTGACACACTTTTTACTAGACTCGCCAAGAAGAAAAAGAGAGAGAGCAAGCTCAAATAATTAGAAATAAAAGAATAGAAGTTACAACTGACACCACAGAAATGTGAAGGATCATGAGACTACTATCAAAAATTATACGCCAACATGTTGGATAACCTAGAAGAAATGGATAAATTCCTGCAAACATACAATCCATCTTCCAAGACTAATCATGAAGAAATAATAAACCTGAACATACTGATTACTACTAAGGAGGTTGATTCAGTAATCAAACCATCCAACAAACAAAAGCCCAAGACTAGACACTTTACTGATGAATTCTACCAAATATTTAAAGAAGATTTTAATACTTATCTTCTCAAATTCTTGCATAATTGAGAAGGAACACTTCTAAACTCATTTTCTAAGACCAGCATTACCTTTGATACCAAAATTAGACAAGGACACCACGAAAAAAGAAAATGACAGTATTCCTGATGAATATAGATGTAAACAATCTCTAACAAAATATTAGCAAAGCAAATTCAACAACACATGGAAAGAGTTATATATCACAGTTAAGTGGGGCTTATTCCAGGGATGGAAGAGTTGTTCAACAGAAGCAAATCAATCAATGTGGTACACCACATTAAGAAAGCAAAGGATAAAAATCATATGATCATCTCAATAGATGCAGAAGAAACATTTGACAAAATTCAACATCACTTTATGACAAAAACTCTCAATAAAGTGTGTATGGAGGGAACATACCTCAACATAATACCCTTCATATATGACAAGCACACAACTAACATCATACTCAATGGTGAAAAGCTGAAAGCTATTCCTTTAAGATCAGGAACAAAACAAGGATATGCCACTTTTTTCAACATAATATTGGAAGTCCTTTAGTCAGAGATTTCAGATAAGAAACAAAAATAAATAAAAGGCATCCAAATTGGAAAGGAAGAAATAAAACTGTCACTATCTGTGGGCAGCATGATTTTGTATATAGAAAACCCTAAAGACTCCCCTTAAGGATTAAGATCTAAAATATATAAAGAACTCCTACAACTCAATAGCAAAAACCCCAAACAATTCAATTAAAAAATGGTCAGAGGACCTCAATAGACATTTTTCTATAGAAGACATACAGATGGCCAACAGGTACCTGAAAAAATGCTCAACATGACTAATCATCAGGGAAATGCAAATCAAAACTGCAGTGAGATATCACTTCACAGCAGTTAGAATTGCTGCTATCAAAAAGACAAGAAATAGCAAGTATTAGCAAGGATGTGAAGAAAAGTGGACCTTTATGCACTATTGGTAGGAATGTAAACTGGCAGAGCTGCTATGGAAAACAGTATGGAGGTTCCTCAAAAAATTAAAAACAGAATTCCATATGATCCAGCCATTCCATTTCTAGGTAATTTATCTGAAGAAAATGAGAACACTAATTTGAAATTTTATATGCACCCTTATGTTTATTGCAGCATTATTTACAGCAGCCAAGGTATGGAAGCAAACTAACTCTCTGTCAATGGATGAATGGATAAAGAAGATGTAATAAATATTTATATACAATTGAAATATTACTCAGCCATAAAGAAAGAATGGAATCTTGGCATTAGTAACAATATAGATTGACCTTGAGGGAATTATGCCAAATGAAATAAGTCAAACAGAGAAAGACAAATACCATATGATTTCACTTTTTTGTGGAATCTTAAAACAAACATATCAAAGAAAACAACACTCACAGATACAGAGAACAGAAAAGTGATTGTTTGTAAAGGGGAAGGCATTGGGGGATGGGCAAAATAGGTGAAAAGAGTCCATGTACAAACTTGCAATTATAAAATAACCTAGTTGTGGAGATATAACATACAGCCCGGTGACTATGGTCAATACTATCGTAGTGCATACTTGAAAGTTGCCAAGAGAGTAAATCCTAAAATTTCTCATCACAAGAAAGAAACTTTTTTTTTTGGTAACTTTGTATGCTGATGGATAGTAACTAGACTTACTGTGGTGATCATTTCCCAGTTTAGAAATATCAAATTATTATCTTGTACACTTGAAACTAACATAAAGTTGTATGTCAATTATACCTCAATTAAAAAAAAAAAGAACAATTTTTACTTCCCCTGCTGTCAATCCTTTCATGACTTCATTTGCTCTTAGAATAAAGTTTGAAGTATTTAAAATGAGAAAAATTTAAAAATAAAAAAAAAAGAACAAAAGTGAAGGGCACAAATTTCTTCAGTTCATTCCGCTGCATCTGCTCTTGGAGGCATATTTTTTTAAAAATGGGGATATAAGAGTCCATCTCTTCCTCCTGTGCACACTGTGGTCTTCTCAGCTTAGTACCTAATTAATTACTTTTATAGATATTATACAGTACCCTGTCCTAGTCACAAACAAGTGAAAATAAGAATATAGCAGGATCCAACACTTTAAGACTGGTTTAAAGAAAGGCTGTTGAGGTGTGAGCAATGCTTTTCACTATTAGATTGCACTAATAATGAGTGTGATTGAATGGATGGGAGGAATAAACAAGAAATACAAACTTTTTCTTTGTGAGCTGATTTAAGCTTGATTCCATGTTTACCAATGGTGGAAAAACTTTAAAGGTATGTCCATGAAATGAATGTCCAATGGGTTTGATTTTTTTTTCAATGATTTATTTTGAATGAGAATTTTAAGAATAGTTCAAGTAGAAACTTCAAAATATAAGGATAAGTTGTATATGAAAGGAACCACTTACCCTTATGTATGGCAGTTACAATTTTTTAAACTTGGGAAATTTGCATATTTACAGTCATGGGCAAATGCATGAAATTGGCATGAAGATTTGGCACGTAGGATGTATTTCGTTTACAATTTATAAATATAAATTTCAAATGCTCAAATAAAGAAATGAAAACTCTAATTCTTTAGTAACTATTCTAGTTAAAAGAAACATGTAAAAATATACATGAACACTTGTGAATGTAAATTTTATCAAAATGTTAGGGAGGTTGTTTGTTAAGAATCTGGTTGTGTAATGAAATTGCTACACAGGATGTTAAAGCACTACCAGGAATCTTACAAATATTCAGCATATCAGAACTCATACAAATGTTCAACTCAAAGTTTGAGCTCATTCAAAAATACTTTCTGTTATTTAACTGTTTTTTCCCCCATAAATACTTCTCATATGTGTGCCTAAGTTTAAGGGAAGTTTCAGTCAGAATGGTATGTAAAGGCTTACCCTGCAATGTGCCCAAATACTTCAAAATTTTACTTAAAGAAAGTGATTATCACAAACATTTTACATACAATTAGAAGAGTTTAGTTTTCATATACCTGGATAAATGTTGGAGCTTTGTTTTTGCCAACTGTTTGCTTAAACACACAATTACATCATAGTAATGCTTCTTTGAATACTTTTAAAATTTTTGCTTCATGTATCCCTTGGCTTGCAAATGTGTGTGTGAGTTTTAAACACCTATAAAGATGGTATCAGTTTTACATTTTGAGTATGTGCGTCTCATACGCTGAGAACAATTATATAGTTTTTATTTCTAATTAATTTTTGTTTTCATTATTTATAAAAGATTGCAACTCTTCAGTTATGGTATCTTCTTTGTTTTGATTTAAACATATCCCCTCCCTAAAATTTTATGTATTCATTAGTTTGTAGTAATGTAAAGAATCAAATATTTTTCTTTCTTTTCTCTGGATAGGAGATTTGCACATATATGTTACTTTTCTGGTTGCCCTCTTCTTCCTCCTAGCTTTACTCTTAAAGCTGAAAAATTTTCTAACTCTTTGTCTTTCCTCCAGTAATGTAATTCCACCAGAACAGATTAAGTATGTCTTATTTATATTTGCATATAAATTAATAATGAGTCAAACAATTATTTAACATATAATAGAAAAAAAAGACATTAAATGAATTCACAAATCCAGTTGGCCACTGTTTGCAACTCAGATACTGATAGCTCTATTTCTCAAAGTTTTTTTTCTTCTCATGTGCCTAGCTAAATGTAAATCCATCCTGGAATATAAGAAAAATAAAAGATGGTGAATATTTACTAAAAAAGCAGACAATCTGAAAGGATTAAAATGCTTTAATCAGACAGAAAAAAAAAGGCTTTGGCCACTTGATTAGGGCTGATTTCCACCATCTGCTTATACTTACTGAGGATCTAGCCCTGACTGAACACTAATTTGTGCACTTCCTAGAAATTGAAATCTCTCAGCAAGCAAATTAACAAGAGCAGGGATTCAGCAATAATGGAGCTCCTCGGCTTTTGTTTCCCTCTGACAGATGGACAGGGTGTGCTCAAATTGAATTCAGCTTTAATTGCATTGTGCCATTTAAAATTTTATCTGCTCCACAGATTTTGTTTACAGGTTTCAGGATTCCAAACCTTTGGAAGTTCTTTTTTTTTTTTTTTTTTCAGTACTGGGCGAGATAAAGAACATTGTAATTCTGTGTGACTGGGAGGTGTTCATTACAACTCCTTGCCCTGAAGGGTGGCACGTTAAGAAAAGGAATTATGTTTTTTAAAGTCTGGGGCAAATGGGAAACAATTCAAACTTTGCATATGTTCAAATATTGGCAGCTCGTAAATAAAAGCAGTCAGAGATGCTCTATATTTCATATCTAAATAAGAAAGTTATCCACCTTGTCTCAATTAAAGCATTTCAAACTTTGCCTGTTATCACTTTATCACTTGGAGATGCACACTCCTGAATTCTGGAGATAAACTTTTTTTATAAATGAATCATGATATCTTAAAATTACTTTTAGTTTCTGCTTGATTGACAGTCTTCACATAGAACTGACGTATATGAACTGTTCTTTGGAGCAGAGGTATAAAATACTAAATCATTTAGGCATGTCCTAAACATTCCTGTGAATCTAACGCTGAAGATGCATTTGTTACAAAATTGCTTGTCAATCTACAAGCGTTTCCTCATAAATCTATGGCTTAGTAGGTACTAAACTCTGACATTTCTGGTAGCAAACAGAGATCCTGAAAGCTTGAATATACCATCATAAGATTTGATTTGCACCCTATTTATGTGAAGATTGAAGATTTTCAGCTATTGAGCACCTTGGCAGCAATGACTGAATTTGTTTTATATAAGGCTGATAGTTCAAACTGAGGAAGTTGGGGGAAGAAGGGCAGCCTGGGAAAAGAGGGGAGGGGTTCTCCAAAGTCTGGAAAATGCTGCTGTGTGCTTATCCGTAAGTTACATGTATATAATGTGCTCTGGAAAACTTCCTAAGACAGATATCTGCTTTACAATTCGGTTTCTATCTGCTTCATATTCGGTTTTAGCCATCATTTCCTTCCATTTAAGACGATTTCTGAATGGGATATTAGTGATGGGCAATGTCTTCTTGGATATGGTGTGGCATACATTTATTATTGCAGGGATCTCCTTTTCAAAGGGACTTCTTACATTATTAATAATAATTAGAAAGACCAAAGAGCAATATCTGAGCACTTCAAATTGGCTGCTAAACTCTATTGAAATAACGTGTACATTTTTGGATAGAGGAATTTCATTCTAGAAAACATTTTGTGAGAATGGGACACTTGAATATTTTTCAGAGCTCTCAGCTAAATGAATTCAAGTCCTGGTTAAGTAATCAAGTGTAGGTGTTGTAGGGAACATCTTAATTTTGTGAAGTTTAGAATAATCTCTCTTGCTAATTCTTGACTTGTGCCTATTTTCTTTACAGACAGTTGTGAAAAAAGTATCTGTTGGAAAAGAGCAAATGCTAAAATCACTAAGCAGACAGCTTTAAAATCTAGAAGGACTGCATTCTGAAATTTTTAGCTTTCCGTTTTCTTTAAATAGGGCTTCACTGAGACCGATAGAGAAAGGCGATCTAGAAAATATACCTGCTCCTTTTTATGTGTTCCCCTTGTGCTTTTCATACGGTGTTTATTTATTTCATTCTTTTTAGCACTCTAGCTACATCGAATTAAATTTCTCAAATTTCTATTCTTCTTTGCTTCCTTGCTGCCATTGGAAGCACCTGTGCTTTATTTTTGTTTCTTTCTCATGTATTATTTGTAGAAAGGATTGAATTTGTAAATGTTCGTATCATTTGAGAGTTGAATGGAAATTTAGAGATAATCTAGCCTAACATACGCATTTTACAGATAAATAAACTGAGGTTAAAAGAGAGTTAGAGCAACTCAGTCAAATTCTGGAAAGGCTAGAATTCAGGCCCAGGTCTCAAGAATCCCTCATCAGTGAAATCCCTGGAAACACCACAGAATTCCCGACTCTGACCTCCCCCACTCTATTCACTGTAAATATAAAGAGAAAAATACCCACAAACTGAACATTAACAAAAAAGAATAGAATATACACACATATATGCATATAGATAATCAAGATTTTTCCCATCAGAACATTCAGAAATAATGACTGCTCATTGCCAGTACTTGTAATTCCTGCTGCATTTACAACTTGGACCTGTATTTTTCTTTTTGGCCTTCCAAAAGGTACACTGTACCTACAGTGTAAGTGTGTATGGGCAGATTCATGAGCTTCGAATTTTGGCAGTTTTTAAAACCACATGGCCTGATTTGAGCCACTTTTACTTAATTGGGAATTCCATCATAGAGGTGCCAGTCAGGGTGCCGAATAAACCGCGTGCTCCATTCTTGCCGACACCGTGGTTGAAAGCTGGTATGCGATATCTCTCTCAAGTTTATAGTCTGGTACAATAATGTCATTGCCCCATGTGGCAAATGGTGTAAGCTATTGTAAAACTGTTTGTCTATGTGATTAAGACATTGCTGCAGTGTGCAGCACCAGCCAATTACTTTTTTAATTTAATTATAGCAGAAAAAAGAGAATAGCATAATAGAAATTCTTGTCATAGGGAATATGTAAAATGTAAATTGAAGAGCCATGAAAATTTCATGCATTGGCAGCCTGATTTGTTTTTATTTTCAACTTGTTATAAAGACTGCATTTATTCAATGCCATAAAATAAGACATAGCAGCATTTAGTAATTACTTAGTTCTACATCAAAATAATTATATACAGTATGCTCTTGTGATCCCCTCTGCTATATATGAATGTAAAAATAAACACTTCGGGGCCTTTATCAGTTTTTACTTTTAGACAGTGTAAATAAAGCTGAATCTTCAACTTTCAAATTAAAACTGATAACCTTGGGCATTCAAGGCTTTTATAAAGGAAGGGGGAAAACTTTAGCTTGCCTCAAAACAGGTTGTGTCTCTGGAATGCTTCTGGGACTAAAGAGATCAATTAAGTGTGTATAAACAAACAGTTGGAAAAAAGCTACTAAAACAACAGAGGAGAGAGCTCTCTATTGGGCTCTAGGGGCCTGGGGGAGCGAAGTTTCATTAACTGGATCTGAAGTCCTATGGCCTTCTATAAACAGGCATTAATTAAAGAATGTAAAAAATAAAGTTTCAGACCTTGCAATATGTTAATGATCATATGATTCAGGGCCCGGGAAGGAGAAGAGCAGCAGAGGTCATAAAATAAGCATGAAGCATTTAATATGAGTGCTTGGCAGGGATTTCTGCAAATTAGTTGGTTATTTGCTGGTCCAAAGCAAATTAAGGTGATTTTGCTTCACTTGCTAATTTTTTATGTGCATGCTTGGCAAAATGTTTTTCACAAATGGATGAAGGTTATTGTTAATGGCATAATGAGAAATATTAACATATTTAAATAAACCCGAAAATTCTGACACACAACACAAGCATGCAGTTTTTATTTAACACAGACATTGAAATTCTATTAGGTTCTGTAGATGATCTTAGGTGAAATTATGGAAAACACCCAAGTTATAATGTTTGGCCTAAAAATGCTGCTTAAGAACTTTTCCACACGTTTACGTAAGTGTTTTTGAGTAAAAGTTATAGGCAATGGATATATAGACAGCAACTTCCTTTTAAAATCAACTTTTGTAGTTCATTTACTTGATCATGGAGAGGGAAAAAGAAAACAGATGAGTCTACCCCCAGAGTGGAAGACATTATGTTTAAGGATGGCTTTCAGAGTGGTAACGTGTTTGAATGTTGGGCTTAGTGACACAGGGCCTGCTTTCTTTCCTTACTTCTCTACATCTATTTTTATTTTAATTTTGACAGGGATAAACTATTCTGTGTTTATGTATTCCTACTTGGTTCCCCTTATAGGTTTTGCTTTATCTGAGTACTCAAAGTGGTGTTTAAAAATTGGAGCAACTTCTCCGAAAAACTCTTTTGAAATTACAGTGAAACTGTTCTGTCACTTTAATTACCATGAAGTTGCACAGAGGTACGGAATTTGGCAACAGAGCCTTATATAGAAGGTGGTGCTGGAGTAGGATGCTACTATTGACTTTGCTCTGTTACAGCAATTTTAGATGGACAAATTGCAGTTGAGAAAATTTCATGACTCGGTAAAATGAGCAATGATGACATCTGTGGATGCGGGTCTGTTCATATCTTTGCAGAGCCTTTAGGGAAATAAATATCTCGGAACATTCGGTGAAGTGAAGCTCACTCAATAAATCAACCTGACACAATAACACTTCTGGCACATGAGCCCTACTTCTCCCCAGCAACACCTACCCCTCTGTGTTCCTGTGCTACCAAATGGTGTCTCCCCATAGGCCTCTAAATCAAATCATAGCACACAAATACAGTGAGAATTTATTGGGAATTGGTTTTGTTCGGCAAAAACATTACTTATTAGATGAACTGAAATGATAATAAATTTTGACCCTTTAAGGACTGAGCCAGTTCAGGCGATACGCTGGTTGGTGGAAGGCATCTAGAATTATCCTAAGAGTATCATCTTACCATGAGGTGTTTTAAGTTTTATTAGGATTAAATTTCTAATCTTCAGCTTGGTTTTTTTCTCTCCACATGACACTTATCACCTCAAAATACCACATTTTCTTTTCAAAATCCTTCAGGGTGAAATTGGGACATTTGTTAGTAATATTTAAAGGAAAAAACCAAAAGCTAAAGTGTGTGTGTGTGTGTGTGTGTGTGTGTGTGCGTGTGTGTATGCATGTATGTATGTATTAAAGCAGTTTTGAATGAATACAAATATAGGGTAGCTCAATAACGGCAATATTCAAGTAAAGATTTTTACTATAGTTAGTAGAATGATTATATCTGAGATAAGAAAGTGAGAAAGGAGATCATTAACATCCACAATATTAGAACTATTAATACATGTGAGAGGATTTTATTAGTTTAGGTTTATCTGAGCTTTCTGTGTTTGAAAAAAAGAAACAAGTGTTCATTTTTCTTTCTTGGAGGAAAATAATAGCTAGTTTCTATTTTCACTATAAATTTCTTTTACTAAAGATAATAGTTAACAAAGAGGACCGATAGGAGACACCAATTTCCTATCTCTAAATATCCTTAATCTCCTTGGGAAAATAAAATATCTTCCCACAAGGCAAAGTTTAATGGTGAATTTTCTAATAGAATATGTTTACATGAACTATCCAGCTTACAATTTAGTACAATATATTACTTGTCCTCTAGACAAAGTGTGTAATGTGTCTCTATGTGATTTCCTAATTAGTCATAGTCCTTGCGATTAGTTTGAAATATAATATTTCCTGTGTGTTTACCTGTGAAGTGAGCCACTTTTTGCAATAAATATGCCTTGTGAGATGTTGGAAATCTTTCTGGAAGGAATGTCTGTAACCTTAAATCATTAAACTGAAACATGTTATGGCATTTCCAGTGGGAATTAGTGATACTGAAAATTTGGTAATAGTTCAAAAGCTTTGTTACAGCCGAATTTGTTGAAGTGATAATAAAATATTATACCATTGTATTATGCTATTTCAATTTATGTTCTTGAAAAGGGAAAAAATTAAATATGATTTTTACAGTAGCCCTAGTTTTACCTGCTTAAGTTTTGATCTGTAATGAATAATTCTATCAACTATTTTTATCAATGGGAAGAACGTGACATTCTTCAGTTTTTTTTTTTTTTTTACTGTATTCTGATACAAAAAGACAAGTAGCGCTATTCGAGCTCCTTTTGCGTGAAGACAGTAACAGTACCCAAAGAACTGAAGCAATTTTAAAGTCACTTGCAGAATTAGGAAGGTTGATGACTATAAAATCTGAAAGCTAAAAGGGATTTCCTGAAATTGTCTTGTTAAATAACATAAGGCATTCTAGAAAAAGAGTTGCTTACTCCTGTCTTAAAACTCCTGGGAAAAGAAAAGTCTCCAGCTTTGCTTGGAATGTTCATGTTCTTTTCTGAAGAAAGAATTTCTTAATGTTTACCTTAATTTCTTCTTGCTGTGAGTTATTCATTCTATTAACTATCCATCACACAAGCACCTACTACATGCTAGTTACAACGCAAAGCTATAAACATATTTTTTTACTTGATCTTTCTAACAGTCCTGTAGGACAGATATTATAGAACCCATATTAGAGCTGCAAAATTGAAGTTTGAAGAGGTTAACTATCTTGACAAGGTTATATAAGTCATAGAAGCCTTGGAATGTATAGTTGGCTGATTCCAAACTCTGATTTGTTTTGGTTTTTGGTTTTTGTTAGCAGCGCATACTGCCCTGGACCATGAATTGCTCTGTGTTAGGCGTTATACTGACACATAGAGGTGAATGATGGTTTCTTTCCTCTATTTAGAGGAATCTGACTCTGAATAAATAATTTCATTGTAAAATGAGAATACAGTGAGATTATGGACAAAGAGTTACCAGCTCTGCCTTGAAGATATGGAAGTCCTTAGAAAGGAGCTGGGAGTTAAATGGGCTATGATGTATAAGAAAAAGGCAAATAAGAACAAGGAGTCAAGAAAGTAAACATGGCACAATGTGGGAATATCAAGAGTTCTGTCAGAGAATTGTATAGGATTTGGGAGAAGCATTAAGAAATGAGGTTGTTAAGCTAGAAATGGGAATTCACTGCTATCTTTAACAGCATTCTTTAAGTACTTGAAACCCATTAGTGTCATGTCTTTACCTTAAAAGACCTCATTCCTTTATGTTCTGATCATTTTTCTTGGTAAGTAGAGAAGACAATCTAGACATGTGCTTCTAAATAAGAAATAGGCTTTGCTGGGAATAGTGGTATTATCTCATTTCATCTCTTTGTATTATAAAGCAAAAAAATTTTTAAAAAGCAATATTAATTACTGAGTGTTTGATTCAATGAAATTTCCCTTTTACTTTTTGGCTATGATTTAAAAACATTATATTCTAAATATTTTATTTGCTAACAAGATTTGAAATGGGGTTAGGATTTCCTGGGAAAAGATCTTATAAAATGGGGTTCCCCTTTAAAGGGGATTAAGTTTTTTGTTTTCTGTTTTTGTCAGTTAAAATGATAGGAAACTTCAGAGTTTGGTACTTGTGTCAGTTTAAGATTTCAAAAATTAATATAAGGAATTCTGCCTGTATTTGCCTTTTGAAAGTTTTTGTTCATTGCTATCTTTTTTATTCTTTAGAGAAAGAGAGAGAGCAAGCAAGCACCTGGGGGAGAGGGGAAAAGGGAGAGGGAGAGAGAAGTTTAAGCAGGCTCTGCACTCAGTGCAAAGCCCTGCGTAGGGCTTGATCTCATGACCTTGAGGTCACGACCTGAGCTGAAATCAAACGTCAGATGCTTAACTGACTGAGCTACCCAGGTGCCCCATTCATTGCTATTTTTAAAGGAGATTTGTAGGTAGGTGTACCTATGCAAAATGATAGACCATCTTTATATAGGGATACCACGTCAGTGTGCTATTTTTGGTCAGTCCTGCTCCTTTCAAGGCCCCATTTTATGGTAGAATGTATAACCGTGCTATTGGGACAGTGGTGGAACAGGGAGTTTGAAGGCCTAGAGGAATCCACGTCATTGAACCTCTGGTTGCACAGTCTACCTTACTGAGTCTCTGTTTTCTAACTAACTTTAAGAGGAGTAGATGGAGAGCACAGACTTGCACTGGCTGGACTAATATCCTGCCTTTGCCACTGATCAGCTCTGGGACTTTGGGAAAGTTACTTAACTTCTCTAACCCTTTGTATCTTTATCTGGTAAAATAAAAGGATTAATAATTTGACCTATCTCACAGATTATGGCAAAGACTGAATTGTGCTATGTTAAGCACTTAGAAAAATGCCTGCCTCATAATAAAGTCTCAAAAATATATATATTTTAAAATTATTGTTAATGGACATGATGAGGTGTTAAGACAGGAAGGATGATCTGGGTCCCAACTCCACCCCTCCTATTCAGTTGTTGTGCGTACTTGGTATAATGTTGGTCAAGTGACTTAAACTTTCTGAGTCTCAGTTTTCTCACTTAAAAAGAGATCTCACCAGGTTGACAAGTAAATGAAATAAATGCTCAGGTGGTTAATTTGGTTCCTTTTTGCCTTTTAGTCAAGAGCAAGGGATATGTATAAGCAGGATTTGGATGGAGGGAAGCTGAGATGGGAAATGTCTCATCCCAAGTGTCTTTGGGATACAAAATTAATTCAGATTTTCTCTCCATTTTGACAGGGTTTGAAGGGTCATCTATCACTTTTTTTTCCCCTTGAGTGTTAAAGATTTAGTTAGCTTTTGAACAAAAGTAATAAAAGTTCAGTTTTTCAATAAACACGCAATGGCATCCATCCCAAAAAGTTCAACTTATAGATAATTGAGAATTCTAGATACTTAAGTAAAACTGTTAACTAATTTTACTCTTTAGTCTATTTTTTGTTGAACCATAATATTACTTTTGGAACAAGTTTACCAGAGTTTTCTATGACTCTCCCCATTTCAATTAAACTTTAAAAAGTGTGTTTTCCTTAATACATTTGATATTTCAATAATTAAAGTTGACTACCCAAAGGCTAAAAGATGTTCCAAGAGAGAGTCCATTAGAATAACATTCTGAGGAGTAAAGTATTTTGTAGCTTTCACATTATTTCATTTTTTCTGTTTACCTCTTCCTGTCATTCTGTTCTCCCCCTTTTCATGAAGAGTCAGGTATAATTAATGCAAGAGCTCCTAGTTCTAGTTATCTGATATTAACATTTCCTTGCAGTTGAATATGACTTGTCAACCCTGAGAGCTAAGAACTTAGTGTCTCAAAAATAATATGAGGCCCAGATGAAGTAGAATGATGGCCAGCCACCACTAAGAGCATATGCCTCTTTGCAGTGGCATGATCATATATTTTTATTTCATAGAGGGTAATACCGGGAATAAGTGGACTGTGGGCTAAAATATATACACATCTCATTAGGCAGAATTCTCTAACATCTAACAACTCAATTCAACATTTTTACAAAGTGGGTTCTGTATTTTTTGTTTAACATGGAGATGAAATACTTTTGGGATTTATTCTTTCATATCAAAACTAGAAGTATCATTTACCTTTAAGGAAAGAGAAAATAACTAGTCACCATCTTCAGGATAATGTGAAAACGGATTGATAATCGTCCCTACTGGGTTATTTCCTACTGCCTATGTTTCAGGGTGTGTGTGTGTGTGTGTGTGTGTGTGTGTGTGTGTGTGTGTCTTTACCAAACACTTACTTTAGAAGCTATGTTTCTTTTAAGTCCACAATAATCTTTGTTCTGATTGTACTTAATTATTTCTATCTACTTTGAGTTTTGGAAACCAGAGCTGAATGTAACATGTCACTTATTCAGGGAAATTTACTGGGCACAAAATTTATAGTAAATTGCAGGTTGTATACGAAACGTAAAGAAGATTATTCTAATAGTATAATCTGGTAAGGAAGCAATATCTATAGGATAAGAAACTAAGAAAAATACTTGAAAAGTAAAACACAAGAGGAGTTACAAGGACAGACACAGTCCTGTGCTCAGGGACTGATAGAGTTGAAGGACATTACCGGATGGAGGGGAGGCAAGCTCTCTTTGAGTTGAGGTGGTTTTAGAAGAAGGTGGTAGCTAGAGCTTGACTTTACAATCATGACCTAGACTTGGTTGTTCAATATGTGAAATTAGCAAACTGTATTGGAGCTATCTGCTTCTCTACATAATTAAGTTTTGGTTGGGCAATGATGGTACTGATGAAATTTTATTGCTCTTCGAAATAGTTATACACACATTTAAATTTAAGTTCACTTGCAGTGCTATTACTTTTAAGAAGAGTTCCACACTGTTATTTTATAATAAATTATCAAGAAAATAGTGGTGCAGGACTAGCAAAGGAGATAACATGAATTCATCTAATATAAACCATTGTTAGATGTCCAAAATAGCAAATGGGTTATATTAGGACAGCTGATCGCACATGGCTTGGTTTTATTTATGTATAAGCATTGAAAGTCAATCCTAAAGAATAACCTAGATCAGACTAAAGGATGATCATATAATGTGCTCAAGCTAATTTGACTGTAAGGTATTAACACACACATATGCTATGTTGGGAATATCTGGAACTTACTGTCATGTGAGGACTTCAGTCAGCTATTTGGTTTTTGCTTATTTTTAGGCAAAATAGTGGGTCATTTGAAGACCTTATAATGAGTTTTGTTTGGCAAATTGTATGTTCATGTGCTGTTGATGCAGATCATTTAGCCTATGCTTCAATTACCAGGGGCTCTATGAACTGTTTTGTAAATTTAGAGATAGTTGCTTTGATCTGGCCATAGAATAAAACAAGAACACCGAACTAAATAGCAACTAAATAGCCTTTCATCTTCCCTTCAAAGCAAGAAATAAAAATAATCATCGCAAAGTAGTGCTTTTCTTGTTTCTTAGATTTTAACTTCCCTGATCACCTGAAAGTTACTAACATTAGTTTGACTTGCAAAGCCAATACTTGAAGAACTTCATCCATGAAAGAGAGACTGAATTGAATGAAATCTATTTTTCAATTACACTTTTTGGTAGCATTCAGTATAATCTTTTTATTCTCCTAGGATTTAACTACGTGTTTTTGCTTTTAGCTTTACGTACCACATAATAAAGAAAAAAAGTCTTTCTTAAATACAGTACCCTAATTGCCAACAATTTATTAAACCTCCATGTCAACGCATAATGCCAAACAGCCAAGACTAAACCTGTAAACTGGGTCATCTAAAGAGTTATGTTGACTCTTTTTTCCTCTCAGCCTTCAAAATTGCATTTGTTGGTCTGAAGGAGGCATTTTAGAATTGGTCCTATTGGTCTTAGGGGGACATTTCCAGAAGCTTCAGATAAAAACTTGCATGCATTAAGCAAATCCATGCAGTGAAATCACTAAAAGGTATATATAGGTTCAACTAGAGCGTTCATTTGTTTTTCTTTTGCACTGTAAGGAAAAAAAAAGTCTGTTTCAAATCCTATTTGTCCCTTATCTCTGTTTGTTCAGTTGTTTTTAATATCACATACTGAAAGAATTTCAATAGCAGTTTCACCATGAAGTCATTTGTTATCCTTCAGTAGGCTTTTGCCTACTGAATTGTAAAGCAGTTCTGACTATTTGCATCCTCCAGATGGAGCAGCATATAAACACTCCCAGATATTTCTGGTAAGTATGAAAAAATATCTTATTTGTCCTTTCTGTGAATAAATAAGAGAATGTCAAATTTTATAGACTAATAAATTTGTATGCCGGCAGTGACATTGAATCTCTCATGGCCTGCAATGTCACAGACCCTGAGAAACACAAATTTTTGTTGTTGTTTCAAATGAATACAAAGTCAAATAGAAGCTCAATAAAAAGTCACAATTTGATTGCATTGTTGTTGTCTGCCCAATATTCTAATTCAGTTGCAATTTGCCATGAGGAAATGCAATTTACATGTTTCCCAGGCTTATCGCCCAACAATCACTCTCGTATACATGCTTCTATATGTCAGAGAGAACCCCTCTAATGGGTTAAAGTGCCCTTTGGCATTCGTCTGCAACAGCTGCTCCCCTCCCCCTAATTTAATGTTAATTTTTATGATACACCGTTAGAGTTGTGGATGCATGGCATAGAAAAAGGCAACCTAAATATGTAAATGTCTTACATGTAAAACTTTTGGTAGTGTGTTGACTTATATGCCTACACGTGATTGACTCAGAAATAGTACTCTACATGAAATAAATCGAATTGCCTGAGTTCAAGCAAATCTTTATGCACTTTTCCAATTTAGGATTAAATTTGTTTCTTATATTTAAATTGATATGCATAATGTAGGGTGTCTAATCTTCATATTCAGTTAAATAATGAACCTCTGCAATATCAGCTGTGATTGACAGTTTAATACTGCTTTTTGCACTTGCCAGTTTTCATATTACACCTTCTAGTTTCTTCCTAAATTAAATGCATTGTGCTCCAAACAGAATAACATCATATATTTTATAAAGTAAACAAGATTAAATAATTTTACAGATAAATATGTATATGAAACACTAGGAATATAACTTTGTTTACTTTCTCCATGTGGGAAAAAAAAAAAAAAGAGTGTGAACTGAATACAGCCTGATTGTTTTCCACTCTGGTTTCTGAAGAATTTTAATAAGTAATACATCATATTTCTTTTCATCCATTGATGCAATTAAAACAGAACTTAGTATCGTATTTATTAATGTTGATTTGATTTCTGGAGAATAAATTTCCCTAAATGAGTTTTAGCTGAATGAAAGTAAATCCACGATATAAACATTTAAAATCATTTTAATATTGCTTAAGAATGGGTGTTTATAAGGGTTTGGAAACACAAGTTCTATTTCAGTTTTTACAAAAATATGTCTCCATGCTTCTCCAATTATGACATGGGGGAAAGAAAAGGAATTCAGCTTAGGTTCATTATTTCTATTACAATATATTAGCCCACATCCACCGTCCTTGATTTCTTCAAAGGTAGCCTTTCTAAAATTAAAAGTAGCAGTATATTTTAACTTTTACAAGCAGATATAGAGGTGGAAGAAGAGGTGTTTGTGTGTGTGTGTTTAATACGTTATGCTATGATAGAAAGTACAAGATATTTCTTTACACATGTGACTTTTAAATTTGGAAGTTATCACTTTGATACTAAATTCTTTGATTCAAGTTATATATATGTGTATGAATGTATATGTATGTGCATATATATGTGTGTGTGTTTACATATATATTTATATGGCACATTTATATATGCACATAAACATATATATATGTAAAAAAACACACACATACCCATACAATGTCACAAGTAGACTTACAGTCTATGTAGACTAACAGAATGTATGAATTGGAAGGAACATTCGAATGTCTGTAATCCAACCTTATTTTATAGATTGATTATCAAATTGATTCTCAGAAGTCGTAAATGGTAAAGCCTGGACTAGATCTCACATCTGTAGATACTAAGTCCTGGCATCTTTCCTTTACGCTGTCTCTTTGATTCTGGCATTTATTATGTCAGTGAATTGTTTTGGAAAGTTTTAGTGTCCTAATCTTCAACCTTCTGCCAAAGTACAATTGCAGTTACTATAAATACTTTATATATATATATATTATATACACACACGCACTGTATTTATTCAGAATACATATACATGTGTGGAGCACAATATGCCATATAGTATATATGTGTGTGTACTTTATATTATATATATTATACAAACAATACTAGTTTAAGTATCACCAAGTTCAAGACACCACAGTATCACAAAAAAAAGGTCAAAAAAATCCTATTGAAGCCCATTTCAGTTATTAAGTCTCTCAAACATTTATCTTTTGTTTATTGACATGGGCCTCCCAGATTTCCGTTCTTTTTGTTCAACTGTAGTAAATTTGGCATTAAAGGATGATATTCGATCCTTGCTTCCTTTATAGAGTTGCACCAAAGTCAATGAGAGTTTTACACAAAAGTAAAGGGTAAACTATGGCCCTGGAGGACCCCCTTAAGACCGCAGAACAGACCCACAAGACTAAGTTCAGAGCCTGGTAAGAGGTTCATACTAAATTTAACATTGCAGAAGAGTTTCCAGCTGTTGGCTTGGTATGAAGGGGGAGAGCTGCTTTTATGACTGATTACTGTCCTCGGGAGGAAGAGGGAAGTGGAAAGAAGCTCCATCTCCAATCCACAGAGCACTCTGCATATTCTGTGGCACTGATTTGAAGAGGCTCATGACTTTAATGCCTCCCTTTATCAGTTGTCATGAGTCTAGGCTTTGAAAATTCTAAAAGCTAGAAAGGGAAAAACAGGAATATGTATAACTTTCAGTATCGGAAATACTATAATAAAGTAAAATTACCTTTTCTAACTTCGCCCTGGAAAATAAAATCACTTGTGGTTTTCTCAGTAAAGTAACACAACTAGACTTTATTTGCCAGCTGTACTTAAAGATCTTGGTTTTATGTTTTTAAAAATGTCATCTATTCCTTCAATCACTTGTAAGTCCCCTGTAATCTCTTTTTAATGTAAGCACACTGGAGTTTTCCCTTTTGTTTGCTGCCCTTGCATTATTTACTTTGATCTGCTGTGAGAAAATCTGAAAGTGTGTTGTCCTAAATGCTAGCATCTCACCAACAAGATTTGAGGCCTTGTAGTTTGCATTGAAGAAAAAGGCTCTTGTGTGAAGATGCAGGTTTTGTTTAGTCCTCTCTCCCTGGTGGGAGCCTTAATTGCATTTTCTCTCTCTCACAGTAGCTGGCTAAGGAGTGCCTGCCTTCCCTGCTGATGCTGAAGTTTTCAAGCTCTATTACTCTGTGACGGAGAAAATTCCTTGGTCCAGGAAGAAAAGGGTCAGATTTAAAAAAAAAAATGTGTTTCAATAAGTATTGTCTATTTACCATGCACAATAAACAAAAAGAAGAAGAAACAATAGAAAAGCTGAATATTTTTCCCCCTGAAAATCTTGTAGAAGTTTTGTGTAACTCAGTTTATAAAATTTCTAAATATCATGAAGAAGCTGAGTTTAGGGCAAAGAGGTTAGACTTAATAATAACCAGTAAACAACCCCCTCCTCTCATAGCATTAATCTGGGTCCTTTCTGAGCCGTTCTGAAAGTTCTCTGTAAGTCCAACTGTATATCTGATTAAAATATATAGTCAAGGCTCTTTCTGGAGTTAGTATTAAGCGTTGACATCAATGCCATTTTCAGCTAAGTTATAAAGATCTAATTTTATTAACCTTTTAACTTTCTATTTTGACTTTCTGAGCGTACGAGCAATATGCTTGAATCATTAGATCTGAAGTGAATATTTTAATTTTCTTCTCCTCTGACAAAGCACACTTCACCTTAGCTGGCTTTGAAAATGGACCTGCCATGTCTACTTCTACTTTCTGTATTTTTCATCCTGATAGGACACAAGGCAATAATAGCATCTACTTAACATTTTCAAACTATCTTAAATATGAAAGCTATATTGATCTGCATTACAATGCTCGTTTAATTGTTTGAGACTTACATGTTTTTATGCACATATACATACACTGATTGTGTTTTCCGAAAAGTATGGCTTGTTATTCGACTGAAATGGATCACTCAGGTATTTATTTTATTTGGCAAGGCCTTCTTTTATTTCAGTTGTTTACTCCTAAACCTTGGTGTGTTAGGCTTTCTGTTGCCTTTTTAACTTTCTCATTCATCATCTGTGTTCCTTCTCTTCTTTTTTCCCTTCTCCTGTAACCTCCTCATTTTCTCACCTTCCCTGTTCCAAGCTGTTATTCACCAAGGCCTCCCCTCATGCTCCTCCCTGAATGATCTGATCTCTGCTACTTGTTTGTGATGGAGTTGAGAGAGGGCCAGTCTTGTGGGATTTTCTGATGGACAGTTGGGTAGACAGTGGAAAGATTCATTGGTGGAGATAGAACAGGATTGGTTGCTTGAGAACAGAGCAAGAGAGAACAGAAAGGTTAGGAAGCTAAGTATGTGAATAGTAGAGAGATGCTAAGCAGAAAATGTGAAGACACCTTTCTTGAGGTTGGGATTACGGATTTTAGCTCTGACCATACTCTCCCATTAGTAATCACTGAGCCTTTCAGGCTTTGTGCAATGAGCTGAACCCAGTCAACAGAATCTTTTCAGCTATATTGAAAAGCAGTGATCCAACACATGAAGTGAAAACATCTCCTTGATACAAGAGTACACACGGCTTTAAGAACACATTAACATTATAAGACAGATATGATTGTCATTAAAAACAGCATCAGGAAGCCTATGTCTTGCTTTATTATCTTCAAACTGGTTAGCAATGTAAAGACAACCTTCTAAAAACTAATTTAAATGCATAATATACTTTTAAGCACTGGGCACTTTTTTTGGTTAGTTTCAGGAGGGCGATTTTTAAATGTTTACAGCAATCACTTTTGAGTGCTAAGAGAATTTTTTTTTCATTGAATGATTCACTGGCAGATGACACAGAGAGACATACTTCCATAATTTTGTCCTTCCTAATCAGTGAAAAATAAAATGGAAGCAAATGACAAAGACATTACAGGATTTCTTAATAATTTTCTGGTTTATATATATTTAATTTTGAGAATTCAAGAGCTAATTATCCTTATTAATTTTTTGTTCAGAATAGTCTCTTATTTTAGAACTGTCAAAATGGGAAATAAGGAATGAATTACATTTTTACAGAGTTCAAAGCACTCTGTTAGCATATTTTATTTCCCTTGAATCCATTATGTGTTTTTATAAATACTTCTTAGAGTTTCTTCTTTTTCTGTTTATTATCACCTCAACATATTTATTTCAGAAGGAGGAAAAGTTGTTAATTAGGATCTATACACAGCTGAAGTCTTAGAACGGATCTAGATAATTCAGCAAGTGGCTATTCTATTTATCAGCAGATTTTATTATGGTAGAAATTCTTTATGATGAAGGCTAGGGAACCTGATTATTTTTTTAAATAGGTCAAGAAATGGATCAGAAAATCTGCAGGGGATTTATCTCTGTTTCTAGTACTTCATAATGACAAAACTTCCCTTGGCTAATGAGCATGTCTAGATGAATTCAAATATATAGAGAAAAGGATAGAAGGGGGCAGTGGACTTCTAAGAGAATTGGTATAATTGCAGTGATTGAATTCAAAAGATCTGAAATAGTTTGAAAGGAGTGAAAAGTGACAGGCTCCAGTTAGTTAAACCAAATTTATTCTATTTTCTTATGAGAATGGGTATAAATCACATGAACATAAGGGAACATACATTTTGTGTACCAATCAGAACTAAAAATAATGAAATTCCTGAGAACACCCTGATCTTACAATTTCCTATTTTTTCTTTCTTACATGAGCACCATATATGTTCCACTTCTATTCTAGGTCTACATTTACCCATTTATTCATTTTCTATGCACTGACTTACTGAAACACTGTTTATTGAGCACTTATATGGGACAGGTGTTGTCTGGCCTACAAAGTGAAGGGTAGTCGTCAAAAACATTTTAAACATAAGAGATTGGAAATTAGTGCAAATATACTCTTTACGTATAATAAGTTATTTATTAGTTAAGATACCCAGTATCACCATTATAAAGCCAAATATTATGCCAAGGCATATGTCACGTTCAAGAAAAAATTCAAAATCACTATTCTATTTTCCTGAAGTTTTTACTTTCATGCTAATACTTTTTTTAACTCTGGATTTTATTACTTTACCTTGTGGAATCTATGCTCCATCATCCAGAAGAAGAGCTAACATTATGTTACTCAGTAAATGCAGTAGAGTTAATATTATCCTGTTTCTATTTTTATCTTCTCAATAAAAAAAAATCATCCTTAAATATAGCCTACACTACATTTTGTGTCTTTCTTTTATATTTTCATCCTTTCATTCTTTAAATGCCAGCTCCAGTGACACTTTCTCTGTGAAACTTTCCTTGCCCAATCACTGAGCAAGAGTCAAGTATACCATAGAAAGGCATTTAAATTTCAATTACTCCTCTTATAATCTTTTGTAACCATTCATTCTCTTGTGCCCTTTCTACTAAAGGCTCTGTGTGCGCTTGGAGGGCATGTACTGTCTGTTATCATCTCTGTATTCTGGTTACCTTGGCACGCTATCTAAGCCATAACAGCTCGGTAGATATTTCTTGAATTAATTTAATCCTCTTATAATTACTGTTTAAACTCTTTTATCTTACATCTTTGGGACCTTTGTCTATCCTTTGATAGGAAAATATAAGCAGAGGTCTTGATCTTGTTTTTATACAGTACTAAATAAATTTCATCTCTTTCTTATCTGTAGGAAAATTTAAAATCCCATTTCTAAGACTTAATTTGAAAGTTTAGGTTAGAATGAGGATTCAAATTGATAGTGATTAGCTGGTTTGCATTATTTTCTGTTGATCTTTTGTTGCCTTTTATTTTTTTCATGAAGGCATCACTAAGAATTAAATTTAGGTCTTTCTACAGTTGGCTGTCAGAGTCAGGAATCTCTAACATGTCCTAATCTTTCTGCTGATATTTTCGTAACTTCTTTCTGTGTGCAAGTGCATGGGAACATGTGCGTGTATGGGTATGGGTAAGCGTGTGTGTGTGTGTGTGTGTGTGTGTGTGTGTGTGTGTGTGTAGCGACTGACTGGTCTTCTGAAGCAACACCTTTGTTATCTTTGTTCCTCTTTCACTGTCAACTCTAGTCTCTTATTGATCCTTCCTGTGATAATGGCTTGAAGGATCTTGAGAAAGTTTTGTTTTGTTTAATTTTGATAGAGGCAATTCTCTTTCTTGGAATGAAGTATGTAAAATTGATTGTGGCTAACATATCCATTCCCCCGCTTCCTGGAATTATAAGCCAGCCCTAGCATGACCTGCCAATACGTATTTTTGTATTCTGCAAATTCCAGATATATGCTAATAACTATCACAAATAAAAATTTCATTCTTTGATTTCCCAAGATTGTTTGGTGTGAGACGGAAACTAAGAAATTAAGTTCAATTAATACACATTGAGAGGGTGCACAGAGATAAATAAGGCAGTCCCAGTCCCTGACTCAGTGATTTTTATGGGAGATTTGTAACTATCCTAATAACTGTAACTCAAGGCAGTATTTGATACAAATTTTGCCAATAGTATAAGTAATCAGGCACTGAGACAATTAGAAGGATAAGAAAGTTTACATTTTATTTTCTAATGTAATGATGTTTAAGATGGGTTTCGGAGAATAGGAAGAAAAGACATGGATGGAGTGTGTCCATTTCACTAGAATGTACGAATCTGAGGGTGATGTTCTAGTTAAGAAGTTGGGGACACATTTTGCTGAGCAATGAATGTCTGGTTGAGAATTTGGTACTTGCCATGGTAAGTAATATGGTGCCTTTGAAACTTTCTGAATATGGTGTGATCTGATCCAATTCAACATTTAAAAACACCTATGAAAAGTTTTATAAGCTTTTTGTATGGCCTGTTTCAGAAAACAGAAAAAAAAAAAAAAACCTAAGGAAATGCTATAGTAAACTGAGGTTGCCAACGTGTCTCATAGTCATAGTCTGTTCAGTCCAGGTAGATATTTTTAACCATATAAATTAGGTGTCAAATTTAGAATGGGTTTTTTAAACAGAAATCATGAGTTGGACATTGAAGGATCCTAAAGATTTGGCCTCTATGTTGGCATAGCAACAGTTGTCTAGAGGTGAGTAGTACTTGCTTCCTTTCTGTGGAACGTGTGTACAGGTTCATCGCAATCGTCATAAGGTTTGGATGTTCCTGCCTGGTTCTTGACGCATTTACGTTTGAAGCCTTTATCATAACCTAAGGAAAAAAAAGGAAGATATAGTCCAAGTTTCAAACTTACCATCCCAAGATCCTGGAAAATAATAATTATAAGAACTCTGGAAGTATATTCGTTATGTACTCTATATACATAACATTAACTTACAGAGAGTATAATCTCATGGTTTTTTTCCCCCCTTAATCATTGTATTTAATTCTGCATGATTAATAATACCCACACCATCAAACTGAAGATTTTTCTAAATTGATTACTTGTAGCAAGGAATATTTTAAAAATAGACTTTATTAATCAGTGAGTGGAACAAGAAAGGAAAACAAATAACAAAGAAAGTGATTTGACTTATATAACATGATTTATATTTTACAGAGGAAGAATAAGAGTAAGAGGGAAGTAAAAGCAACTTTTTTTCAATAAGAGAAATAATAAATCTGGGGGTTTAGGCTGTATTTTAACATTAATAACAGTATTAGCTCTCCTGGGGTAAACTTTCAACGATATGCGGTATGTTCTCTATCTTATACCCCATTATTTGTAATACCCTCCATATTTTATTTAGATATGTTTTATATTAGTGATAAATAAAAACATATTTAATCTAAAATTAAGTGTTTTAGAATCCTCTGAAATACAAATATTTACAGTATAAAAATCTGTCAAAAAATTTATTTTTATTGATCATATAGAAAACAATATCAACATATATGCTAGTATAGCATAAAGAAGAAATTCTATTATGTAACCTTGTGTTCAATTTGCCAAGTTCTTCCTAACTTTTAGGTCTGTATTTTTCTATGCTTTTCATTTTCTCTGTAAGTCTCCCTCTTTTTTCCATTTTTTCTCTTTTTGGGGGTAATATTTATTTATTTATTTGAGAGACAGACAGAGAGAGAGAGAGAGCAGGAGGGAGGGGCAGAGGGAGAGGGAGAGAGAATCTTAAGCAAACTCGGTACTGAGTTCATAGTCCAACGCAGAGCTCTGTCTCATGACCCTGAGACCACAACTGGAGTGACCTGAGCCAAGCGGAAATGAAGAAATTAATGTTCCTTACCCAAGTATGTTTTGCCTTGTCATTTTTCTACATTCTATTTTCTAAATTATAAGGTTAAAATATTGTAATTTTTTCCCAAATACCTGTGAAGAAGTGAAGCCTAGTTTTTTTTCTAAAATTCAAAATCTAACTCTCAAAACTTTTCCTCTAATTCATGCTTGTTTTGTACATATTTAAGTATTTAGCCCATTGTTTTATATATTAAATTCTTGTATTTTCACTATGTCTATACTCTAAGAAAGTTTGAGTTAGATATGCCAGGAGAAAAGGCATCAATGCTAAATTTTATCAAATGACCTCCAAATATTGCTGAAAGATAGGAGCGACCTTCTTTCCTAAAATTATTTGAAGTGCTAAAATCAAAATATCACATAAAGCTCCAACTTTCTAGTATTTACCTTCCTTTAATAATTGTCTGAAAAATGAATGGCACATTAGACCGTGTTGCTGCTAGGATAACAATCCTATGGAATGTGATGGAGCAAATTTATTCTGTTTTCAAGTTACATTTTCTGGAAGCAGTCTTAAAGTGGTCTTTATAAATATATGCAATTCTGGAAGTATCTTACTATGTGTCTTAAACGATATTATTCACTAAATTAGCAAAGGAAAGATTGCAGTTTACATTTCTTTACTTTTATTATAAAAGACATTTTAATCATGAACAAACTTTATTATAAAGAAGTTATGTCTTCAGCAGCTAGGATTTTTACCAGATTTTTCAACTTAATTTTTTTTTTTTAATTGGAGGCATTTGGTCAACATTATAGAGCTATAATCTATGGAATGTTAATTAAAGGACTATTGAGTGCTCCCACTGGTCACTGGGGGAAATTTGGAAATATAAATAACTGATTTTGGTTCTTTAACATTTGCTCTATGGTCAAAGGAGAAGATGAATAAAGAATATATCTTTAAAATATTAATTGCATTTGAATTATACAAAAATTAAAGTATCAAAAAATTAGAAACAGAAGTGGATTGTCAAAAGTCTGACTTCTAATAATTATTGTTACTACCTAAGCAAATGATTAGAATGAAGGGTCTTCATTTGTAAACTGAGAGGATCAACTAGTTGATTTGTCAGGTCTAGTTTAATTCCAGAAGTTTTACAAATAACTAATTTATATAATTTACATAGACTGAAAGACAAAGTTGTATACAAATTTTTAAAATTTTAATTTGTTTTACTTTAAGATTTTATTTTTAAGTAATCTCTACACCCAACATGGGGCTGAAACTCACAATCCAAGGATCTAGACTCTCATTCTGTACCAACTGAGGCAGCCAAGTGCCCCCCCCACCCCACATTTAACATTTTATTTTATTTTATTTATTTATTTATTTATTTATTTATTTTTTTAAAGATTCTATTTATTTATTTGACAGAGATAGAGACAGCCAGCGAGAGAGGGAACACAAGCAGGGGGAGTGGGAGAGGAAGAGGCAGGCTCACAGAGGAGGAGCCTGATGTGGGGCTCGATCCCAGAACGCCGGGATCACGCCCTGAGCCGAAGGCAGACGCTTAACCGCTGTGCCACCCAGGCGCCCCACACATTTAACATTTTAAATGGCTGGCAGAGGTCAGCAAGTCTTCTGTAGGAGCTTAAGGAAAAATGCAGCCATAATTCACAAGTTTGGGTTCATTTTTATTTTTTAAATGGTGGACATGTATAGATGCAGACATTTATGCAGATTCACATAGATTGTTAAAAACCTAGAATATTATAATTGAGAATATTTCCTTTTTTTATTCATACATTATTTCCTAGAAGAGGAAAAATGATACTACCTTTGAATTGCACCTACAATATACTATGAAATATTTGCAAGTTTTGTTCATTTAATCTTACAATAACCCTATGTAGGTATCATTATACCACTTTCACTAATGAGGAAACCGAAACTCATTGTTCAAGTTACAAAACAGCTTGTTGGAGATAGTGCGTGAGCCCTGATTGCCTGACTCTAACGTTCCAGCTCTCTTCACTACACGTGACTGTCTTCCAAAAGTAGGTGTCAGTGCCCTTCGAGCTTCCTTTCCTCCATTTAGAAGAAATGTACCTCTAAATAGCAAAAGGGTGACTGTTGAAAATCCAGGGAGCAAGACAGTGAAAGACAATTATGGGAGGTGGAAAGAATACATATTAAAATTTTGATTGATCATTAAGATAGATAATGCATAGGGCTTGGAGAACTTTGAGGATTCTTATCAGATATTTGCCTTGTAGGCCAAGAGGATTCTAAGATATCTGAGACAGGGTGGGTGTGGGAAATAATGAAGAAACAACAAGGTGTACAGATCAAATCAGATGAGAAGTCATTTAGTGCAGGTGAATGACAAGGACTAAAAAAATTTACCAGTGAGTTGCAAAGTAAAAGCAACAGCAGGGTTTATTGGGGCAGCGGGTGTAGAAGAGAATTTTTCCAATTCTCTTCCAATTTTTACCAATTTTTCAGTCTGGGCCAGAATAATTCAAACATAGTTTGAAATTTTGTTCAGTAATGAAATGCAATTATACATAAGAAGGTGCTCTCAAAAAAGTTAAAAAGCAAAAGCTGTACAAGATAGTTTCACAGAATTTTATGAATGATACATTCTTAATAAAGGCAAATGATCTGGTACTATAAGAATTCAAAGGCTGATAGTCCTTTCTTTATTGCTTATTATAGCATCACCCAAACTGGAAACCTTGGAATAACAGTCAGATTTTTATAAATCAATACATTAACCAAATATTGCATTAACATAACATATAAAGTCATAATATTGCACTATTCGTTTAATTTTCCATAGGTTATTTCCTATTGAATAATAAATTGGGCTTGGATGTGAAAATTAATGATGTTGACTCTCATTTCTGTAATCTGAAGTTTCCAAAGCCTGAAAATTAAAAGTTTATCTGAAATACATCTAAAAATAGCAGTAAAAAGTAGTCTCATGATGGTGCTGCCAAACCTGATTGTGAAACATTGTACTGTGGACTATTTCTCTTATAGATTGTGTCTGTTAAAAATGTTTCTGCTAAAATTTGTAGCGTAATAGTGACTTTGAGAAATACACAGAAAGGAAGGAAATGTTTGGTCAAATTACTGCTTAATTATTCCAAAGCTGGAGTGACTGGCTTTGTTTTGCCCTCCTGTACTGAATAACTTCTGATGCAATCAAACTGAAAAGTCAGGAAATTAACTTTTATGGAAATTGAGTCACGCATTAAATGCATTTCCAATTCTGATACTGTTTATTTAGTAACCAGTAAAACTGAACGAAGTTGTGCTAAAAACTGAAGGATCAAGACTTCAAATAAGCACTTCCGTTTCCTTCAGTACCTCTACACTTGGCTGGCCAGAGTCTCTAGGAATTTTGTGTTTTTATGTTGTTATTTAAAATAGAGAATACAATGTTTACGCTAATGTGATTTTAGAGTTTTTAGTTTTCACCAGCAACAAAAAGTTTTGTTTTTAAATTAAATTCTTTGTACATATCACCTCCTATTCCTTTATTTTTTTCTTTTCTCTAAGTGGCCTTCAGATTACCTTATTAATACATAGAGAAGTCTGCAACAACTATATTCAGTTCAGGCTTACAATTTCAAGTAAGACCATGTTATATGTAAATAGCAAGGAACTTACTATAGGGTAGTTAATATACATGTGTCTTTGTATAAATATGTATGTGTATGTAGGTATGTTATGTCTATATTTACAGAGAGAGACTTCTAAACAAATACAAAGATATTAAAACTTTTTAAGATTATATTGAGACATCAGAAAATGAAGTGAACATACCATGAGTTTTTCAAAATTCGTGTCATAAGCTTAATTACCTGGTTTGCCTATATGGCCACAGTCCCATGATAATTAATTTTATATTTCCATTTTCTTTGGTTTATAAGTTTGAGGTAACACGTTTGCATCTTTCAGTCATACCTTTTGGCGAGAGCAATGACATGATGCTCTTGGCCTACCAAATGTTAGTGGACATGTAGAGACAATGGCCTTTCTAATTGTGGCCTTCGATGGATAAATCATCAACTCAGTTTTGTAGAAAGTTATAATTAACCATTTTGTCCCTATGTAATGATGCCTTAAGATCTTCTAAAAAAGTTGAATTTGTTAGAATTTAGTGCCTTTCAGGAGTATTTGAGGACATGTACCTAGAGAGTTTGCTCCAGGATAGATGGTATCTGGTCTAATGCAAGAGCACGTTGACTTTGGGGTTAGATTAACCCAGAAATGAATCAAAAGTTACTCAGCTTTTTAACTTAACTTTCCACATCTTTTAAAATATGGATGGTAATGTTATCTCAGCGATATGGTGTCAGAATTAAGTGAAAGAGTGTATAACTTTTCTACTGTATAATACGCATTCAAGGGACATTTGTTCCTTCTGCCTCTACATGTTCTTTATTGTAGCGGTTGGGAGAACATCATCACTTCCACTCTGAGCCCTGCAGAGTGTTTTACAAGCCTGCAGATGAAGGGAGTCATTCCTATCCAAAGAACACTTTATGTGATATTTTCTAGTCTATTTGCATATAGATGATAAAAACCCTCCGTTCTAAGAAGTAGCAGCATAACCGGATTATAGTGCGATGCGTAAAATATGGGAATAATTTTGGCAACGTAGCGACGACCTTAGAAGGTAATTGCTTGATTTTGTGTCTGTTTTCAGAGTAGAGTGTAAGTGGTACACTCGATTTGCAAATTCTAGTTATGTATACCAATTTGTAGTTGAACGACATTGCAGTTCTCACTGACCAGCATGAACATCAGAGAATATTGTTTCACTTCAAGTTAACGTTAACCCAGAGAGTCACACCACTTAATATCATTTTGAAAATTTGTTTATTAAATACATTTTTTGACATGAGAGCAGCTCACACTTTGTTGTTGTCGTCTTTCTTTTGTTTTTTGTTTTGTTTTGTTTTTTTTGGACAGACAATGGAGTGACTGGACTGTGCCATTATTCAATTTATAGGAAATAAAATTAAAGCCTTAAAGATAAATGTGCATAGTTTGTGAACTAATGCAAAATAACAAACTTAATGGAGATTATTTGTATCCCATTTCCATTGGTTTACTCCAAAGATATATTCTCAGTGATAATAAAGTAATAAAAGATTGTTTTCACAGCTGTTTGTCTTTGATTACATATTTCTTTGAAGTACTGTAATAAGACAGACTTTGAACCTGGAAAGGGATCAAATAATGAATTGTTCTGCTTTGTGAAGCTTAAGAAGGGATTTTATTGTCGAAACATATAGTGCGACATATTTTTTCTTCTAACAGTTAAATAATGGTTGAAAGTACTATGAGATCATTACAGATGGACTAGATTAAAGGGCTTGGGGCCAAGTGTGAGTGATCGTTACCAAAAAATTGGTGCTTTGGTTTTAAAAGTCAGATTTTATAATTACCAGATATTTCAATGGTTTACTATTCAGTTGGAACTGAATATTACAAAGATGCTAGAATATATTCTCATCTCATAATACTTATATCTAAGGACAGTATAAAACTTAAACTCCTGAATCCCAAGAGACTTATTCCAAATTTGTAATCCACTTCAGTTTAGGAAGATTAGATTAACGAGATTCTATAAATTAGACTAAATGTCATTAGATAAAAGAACATTAACAAACATATGGTTTTTCTTGTATCTGAAATAACAATTTAGAAAGTGTAGAAAAAGTTCAATTCTAACAATCTCAATAGATTTTTCAGATGTTCCAAATTAATATAGTTGTAACTATCGTTATTTCCGTCTAAATTTTCTCTTAAGAATTACTTAATATTTATTGATCAACAGACATGTGGTGGGTTTTATAAAAAATAATAGAATTAGGCATAATCATTATAGTATTTTCTGTTGGTTTAACCCAGGATGTATGTACTACTTAATGTGATTATAAAGCATCAAATGGTAATACAGTAGCCATTTCAATAGTGTATATTTTATTATTAAAGTTATATTGAAACACCAGACTGCTTTGATAAATAATTGGAAGTTTCTGACTATTTTAGAGCAAAAGATTAACACTTGTGTGTATATTTGGATCGCATTATGAGTTTAATATTTTTCCAAACTAGTTTTTGTTGTATTTAGAAGAAACTTTTTTTTCTTTGTTTAAGATATAAACCTTTCAAATGAAAATTTTCATGGAAATACTAGACAAAGGAATATTGTAACTTTAGAGATTTTTATGATGAAGGTGTGTTTAAGAGATGTCACTTTGATATTTTTACATTATGTCCTACATTTGTCAGCTAAAACCAGGATATTGCCTCAATGAGAAAAAGCATGTTCTGCACTTGTCAAAAGGCAGTAAGTAATGATTAAAATAGCAGTGTGAAACGCTAGGAGATTAAAGTGATGCTAATGATAAGTGAGAGAAGAAAAGGGCAAGCTATATTTTAATCCCTGAGAGAATGGTTAATGACTTCTATTGCCTGAGATTAAACTAAACCTGTCTCATCAGCTTTTTCTGCCTGGTGAAAAAAAGCTCTCTGCACTTTAATTTATTAAAGTCTTTTAAGGAAGCACATTGATCTACAGAGGTTAAACTTTTAAAAATTGTGCAAAATACACACAAATGCTTTAACAAAAGTGTGATTTTGTTGCTTTTAGGCATGCTCACAGATTTATAAAGAATTCATTGTCTATGCCTTAGTACGTTTAATTAAGGAATTTTAATTACCTAAACTAGAAGGTTTGTTCCTTTAAAAAACCAGAACATATTCATATTACTGTGTAGACAAGGGGCAAGTATACTGTAGAGGGTATCAGTCTATACGAAGGGATTAAATTACAGTAGTAACTACTGCATGGTTTGTTCAGAATGATACATGTACTGTCCAGAAAAATGAAATTTTGTTTTAAAAAACTTTGAAAACTATAGTAAATTATAATCTTTAAATGGATCAATCTGCTGTTAACTTTAGTTAGTATACTTTTGTGAATTTTAATGTTTGACGATTTAGTTGGTATTTCAATTCAATTTTTTCATCCTTTACCCATCCTCAACCATGGAGATGATGTCAACTTTTACTCAAGTAACATTTCTCTTTATGCAACTAATATTTATCTTATCCTAGTGGGATAAATTTTGTGTGTGTTGTGTGTGCATGCATGTTGTGTGTATTTGTATGCATACATGTGCTTAATGGTGTGGAGATAGAAAGATGGAAAATTCCGAAAATTTCACCCAAATCCTTTCTATGAATTTGTAGGCCATATACTTACATTTACCAACATTACATCTTAATTATTTTAGGTCATCTATCATAAACAGAACAATTTCTACCAAGTCAGGTCAATGTAGCTTATTGATTCAATGTTATTAGGAGAGAAGTGATGTCTGCTTTCTAGAATGGTATACTTCTACTTTCTAGGGTCATGTAAGTACTACTATGGTTCAAAAGTTACTGGGGGCTCCTGGGTGGCTCAGTCAGTTGAGCCTCTGACGCTTGATTTTGGTTCAGGTCATGATTTCCGAGTCGTGATATGAAGCCTCACGTCAGGCTCTATGTTGAGTGCTGAGCGTGCAGCTTGCTTAGGATTCTCCCTCTCTCTCCCTTTGCCCCTCCCCCTCCTCTCTCTCTCAAAAAAAAAAGAAGTTACTGATTTTGCAAAAGTGGATTCTTATTTGCATTTAAATACCCAAATGACTTTCTAATTCAAATATTTCATGGCAGGGTTGTATCTCAGTTCAGAAGACATTTATCATTTGATCATTCTGGCAAAGTTTTGACTTTTTTATTTTGCTTATTTTTGTTTTTAGTGGTGATGGTATTCTTTGTAACCTCATTATTAATATTTCTCTGTCTTAAGAATATTTTTCTTTCTACTGACTAAACCAAGAGCCATAAGTAAGATCTTTTCTAAAATTTCATTATCTAAAATATTCTTAAAACTTTATTTTATACGTAACTTTTTAGGCTAGGGAGTATAAATGCAATACATTCTTTGATGTTAATGAAACACCAGTTTTTCTGAAGGCCATGTGGCCCTAATGAGCAGCTTCTTATAAAAGAACATTTAATCAAGGTTTATTTTTAACTTGTTTAAACAGATCTAATAGTTTGTGCTGATTTCATTTCAGTATAATAATTGCTAGCAATCCTATTAGTAAGCCCTGGTACAGGGAAGTTAGCACAAATTCCAATCTAATGAGAGTAGTGTTACAGCAAAAACCATGTAGTCAAGGAAAGATCTGTATTATATTGGACAGAGGCACCTGGATATTCTGTCCATAGTTTTGTTTCCATAAATTCTCAGTCCTGAATTACTAATATTTACATGGATTTTACCAGCTTTAGTTAACAGAGATTCATATCGCCATTACAACAGAGACAAAGTTAATGAAAACAACACCTACTTTAGGGGGAGATTTTGGGAAAAGAAATTATATTTACCACCCAAGCATATTTGGTATGGATCATTTTCTTACAATAAAGCCTATTATATGACATAGTTATAATTTGTGCCTATGGTACAAAATATAATGTGTGCCTATGGCACAAAACCAATCTTTGAGTGCCTTCTTTTTTTCTTGAGCTTCAGATTGGAGCAAATGAAATGTTACTGGACTATGGGACATATAAGTGGTATAACTGGTAGAATTAAAAGATCATTTAGACTAGCAGAATATACTTTTAAAAATAGGTGAGAAAAGAGACTTTTTAAGAGCCAAATGTTTTAAATTAACTTACTATTAACTAAGAATTGGCTTACAACAACATTATGATACTTCAGGTTGTTCGATGAATTGCAAAGATTTCATTGCATTAAAGAATGAAAACAACAAAAGCCAAAAGTAAGACTCTTTTGGTAGTGAAAATGTAAGAAGGCAAGGATTTCAGGCCTAATAATGAAAGTGAATATCTGCCAAGTTCAGGTTATAATCTTTTAAACTTTTTATTACTTAATATGACACAGTGACATTTAAAATATGGAGAAATTGAAGATAAATAATATGGAGTGAATGGCAGAATTGATTTAAAATTTTAAAGCTGTACTAAAGGTATTCTAATGCACTGAAGGGCATTTGTAAGTTATACATTGTTTATAGGTTTCAGATTAGAATCCCAAAGCATAATGTATTACAGCTTGCCTTTCCCATGATAGAGAAAGAATACTGTCTGTAGAAAATAGTGGATAGTAAAATTTAGCCTCTTTTTTCATGTAAATCATCTGCTTTTTGTGAAAGGTCTTTATGCATAGGATCATGTCACATGTTATTAATTTCAATCAATAACTGATATATTTGGTCTTTCTGGAAGATTTCTTTATGAAGATTATTATTTATTGCTCCAAAGAAATTAAAATTAGAGTAATGATGTGAGAAGCGTGATTTTTATACCTTCAATATCAGGAATAATTTTTCACAAGAGTACTAAAATCATAGTATGCTGATAACTTAAAAGTTTTTTTTACTACATTTTGTAAAAGAGTATCCGATTTACATTCTGTTTTTTAGAAAAGTGACCCTACCAAAGCAAACTTTATAATCAACTAGGGTGCATGATAACAGTGTAGATACATTGGTCTGATCCTACATATACTGACTTTCAATTCTGGAGGTGGAACTGAGAAATTCATATTTTTAAAGAAGTTCTACAGGTGTTTCTACTGCACACAGTTTTGAGAACTGCTATTTTAGAGACAAAAAGTACCACACTCTATTGGCTAAATGAAATGGCCCATTTTTAGCATTTTGTACCTAAAATGAGCCTACAACAAATTAAGAAATTTTGTGTAGAGTGCTAGTATTAATTCTTTAAAAAGCACTTAGAACAGAAATTTAGAAAGATGTGTGTGGCTTTAAATATAAGTATATAGCACATAGATGTCGAATTTAGGACATCTTCCACTGACACTGTATACTCAAATGAATTATGTCATCTGGCTCAAGTCCCTATTCTATCTTAACTGCAAACAAACTCGCACTATTTTTACTGAATGCTTATACACATTGCATTCTGAATACTAAGTTGGAATGTATTTACAAATCTGAAAGAACTGCAATGTTTAATGCATAGGTCGCCATAGAAACTAATTAACTTTTATTTCTATGTCAAGCTAAAGTAGTCTAATACAGATGAAAATTGTGGCAAAGGAATTATAGTATCAAAACTAGGGGGGGAAAGCACCAATACTCAGCAAATGTGCAATCGAAATGCATGATGGCAAATAACTCAGCAGTGGGTTGTTCTTAATTCCACTGATTATGATGTTAAAAACTGTCCAGATAGAGTCCCCATTTTCCTTGAGCTGTTTGAGCAATTTAAATGGAATTTGGCAAACAACAGAAGTAGTGTACCATCTATCAAACAATGCCAGGAAAGGTTTTCAGTTTAAGGATTATTCCATATTTTATTCCAGCTGCCTTATTTTGTTCTAAAATTACCTGTCTTTTTCGAATTAGGAAAGAAAAAAATAAATGGCATCTTTATAGCTCATTCATTGTGCTCAGGACCATAGAACTATTCTTATAACACTTTTAAAAGTGCATAAACTATAAACATTTTACTTTCTTGAGGGCAAATACTATACAGTCTACATTTTTTTCCCCAATCACATTTATTGAATATGTTTTCATCTTAAGAAAAGCAGTACATAAGTATGAAGAACTAATTTTCATTACATCCTGGTGTATCCCACACCTTCCTACCTGCACGGCACTTCTCCCTGGCCTGGTCATTAGAGAAATAGACATTCCTCTTGTGGCCTTACACTCATTTCAAAAAGAGAGGATGAACAATAGGTAATCTGTAAGTCATCTTTGTTTTGATTATGGAATGTCTTAGTTTAAGGAGAGTGCTGATGTGGGTATAGCTATTGATTAAGACTACTAAAATAAAACAGGCTGAGTATCATTGTTGAGTCATTATGGTTTTAGAGGCAATACTGGGACTTATTGAACTAGTTTTAGTGAAAATATACTTATTTTGAAATTCTACTTTCATGATGGCCCATACTACTGCTAATAATAATGTAGGGATTTTCAGAATTAAACACACAAACACTATGCTGAATTTTGCCCTGAGACTAAATTACGTATTATTGGAAAATATAGTTTATCTGCTGCTTAAAATATCCTTCATTTTAAGAAATCATATTCTTCTCATCTTGCTGAAACTTACACAGAAGAAAAAGTGTTAAAGGGCTAGGAAAATATTATTTCATCATTCCTGTTCCATTAGAATTCACTTGGGTGGCTGAGAAAATGGTTTATGGATTAGAGAGAGAAGAACAAGCTAAAACATTTCATACCTTCATCTCTGATAAATTCCCCAAACTCATTCTTTGCATCTGAGCCATAAATAACAACCATGCTTTTTGCTAAAAAGAGCTTTTTTCCTACACCAGGTCTTTTGTCTTGGAGATGAATGCTATAATAAATTTGAAGTCTTAGGGGGGGCATTGTTTGAACTATAACATTATGGTTTACAACTGTTGCTTCTATTATGAGGAGGATAAAAAGCGACTATGAAGCTTGATCTCTGTCATAGAAATGGATTAATATTTCAGTCTTCAATGTGGGTCAAGTGTATGATTCTCCCCAAAGCAATTCACCATGATTAATTTTTATTATGTGGGCATTCAGATTCTCTTTATATTCTTATGTATTTTATCCCCCCACCAAATCACCCCTCAAAATACTATAACTTAGATTTTTTTTTACGTAATAGCAGAGACACAGGATTTTAAGATCTTATTAAAGTTTTAATAAAACCTTATGAAAATAAGCTAAAATTTCTAAATTTCTTTTGTCTAAAAAATTATATGAATTACCTAGGTAATAATAGAAACTTAAATCATTGTATCGGTAATAAAATTAAGTTAGTTTACTGATAAAAAATGTTAAATAGTATGATATTTCAATTGCCAAGTAGTATGATATTTTAATCTCCCAAAGATTAAGTAATTAATCATCAGAAGAATGTAGTGTCACTGGGGGGAAAATGGCAGTTGCATAAAGGTGTAGTGTTTACGATCTGTTTTATATGAAAGGCAGAGAGGGTTAGCTAGAAAATAAGATCTCTCTGTGACTTTATTATCTTACTCTCTCAATCTAACCTGTAAGTTTTCAGGTACATTCTGCATGATGCTAATCACTACAAAACTTTGGAAAAAAACTTTCTTGGCCCTTAGCTAAGAGAGTTTTTTTGTTTTTTGCTTTTTTAATTTTCTTTTGGCAGGAAGATACTAACTCTCTTGTTGTCTAAATAATTTCATGTATTAAAGTCATTTTCTTCGGGACTTTTATTCTTACCTAGGCTCTGAGACATTTAAGGAACTTCAAAATATTACATTTCAGTACTTATATTAATTTCCACAAAGTATTTGTAGGAGCAACCAATAAGTCTTATGTGTTTATTTTACAAGTTACTGTTGAGGGCCTCCTGCCTGCCAATTACATCATTTATAAATTTAAGCAATCCATAACTTCTATCTGCAGGAAGCCCAAACATCCAGGATAGACAATTACATGGAAAGAAATAATTACAGTCCCTGGGATCAGATAGAGAGAGGTTACATGATTTTGGTGTAACTATATATAATTTAGTTTCATTAGGCCACATGTCTCAAACCTGGCTGCACCCTAGAAAAACCTGGGCTGTTCTTAAAAATGCTGATGCCCAGACCCCACTTCACACTAACTAAATAGGAATCTCAAGGGGTGAGTAAAGCCAGGCCACTGGAGTTTTTAAAAGCTTCCTAGGTAATTACAGATTCTAATGTGCTTCCAGGGTTAAAAACTGCTAGATTAGAATTGAGAGCAGAAAGGGAAAAGGGTAGAGAAGGGAGGGAATTTGGGGCAGATAGTAGAATAGTGGCTCTTTTTATTCTCTAATCCTGTGATTTTAAAATGAGTTATTTATCTCTGGGAACATTACTTGTAAAACTGGGGGATCTTAAAACCCACTTCCTAGGGTTGATAGAGTAAATAAGATAGCATATGAAAGTATTTTTACAGTGCTAGGCGCATACAATGACAACTGTTATTATTATTATTGTTTGCAGATGGGTTGCAGTGATAAGCAGGGAGCTAATCATGAAGGCTCTCATTTAGTCTATGGAGTTTAGATTATATTCTGAAAGTAATGAGGAAATATTACTTATGAGGAAGACTTTTAAGATAGCACATTACATAACCAAATTTGCAGGGCATAAGCAAAACTCTAGCAGCCAAGTAGGGGAGAAATTGGGAAGTAGGGGCAAATGGAGGTGTTAACCTTAAAAATAAAACTGACAGTTATTTTACCAGCAAAAGAGGGTGTATTTGAGAATAGCAGAGGATTGCACTTCAGGACAAGCAAGCTACAGCAAAGCCATAGACGAGTCCACTGGCAACGGAGAGGAACTGCTCTCTTACCCAGGAAAACAGGAAGTTGAGAGGAGCTGTTATGAACAAAAAGTCCACTGGAGTAAGCTGGAGTGTGAAGCATAGTGGCTTTTCATTGGCTGAGTTGTGACAGTTTCTCATTGGCTGGGGTGTTGCCAGGGGAGGAGGCAGACTTCCTACCCTGTGCTGGGATAGTAACATAGTATTCCAGTGTGAGGTGCAAAGTAGGTCTCTTCCTGTTGGGTCTGTACTAGAAAACGAGTGGTAGGGCATGAGAGCTCTCCCTGCCAAATCTCCTGATTCCATCCTAGTTATGTTTCCCTTTATTAATTTTCACAGAGACAAGAAGTTTAAGTAGGAGACTATTATAACAGTGTGGGTAGAAAATGAATAGGGCCTTTACTAAGACAGTGACCACGGAAATGGAGAGGAAGAAATGCATGTTAACAGTGCTTCAGGGGTAGAACTAACTAATGGAATATGATCACATATTAGTTGTTTGTTGGTGAGAGGGGATGGGAAAGAGCAGATGAAGTCAGAAGTTAAATTCTTCTAAAATGTCTGGTTTATATGACTTGATGGATGGTGCAGCAGGAAGGGAATACAAAAGGGGGAGCAGAATTGGGAAAAGATGACAAATTCATGGAAATGTTGTATTTGTGGTTACTGTGGAACAGCCAAGTGGTGGTGTCCAGAGTTAGTTAACAGTATTAATATTAGTGGGGGAACTACTTTGCACCTTGCTTGGAAATTGAAAACTGGAATGAATGGGACCTCTTGGATACAATGATTTAGAGAGAGACAGAAGAGCTAAGAATGAAACTCAGAGAAGTATTTACCTTTGAGGAAGAACAGGAGAGGATTCAGTGAAAAAAGAAAGTATAGTTAGAGATGTAAAAAGACAATCAGTTATAGTTTTGTTGCTAAAATAAAAAAAACACAATATATTTCAAGGTGAAAACAGTTGTCAAGATGCCTAAGAAATCGGTCTACAGAGAGTTCTACTGGAGATGGAATAGTCAGGTATTTACTACCCTGGCATAACTTCAAAGTAAGGAAGTATAGAGGTAAAATGAGAACTTTAATGTACTGAGCAAATATTAAGCACCTACTATAAGCACAACTAGATCAGGTAGTTATTAAATGTGTGGAGTGGAACATATCAAACTGTATTCTGGTGAGTTACATCTCAATGCAAACAACATTTTGAGAATTATTAATCATTGCATTTACTTCTTATTTTGTTTGGAAATTTTGTGGGCTGTTGGTATTGTCTTTTTCGTGCTTTCTTTGGACTTTTTCTTTATTTAGGTTATAACATAAATTTTCAGTTTTATACAGTTAGTTGTATTATAATTCTTTGAGTAGAGTGTGTGTGTATGTGATCTGTATCTTGGGGGTCTGTATAATTAAGATAACATAATCTAATGCTGGAGACTTTGAATATCGTGATGAGAATAAAATTAGTGAAAAATTAAGTGCACATAAAGGCAACTAATTATTAATATCATTCATAGCGGTAATGATATTCTTACTTAAATCATCCATCTTTTAGTCTTCTAAACACTGGTTTGTGCTCCACAGCCGTTCATCTTCATATCCTGGTGCCTAAGGCTATTGTATACAAAGTAGGTGTTCAATAAATGTTTGCTAAATGGATGAATAAGTGAATAAAACTCATTGTAATAAGGCAAAGAAGGGAACTTTTGGTCCTGAATGTTATTAAAAAATTAATTTGTTTTTAAAATCCAACAACTGGGGATGCCTGGGTGGCTCAGTCAGTTAAGTGTCTGCCTTTGGCTCAGGTCATGATCCCAGGGTCCTGGGAGCATTGAGCTCCTTGCTCAGTAGGGAACTTGCTTCTCCCTCTGCCTGCTGCTCCCCCTGCTTTTGTGCTCTCTCTCTCTCTGACAAATAAATAAATAAAATCTTTTTTTAAAAATCCAACAATTGCACTAAAGAATCATGTGCTAACAATTCTGACTCGTATTTCCAGTGGAGCACTTGCCTTTATAAATGATACACCCGACACTCTCATTTTAATGATCAATTATTAGGTTTACTATTTCTATATGTTGTGTTCTGTGCAAAGGTACATGAAGGAATGCAGAATCTCCAGTTAAGATTGGGATAACTTTGGGGCGCCTGGGTGGCACAGCGGTTAAGCGTCTACCTTCAGCTCAGGGCGTGATCCCGGTGTTATGGGATCGAGCCCCACATCAGGCTCCTCCGCTGTGAGTCTGCTTCTTCCTCTCCCACTCCCCCTGCTTGTGTTCCCTCTCTCGCTGGCTGTCTCTATCTCTGTCGAATAAATAAATAAAATCTTAAAAAAAAAAAAAGATTGGGATAACTTTGATTAGAGGTCTACACAATTTTAAGCACTCAAATATTCCAGCCAACGAAACAAAAAAACAAAAGAACAACCAAACAAGCTGAAACACAGCCTGACCTCTTAGATTTTATATTTTAAATCAGTATCAGTGGGTGTTAGCATTTGTGTGCAAGTATAATCTTGAAAATAACCTAAACTGTCATTTTTTTATAAACAAGAATGAGAAGCAAACTATTAAGAGCATAGACATTGGAATGCAACTTCCCAGATTTCAAACTTAACTCTAATGCTTACCAGCCACATAAATCTGGATTTATTAGTTAAATGTTCTGTACCTCAGTTTTATACTCTGGAAAATGGGTCAAATAATATTATACTTAACAAAGCAGTCATGCTATTGAATGACTTAATAATATATGTAAGATGTTTCAAACAAAACTATTAAATAAGATGATATGTAAGTGTTCATGTTTACGATGATTATGACACTGAGCTCAGAGAGTGTTAAGATACCAGTCGAAGCAGCCTATATAGGAGATCATATGAAAAGATGAGTCTTTAAACTTGTCTTTCCATATCTGTATGGTGAGCACAGTTCTTTATACACTCCTAAGTACCTTTCTGTCACTCCTTTCTATCACATCATTTTCTTCATAGCACTTACCCACATCTGACATTTTCTTGCTCACTTTGTTCTGCTCACTCATTTGTTCAGTTGTTCACTTGTAGTATAAATCCAGGATGGCAGGAACTTTACTTGTCCTTTCACATCTGAACGCACAGGACCCAGAAGAGTGCTTAGGACGCTATCGGTCCTTGATAAAATGTGTTGGGTGAAGGTGTTACCATAGACTGTGATCCAGTGACATGGGGAGGAGGTTGATTTGAACTGTACTGAACTGACAGTGCATTTGCAGGCAATACTTCCGTGCCAGCTCCCTTGGACCAGTTATTTACTCTTAGAGTTGCAGTTTTCTGGTCTGTGTCAGTAATACAATTAACATAATGTAGAAGCCTTTAAAGTTCTGTGGATAAAATGAATTAATAATTAAGTGTACATACCAAGCCACTTAATTATCAATATATGATTAATAGTAGTAACATTCTTACTTAAATCCATATTTTAGCAACTTTATTAATATATGTAATACCCATCAAATCATTCATGTTTTAGATATTTTTATTAATGAAGTGAGCGAAACAGTGTTGAAATCTTCACGTGTACCTTTCTCTTGATAATATTCCTCTACTTTTGATGTTATTATAAAAATTATAAATACCAAAAAATTATAAATACAAAAAAAATTATAAATACCATAGAGCAGTTTAGTTCCTGGTTTCTCAGTGTATGGGTACTGGGACCAGGTGCACTGGCATTACCTTGATTTTATTAAAAATGTAGAATCCCAGGCCCCACTCCAGAGCTACCGAATCAGAACCTGTATTTTAATAAGCCTCCCTCCCCCAGTGATTTGTATGCCCATGTTTGGGAAGCAGTGATTTAAGTGATTTTTTAAAAAAGATTTATTTATTTAATTTAGAGAAAGAGAGAGGGAGAGCATGGTGGGGGCTGAGAGAAGAGCAAAGGGAGATGATTCTCAAGCAGACTCCCTCCTGAGTGCTGAGCCCCATGCTGGGCTTGATCTCCCTGACCCTGAGATCATGACCTGAGCCCAAATCAAGAGGCGACACTGAACCAACTGAGCCACCCACAGAGGCACCCCTAAGGTGATATTTTTAAAGGATAATAAGTATTTAAGAATCTCAGAGGAAAGAAAAAAAAATGCAAATATTCACCGTTAAGCCAAAACAATTCATCTAACTTCTCTGAGACAATAATTGCAGGATAGTTCAACATAGCATAGTAAAATTGAAAGAAAAAGAGAGGAGGTTGTCATCATCATTTAACTAGAGGAGGTTTGTGCCATATTGTATAACATGGGACCCCTTTGAGTAAGCGCTAACCAGTTCAGGCACAATTGTCCTATTACACATGTTGTACCTTCTTCTGTCCAATAGAGTGAATTACAGAAGTGTGAAAATGTAATGACTATTATCAGAATATTTAATAAGAAGGATAAAATAATAATTTAAGGAAAATCATTCTCCAAGGAACTAAAGATTAGGATTAAAATGAGAGAGTAGCATAGAGGTAATGCAACATTTGATTAAGGACTTAATCTACTTATCTTTATTCAATTCAAGCTTTTTTCAAATTATTAAAATTTGGTGAAATGAGAGTTATTTTTAGATGTTCTTGCCCTGAGTTGAAGAGTAAAAGACAAAGGATAAAAGGACATAAAAGATAAAGGGTTAAGGTAACACTGATGTAGAGACAATGGATTATGAAAATGATCACTTTATATTCTCTAAGTTTCCTGAATTTGAAGCACCATATCAGGATTCTCTGATGTTCATGAAAAAAAAAAAAAGTTCTAATCGAATGTGCTAAGTGTATTGTGTACCGATGATGGATTTCATGAAGAAGATTATGAGCCCGATGAAGAGACTAGGATGAAAAAGAAATAAAGGGAAAGAAAAACGACAAATAGAATTCTGATAATTGAATTGTATTTGGAAAGATAAATTGGTCAACGGCACTAAGAAAAAAAAAAAAACCCTCACAACCACACACCCTTGAGTTCATAAATATGCCAGTATCCATTTTTTCATTATTAGTAGACAAGGCTATGTCCTTTCCTTTGATGACGGTAACGAGTTCTATGACATTGCCACTTTGAGTTCTTGCTTCATTAGATTGGGTGACTGTTTATTTGAAATTGTAATGAAATATTTACTTTATAGAGCTATAAGGATTAACTGTGATAATTGAGTGAGGCCGATCTGGAGCTTTCAGTGTAATAGGTCCCCCTTGTTTGAATACAGAGCGCAGTGAGAATGAACGAGCAAGTGAGTGTGTTTCTGCCTGTCACTTTCTTTCTACATGTTGCTTTTTCTTCTGGAGATAAGTGGGCCTAATGCTGAACAAATACTGGAAATCAGAAGCCACTGAGAATCATTCGCCTCTCGCTTTCCCATGGCAGCATGATAGACGCTCAATCAAAGAACCCCCTCCTCTCAGCAAAGCAACAATTTTGTCACCACGAGCAAATCCAATTGAAAAGTCCCTTGGACTGAGAGGAGAACTCCAGTTGTCAGAATCAGCAAACAGAATGAAAAGAACTAAGAGGAGTAAATTGGCACCTGGGGCCGCCGTGGTAGCCTGTGATAGGCTGTGGCATTGTGTTGGGTAGACATTCAGCCATTTTCAGATATAATGGGAGAAATTAATGCAAATGAGTCAATGGAATGAAATGCATTTTAATGCAGATTTGAGGGACTATCCCGAACTGCTTGATAACAAGTCTCTTTAAGAAAAGGCTTACATTGTGAGGACTCATTTTTTCCCCATTTCTTCTCACTAGTGCCTCATAAGGGCCCTTTGTTCTCTAAGTAAACTCTTTCTAAACTATTGACATTGCTCATTTATGTGAATTTCAGATTTTTTTTTCCCTGACAAAGTAGCCTTGGGTGATCTGGGAAAACGTTAATTGCAAGAGGACAAGGAAACTGGCTGAAACAAGAAATGCAATCATTAAGTGTAATGTTGCAGTTGTCCATGCCTCATTATAACATGCATACAAGGCAATAAAATGCATGTTTCACAAACAAATCTTTTGACAACTATAGTTCAAGAGCCTCCAGCTGTCCTGCTTTTTTACATCTATTTCTCTTGGTTTAGTAATCATTATTGAAGCTTAACTTTGGATTCCCAGAACAACCCTTCATATTATGCAAGAACTGGGGAGATTTTACAGAGTAAAAAGTTTGTTTTAAAATTTAAAAATATTTGCTTTCCAAAGTTAACCAGAATTTCTCATTAATGTTTTGTTTTGAAAATGACACTTAATAATAGTAAGGGAAGGGGGGTGGAGAGAACCAACTCAACTGCAACAAACAGAGACAAATTTTTTCACAAACTAATATTTAAGATATTTAGCTCCTTTGGCCTGTCTTTCCATGAAGAAAAAGCACAATTTGAAAAATAAGGGCTTCATCTTCCACGTTTAAGTTCATTTCGGTTTCTCTGGACTGTAAGTGACAAATCGTTACTTTTTTAAGGGACAAAAATAGTTAATCAGATGAAAAGGTCATCAAGTGTAAGCTCAGCCTGAAACTGGTGAACTGTCAGATTCATGAGTAAAGCAGCCAGAAAGGGGGAAAAAAAGGTAACAGATTCAGCATTGTCCAAAAGTTCCAGACCAGTGATTAATGTGTAAGATAATGGACTTGGGAAATGAGTAAACACTCCCCATGCTCCCTGCTTTGTGCTTGAACGACTTGATGACAAGGGCAGAGCAAGGTGAGAATTTAAACAGGACCACAGGAAAAAAAAAAAGACAAAGGCTAGCAACAACATAGCGGGAGGGAGGGGGAGTTTATTGGTTTGCAGTAGGGAAGGTACATAATAACTTTCTTCAAAGCAGGCATTAACTGTGTACTAATTTAAACTTCAACATGGGTACAGAATTACTCGCAGAAATTATATGCCACTCAGTCATCTTTTAATATAGCTGATATTTATACTTACTTTGGTTTTTCATTTATTTGTTAACTTCAGCAGGTCCATTAAGAATTCAGATACATATTCCTGTTGAGAAGTATCATGTTCAGGAAGAGAGGATACTGTATTTTGATTAAATAGTGCATTTCAAAGTATTTCAGGCTATTACTTAAATCATTATTGAGACACATTTGGGGGTGTTTTTCTGTAAAAAGATTTTCAGGACCTAAATGGTTTTCTCTGTGTTGCACTGCATTTCTTCGAGATCTGTTATCACTTGAACTTATACTTGATTGCATTGGAGGACGTTATGTGTACATGACATTTAAAAAAAAGTATTGGAAACAATGTCTGTGTTCTGTTTCTCAGTTCTCACTCCTTATGTTTCTCTAAGCAGAGATGTCCCTCCCACCCCCACCCTCGGTCTCTTTATAATATCTGTAGCTCAAAATATTAAATTTGCTAGTCCTTTACATGAAAATGTATGTCTACTTCTGTTAAACTATTTTAAATATACATATCATATCTCACAGACATCAAGTATTTATCAATATCTAAAGAAAAACTGATAATTTCTCTGGGCAGTTGTTACCTACTCCTTTAACCCATTTTTAACACACTTACATTTACAGGAAGGGACCGTGACTGCAGAGACCTGGGTTTTTGTATTGCTCTCAGGTGACTGTGTCTTTAGTGGTCAACTTAAAAAAATATTTCCTATCGTCCTATTGGTTCTTAATTTTGCATACAATAGTTATAGATTTCCTTTTAATCATATATGTTTATACTTATGCTTCTGTAACTATTGGTCTCTTAGTTGTAGAAACAGAATTATAAACACAGTTCTAAAATAGAAACATGACTTTATTAGTTACAGAAACGTACATTTGTTTATACTTAGTTGCTATGTATTTTGTAAATTAAATCCTTCATTTGGAACTTGAGGTCACATCTTTCTAAATCTGTTTTATTGATTCAGCCCTGAAAAATATGATGATGGAAAAATTTTCTTGTGATGATCAACTACTACTGGCTTACTACTTTCAAAGCACTTTAAAGAATCATTTTGGCTTCTCAACAATACACCAGTGAGATTTGGCCTTGTCACACCCATTTCACTGATTAGGAAAAGTGATCCCTGGAGAGGTGAGGTGATTTGCTCAGGCCAGATAGTAAGGGCTCTACAGATGCGGGACTTTGCCACTGGTCTATGTTATTTACTAAAGCCTCAAAGAAAATGCTTATAAAAATCAAATAATATCCTTTTATTGTTTTTTTCTCTCATGGTTATGGCATTTAGAGCATTAAAAAAGTTTTTCTTAATTTTTCTTTTGATCCTGAGTCTTGAATTATTATGTATTGATTTAAGTGATATTTTAACATTTAATTGAATGCATGTTTATTATGAGTTACTGAGGCATAATATTAATTGTCCAAGCTAAATAAACTACTTTTGCTTTATGTCAATAACAAGCCCTTTCAAAAATCTTCAGATGTGTGATACATTGTTACTTGAACTTTTAATACCTATTTCTCATGTTTATTGCACTGAATTTTTCTTAACAAGTAATCGGACATGGCAGTATATGAGTTTGTTGTTACAAATGTGATATGCGAGCCATTATTTCTCCTGATCCTTCAAATTCACTGTATTATTCTCACAGGTTGAAAGCAGGCAGGCAAGCATATACCCCCATTTGACATTTCTATGATAATCAGATATTCAGTCCTTCTTAGTTTAAAGCAAACTTTCTAAATACACTCTTAAAGTTATGCTTATTTATTTCTTTCAGAAAACTAATCATGGATTTCAGATTTCAGTTAAATATACTGTGCTTCTGAAGTCTTTCATTTATATTTCTACCCTAAAGCTTATGGCTTTGTACTATAATTATCTCCTTTCCTGTCAGTCTTCCTCATTAGATGATGAGTTCATCCACTTGGAGGGATCTTTCCTCTATCTTGATCTTTATGTCTTTGATTCTTAATACAGTGTGTATTAGGACAGTAGCCATTCAACTTTTCATGGATCTTTTAAAGTAAAATATTTTTTCTGTTGTTTGGAAAACCAACCCTAAACCATAATCTAACTCCTGTCAGTATTCTGAGAAAGTTCAAACATGATGACAAATGATAAAGGTGGATGTTCAACTCTCTGAACCCTGAAGTATTAGGAAATATAAATGGAATCCCTAGTAAGTGAAGTCCAAGTACACTGTTGAATATCTTGTTTTTTGGCATTTTAGGTTTTTTGAATTGAAATAATTTAACACTTTAACATTTAGCATTTTTTGTTATTTTTTGCCTTATACTCAACAAATGAATTAGTGATCTATAGTGAATATTATCTTGTGCTCTTTTGTCATGGTATAATAATTTAAAAAGCAAGGGTTTGTATATATTTGTTTCTAATGCTATGATTAAAATAAGAACTTTTGAAATTCATGTGAAAGGAAGAAGTAGTCAAGTGGCAGACTAAGTTGAATATGAAGACTGAATATACAAGTTTGTCTCTATTTTTAGACATCAATTTGTGGAATGCAGTATCTCATATTTTAAAAGATACATGGGTAGAAATGGATGGCTACACTATTTCCTCTTCATCTACCTAACTGAAAGTTAGAATACATGCATTCTAGCCCAAGTTCTACTGCTCAGTAGCCCTGGAACGTCTCTGAACTTTGGGTGTGCCATTTGTAAAATGGGACAAAATTGGACCTAACTTGGAGATCTTCCCAACTCTGCCAAAAACATTGGGACCTTGGACAAATGATTCACACTTCTGGGCCTCAGTTTCCTCCACTGCAGAAAGAAAATAGCTAAGATTCATCGCTAGCTTTGGTCAGAGTAATAAAATTAACGCCCCTTTGCTCTACCCACTGATGTAGTAATTTAAATTTGAAGAATACAGTTCCTGTGAAATAGCTATGTTGATACCCTTTGATTAACATCACTGTTATGATGAGGATCCATGTTTAAGCATCTAACTATGTAACAGCCTTAGTGTTTGAAATATCTATTTCCTCAGCTCATGTGTGGTATATTAATAAACGTCCATAAAATAAACAGATCTTTCTTGTTATGCCATAGTTGATTGATGTCTACATTAAAGAAATAAGCTACACAAACTGGGGAGATATTAGTGGTAACTCTGTTGAACACCCTTTCTCAATATTAGCCAAGTCAAGCATTTCTAGGCAACATCTCAGTGTGTATAATTACCCTGAAGATGATAAAACAAAACTCATAGACAAAGTTAATCATTTTCTTCTTGCTAGTTTTCAAAGAGAAGATTGAGAGATATAGTATTTAATGATTATTATTTCCTTGTCTTTTTGCCCTTCTGTATAAAAACAGAATTATATTAAATGTGATGTGTGCAAAGGACAAAATGATATTTAATGATTGGTTACATGCTTGTCTTATTATTACGCCTCTCTGTTTTTTTCTTATTCCTAACTTGCCAGTGATGCTGTGGACTACAGAGAGTGGACTTTTCCATGCTGTGCCAAGTTGTGATGCACTATATATTTGTGCCATTTTTCTTGGTTATGTCTAAAATATATAATTTGGCCTATATTTGTCTTTAATTGAATAGTATTTGAGAATTTCATGAAATGCTTTAGGAAATGTGAGACACCCCAGGGTATTACAAAATCTGGGCTGGAAAGCACTGGCCCAGAGAATGGTTACTAAATTCTGACAGCTGTTGTGTCAATGGGCTAAGACATTTAACCTCCAAAACCTCATTTTCCTTATCTGTAAAACAAAACTCTTAGTGCTGACCTACTTCATGGTTCAGGTTGGCAACAGTAGAAAATATTGGGAGTAGCCCTCCCTTTGTGAAGTATTAACTCCTACATGTCACCAAGGCTTCACCCAGCACAGTGCAGATCCTTCCGTGAGTGGCAGTGGAGGAGACAAGTGGGGGTCAACTCTTACTTGCAGTTGGGCAGGAGCTGGGAAGCCAGTCTCAGATTTTCAGAGATGTTGATTGAGGATCTCTATATTAGGATCAATGGGTGGTGCCAGAACGGAAATGGGCATGATTGGAAAGGAAGCACGACTCAGGTGAGCTGGCTGTGAAATTTCCCTATACAGCATTAACAGTAGAGTGTCAACTTAATAGAACTTTGTTTCAGGAAGTAAATATTTATTTTACTGAAACAGGATATGAAAAAAAAGAGAGAAAATGAGGAAAAAGAAAAACACTCTGGTAGATAATGAATAGAGTGGATTAAAGAAGAAGATAATCATGAGTTAAATTAAGTCCGAATTGGGTGGCTTCCGATTTAGCATGTTATGTTATTCTGACTTCTCCTTGTACCTGTGGCTTGAACAATTTAGGATATTTTAAGACAGTAAAACATTTAGCCATTTATAGTTTTACTATGGCATTAGAATGACTTGCATTACTTTTGTATGATCTGTATACACAAAGTAACTAATGTTTCTTGAGAGTAGGTAAGAGCTCTTGGCAGCTTGCTGTTCTGTGGGTCTTGCTAAGTGTGAGTAGCTGATCACAATGACTTTGGTTTTAAAAAGGAAATATGTAATAATCTGAAAAAGAATAAACCATCACAGACAATTGAGAATTGATTATGTCTAACACACTCCAAATGTGGAAGGTTCTAAAGCTTCTACTTACAGAGGGATGAAGGTAGCCCTGTAGCAAAATATTGAGTACAATTTTCTTTATACTTATGATAGAACAATGTCAGCAATCTATGAATGTTTGTGTTGTTTCAGATTTTGGATATACCATGTTATTCCTACATCTAGATAAAATGATAAAGAGAGACATTTAAAAAAACTTGCATACTTATTGCTTTAAGCTATTACATCTTCCAGCAGATGTTAAAATAAAGATTAGCCTTTTTTTGCATGTGGTGGTGCAGGAACCTTTTAAGGGATCTATGAATTATTGCTTTGGTTCAGCATGAGTGCAGTAAGAAGAAATGTACCTCATCTGTAATACACTGTGTAGACTAATATCAGCTCCTTTTTTCTTATATTGCAGTGAGATATTGATCTGGTAAAATGGTACCATATTGGAGCTGTCTGTTGTGGTATTCATCATGCTGTCACATCCCGAGTGCCTTGGAGTTATTGGAAAGTGGAATTGAGAGAGTTCTGTCATTTGGTGTGGCAATCCATTCACAGGACAGTCACCACAATATTTGCAGTGGTTGCTTATTTTTCTAGCCAGCCTGGCTTCATCTTTAGTAACAAGAAGGCCTTCCTATTATCCTATGCATAGTGGTATTAAAAGGTCCCATGTAACTGTTCTCTAGCTTGTCTTCCTGGTATAACGTGAGTCGTTTCTAGTCACTGCTCACACTTGCTGCCTGTCCCTCCACTGATGCACTGGGCTCGTTCCTGTGGGGCCAGTATATCTGAGTGTGGCTTCAAGCTCCTTATGCTTTTATCTGATGGTGGTGAGGAGGTAAAAGACGAACTTTTATATGTAGAAAGCTTTTAGTTTCTTCCCACACTAAAATATCAGTTACTGTTAAAAGAGCTTTCAAAAATATAAAAAGATACTGTCAATCTTCAATGACTAGATTAAGCAGTTTGAATGAATTATTTTTGTTTTGGATTCTTGCTGGCAACCTGATGATTGTAAAAGAATGTCATGTTTTCTACAAAAGCAGGAATGAAAGATTTTGTTTGGGGAAATAGTTATTATCTACTAAAGAATGTTAATATAAAATGTATAAAGTGTTGATCCTCTTTAGAAAGATAAGTTCCTAAAATTCTCACTCAGCTGTAGCTAAGTGACTGAGCAGGAAAAGAAAAAGGTAGTTTCCTAGTTTGTAGGAGTTTAAATATAATTTAAAAAGTTGGATAATGTCAAAGTAGGTGACTATTTTGATAGACGCTAATGTAAAAATTACGGCTACTAGAAACCGAGACTTCAGAAAAAGTGTATTTTAAAATTGGCATTTGAATAGAACTAAATATGCAAATATATTATGTATTTAACATATGATTGTACACTAGCATTAATACGCATTCACAGCATGCACTATAATAGCTCAGAAGGAGCCTTCAGAGCCTTTATGAGCTATGACATGAATTTATATTAAGAGTTGTCCATATGTTTTCTATGCTATTCTTAAAAATGTCCACTTATTTGCTATTGCTTTAGGAAGATTAAAACCCCTGAGAAGACGGCATTTCAGTGACTTTGTCTGTTCTTTTCCCAGCTGGCATTTTTATTTATATCATACTTATTATAAAGGAAATGATGGAGGAATCACGTAAACAAGAATGGGATTTTTAAAATCACAATAAACAACACTAAATTTGATGTTGCATAAATGTAGAATTCACTTATAAAGTCTTTAAATATAAAGTAGCAAAACAGTAACAAATGTTGATCACGATGATTGTGTAAGTTTTGTGTAGAAATACTGATTTTTCATCTTAGTAACATATTTGGCTTAGTTTGCCTTGTTAGCTCAATATGAGATGAAATGTGCTATTCTAACAGGTGCGAAAGCACACAATTTAATATTTCGTTGACCTAATCTGCTGTTATAGGATCGTATTTGTGTTTGCCTTTTAACTTTCACATTTACTCCTTTCTCTGCTACATATTTTGGAGAACAAATTATTTTTAGATAATTTACACATGCTACACCTTATATTAGGACATGTTAGAGGTAAGGTTTATTTATTTAGAGTGAATCAACATGTTGAAGATTATAAGGTCAAGATCATAAGGTATACAATCATAAAATAATTTTTATACCCTATTGAGGATTTAGATCAACAAGCTCTTTGCTTATTAGAAAGGGCAGGATAGTAATGCTTTTGGCAAAGCCATTATTACACTATTGGTATTCACTAGAATGGACAGAAATAGAACATCACTGTCCCCTGTAAACAGTTTCAATTTGATCTGTGTACATGATAAAAATCTTGGCTTCTCAATGCATTTAGGTGCTGTCATAGCTGTTGTTGCCAAATAAGAATGCAGTGTGATGTTATTATAGTAAACAGCACTTAAGCGCAGCTGGCAGAATTGATCAGGGCCACATTAGAGTGAACTTCAACAGATGACTGACGCAGCAGAAACAATAACTGAATATGCAAACAGTTCTTGCAGTGAATGCTCTGGGGATCAGGCACCATTATTTTTGACTTTGAACAGGGAAAAGGGGCAGATTTGTAACCTCCTTCCATACAGAAGGGTTCTGGGTATTATGTAAACATCTGACTGCCATTTATAATGGTGGTTAGTTACAATGCAAAACTGTAGCCTCCCCTGACTATTTACATTCCATTAATTATTAAAGGAGAAAAACATAAACATCAGATAACTTTGTTTAATGTTTCACATAGATTTTTTTTTTTTTTGAACTGTCTTTTTTCAATTAATGTTAGTCATTAGGAATTTCTGGTTTAACTTGGGCAGCAATGTGTGTGTTTCATTGATGACTCCCAACCCTTCCCCTAATTATTACAAGAGCTAATTATGTAAACTACATATTGCTGTTTTCTTATTGTAATGATTGAATTCTTAAAAGTAAATAGTGTAGAAATATCAAACAACATTCATTCGGGATATTTCTTTTTTTCTTTGTTTTAAGGTCAATTTACATTTTGCTCATTACTAAAAATATGAAAAAGCCACACAAGAGTGAGAATGATTAAATTAAACAGCTTTTTTTAATTTTCTACTTCAGCATTTTTTCATTTTATAGCAAAATTAAGCAATTATTTTTATAATGAATTCCAGTTAAGACACATGTTAAATAAAATATTACATTCAAGTGCTCTTAAGTGGCCCATTTCCTTGAAATGCCAACTTCCCATATTTTTGTTTCAATCTCCAATCCCTCTTTCATGCATTCATTTATGCATGCATTTATTAATTAAACAAACACAGGTATGGTATTGCGGCAATGTAAGGTAGAGTCCCTCAGCCCAAGGATTAGAAAGACAATCAAAAAGAAATAATTATTATTATTATGAGTTGGTGTAAATGATTGCTATTGATGCAGAGACAGGGTATTCCAGGAAGCCCAGTAAATCAGGGGACGTTTCCTGGAGCAGATGACTGAGTGTAGACCCCAAGAATGAGTAGACAGTAGGAAGGAGAGGAAGGAGCAGAGTGTTGCAGGCAGAGGAAGAGCGTAAGGGAAAGCAGGAGTGAGAACAAATATGATGTAATTCATGAATTCCATATGGTATTTTGCCTAACAGAATTCCTCACACATAGACGGTGTTTCCATAAATAGCTGTTTGAAAGCATAAAACTTTGAGATAGGGGAATGTTTTTATTTTTGTCTTCAATTTGGCTGTTTCCACCACTTTCCTTCATCATCGCTCTACCCCTTGCATTCTATGAATTACCTCTCTCTGCTCAGATAATGGTCTGACTGTATTTCGATTTAGGAAAAGAGCGTGGTATAGTGGAAGGACAGGACCAATGACATAATTTGCAAGTCCCACTGCAAAATCAAAATATGGGGATCTGCGTTCAAAGATTATTAATCATTTCAAGATGGCAGCAGCAGACCATTAAGCCAAATGCTGGGCCCTCTGCGTGTGGGTCGCTGGGGAAAAAAGGTGCTTGGAAGGCCATATAGCCTCCACATCCTCAGCTCTCCACTTACTTACCTCTAACTGCTCATCCTCATGGTGCTTGTTTTTATAAGGCGGGCTGTAATGACTGTGATGTTGAGTTGTTGTGAGGCTTAGAGATAATGTTTATGAAACCTCGGCCCCTAGTTGGGTTCAGAGAATGATATCGATGACTAACAGTTCCCCACATGTTGTTCCTTTCAACAATATTTACATTTCATCATTGCCTCATGTTTTAAATCAGAGGGATTCTTTAATTGTGCAAAAGACATTCTTGGAATGCTCTTTTGTGAAAGAATGACACGAGGAAAATTTTTCAAAATGTTAATAATAGTAGTTTATATTGACTGAGAGCTTACTCTGTGCTAGATTCTATGGTAAGTGCTGGCATTTGCAGAATGCCTTATCATTCATTTGGTGTATTCACATAGCCTTAGCCTTTATCAGATGTGTTCAACCTTTTCTTAGCAAATTCCCAGATAAAATCTAAAAAGTGTTCTGAAATTATACATCAAACAGAATTTAGTCATTGCACATTTGTAGGCAAATTAAAATCTCAATATTTTTCACAGCATGTAGGTGTTTGGATTTTGGATTGGTGAGCAGAACAAAATAGAAAATATTTTAAATAATTAGATATTCTGGTTTGTGGAATTTTCACATTTCAAGTATAGTAGAATTTAATGATGCTTTGAAGAATTATACATTAGTCAAGAAAATGTCCTGTGTGTTTTTGAAGGGCTTACAGTATTATCTGAGCTAATAAAAAAGGCACTGCTCTTCGAAAATCCAGGATGCATATTTCCAGTCAGTTCATACAGGGCAGAGACATCAAGTATTTGGGAGTGGGAGATGCTGTAGTGTAGATGGAGAAAATCTGTTGATTTTGATTCATTCAGTGGAGCTCCCAGGTTGATGCCAATGGTAAAGGATGTACTGGGTATGGCAGGGAAAGCAAGCACCAGGAATATCATTTTAATGGGGTAAGCAGCCTGTCCTACTGATGTTTCCTAAATAGATCTTCCTCTTTAAAAACTGAGAGTCTGGGCTCTTCCTTCTTCACCTATAAAATGATGTTCAAGTGCCATTTCATCTCTAAAATCCTTTAGCTGCTAGTTTTGGAGCTAATGAACTTCAGTGTGTCGTCTCAGAGTTATTCCCCATGCTACCTTCTTTGCCTTAAGTTATGTCTCTTCCCACTCTTTGCTAAGCAATGACACTGTTCCCCTGCTTCAGTGTGTACTTTGTTTTCCACCTCAATATCATGTTATGTCTTTTTTTTTTTTTTGAGATCCCATTAACGGAATATGGTTTACTCAGTCTCATCTGTACCAGTGCCTGTGTAAAGTTGGCCAGTTAGTAATAAATTTGAAGTTTATTTTGGATGGCAAAGGCATCCTAAATTTACTTAATTTTTTTTTTTTTTATAGTTGAAAGTCACCAGGCTGTCTCCAAAAGATCTTTCTATTAGTTTTCACTTCTCCCCAGAATAGCTGGTTCGTTTACCTGGCAAGATCACACCTATACTGGGCAAGCCCTTTCTGACACCTCAGGAATGTGAGAGCTGGCCAGGGTGGTCTTGAAATTCTGACCTGAAATACATATGGCCTCTTGGCTCTGAGAAGGTTGCGGCAGTGTTATAAAAGGGCCCATTAGGACATAATTCAATTAGAATCCCTAGGGAAATGAGGTTTGGAAGGCAAAACTCAGATTTCCCTGCTTTTTCCTGTGGACCCAAGAGAGACATTCTCTAGGTAAATATAGCTCCTGAATTTATCTAAACCAAACATTTCCTGAAGAAAGTCCTAGAATGCCCGAGGGCATCCCTACGTGCCGGCCAGTTTGGGCACAAACACTTTTTTGTCAGGTAAGCTTATTTTAATAATTCTTGTTTATTAATTCTATGGAATGTGCTTACTAAATTACATAATTTAGTTTTAACCCTCATTGCTGTATTTTGAACTGTAAGCAATGTTTTCTTATAAAAGCTCATTATTTTTCATTTTGTATAAAATAGATATTATGTATCATAGCTATTCATATATACAAACATATAAATAGGTAACTGCCTAACTAGTTCTTTACAGTTGCATATGTAACTTCATCAATGCATGTATGTTCCTAAAGAAGTCTGTACTCCACCAGGCTGAATCTTTTTTGGGGGGGATATTTAGTACACTGTATTTATGGTGTATCTTAAAATATATTTAAATAAGTAAATTGACTATAAGTTGACATAGCTTTAGTTTATAGTGGGTGAAACCATTAGAGAAGTCTTACTGGTCTTGGGAAGGAACCTAGAAACTTTTGTAAACTTCTGACAACCAATCAAGTTCAGCACTTGATCTGATAACAGAACTGATCTGCAGATACCATGGGTTTCTTTTACCATTTCTTTTATCCGAGGTGCTAAAGATTGGCTGAGCAAGGAATGGGTTGCTGGTGCTACAGAGGGATAAGAGAGTTCCATACAGGTCCTTAGCATAAGGTGGTCCTGGGTTGACTTGGGGATATTTGCAGCGGATTTCATTGTATTGTAATCATCATGCCTTTTTTAGTGCTGTGTTTCTAAAAAATGATAGCGGTGAAGCTAGCACCCTTCATCAGTGACCAGATGGACCCCAAATGTTGATTGAGTTTTGTACTCCTCCACTCTAAGCTTCCAATTTCTCATCTATAAAGAGAAGGATTTAATATCTACATTCTCTTCCATTCCTACGTATGAGTTTCCTCTTCATCAGTGCACATTTTGGAAGAGTCTTCCCTGTCTCTGATGCCACTTATTAAATGTAACAATAATTTTTTAAGATCGTCTTAGTTGTTAATAAGTAGGGATGACTCATTTTGAGATGTGGTGGAGGAACATGGCAACCTCCCCATTTTCCCTGCACTAGAGAGCCTTCCAGTTTTCTAGGGAGTGGGCACCTCATTTTATTTACTTAATGGCAGTTTTCAATGTGGCTGCACCCAATGTGGCGAATTTTAAAGCACCGCTCCCTTTGTAACATTGTTTTATGGGCACAGAGTTGCACAACTATACAAGGTTGTTTTATGATCTTGCACTTGCTTGGTGATTGGTTCTCCAGGAGGATTCACACTGAATTATTTCTTAATCTGGATGACACATTTGGATGAAACAGATTTGTTGGTGGAAACTTGAAATCTATGAAGCTATGTTTCATCTAGCCTTCTGTGCCATGCCATCGTGATTTAGACATCCATTAGGATTTATATGTTATGATAGTATCATCCAATTTGCATGTTCACCAAATAGCAAGAAATTATTGCTTTACTTCCCTTTGATACTGTGAGGTCAAATCTTCTGACATGCATACTGAAGTTTGTATGATAATTATCTTTTGGAGATGCCACTACTACAGAACATTCATTTTTTCATGGGCATTTCTGAGGCTATTACATATGTTCTCATGATAATGAACCTCTAGCCGAATGCGAAGAGAAAAGAAGAGATGAACTGAGGTGGGACAGATGAATTCTTTAATAGCTAAGAGATTTGTGGGAAGAAATACTGGACAGAGACTTATTAAAAAAAATAAAGCTAATGAAAACAAGCTTTCATAATATTCAGGGCCACATCGTTCACAACCTCATTATTTAAATGAGATTTAACTTGATAGTCACCTTAATCTGTAATGCAGATGGTATTACTGCCACTTTATATATTTAAAAAAGGAGATTCAGAGATGTTGATTTGCCAAACGTATTGAATAAATAAAATGAAGACTCTGATTCTAAGTCTAGTTTATATATATATATTTTAAACCGAACCTTGTTTGATTGCTCATATAATTGGTTGACTCCAGACAAAAGTGGTAGAACATCAATGAAAAATTCTGGAGTTTGCTTGAGTTTACATACCTTTTTAATGTGTACTGCTTCATTCATTTGAAATAGTCATAGAAGCCCCTTTGTGTGTGTGTGTGTTCTCATAAAATCACATAAAATTGGACTTATAGTTTTCATAAAGTTTACTTAAATTTCAATCCTAGCCAGCACCCATGTACAAAATTCTTCAAAGGTAGTTGTTAAATCTGTGGTTAAAGTATTCTTAGCAGCATATTTTTATTGTTTGGTCACACTAGTTGTAAGAGTTCCTGCTCTCATGAGTAAATTGGAAGGGTCTATTTATTCCTTGTTCCTATTTGGAAGGCCACACTAATCGCTCATCAGCATCATGATCCTCTGGACATTTGAAGAGATAGCTTGCTTCTGGCTCTCCTACCTTCCAAGCATGATGTCACTCCTTCCTTCATGTTTTCTCGGTCATAACTTTCAGATTTCACCTCATTGAATACTTTTAAGTTTGTCTGTGTCTTTTTTATCATATATCAGGCACGAGCTAACTGATGCAGAAGATGGTTAAGAATTTCCAGTGCCTTCTTTGGGATACTGTACTTCATTCTTTTGCAAGTCTCTAAACTTCATTGCTAAATAAAATATTTAGTGTGGTGGTCAGTTTATCCCAAGATTATCATTTCCAAATTATCAAATAGTTCAACCTTTCATTGCTGCTTTTTCTACCACTTACAAGGGAATCTATCACCCCAATAAATAAATTTATTAAGTGCAATACTCTCAGGAAAGTGACATTTTCACCAGATGTCAGGATAGTAAAATCTTCCCATTCATGCCTTATCTGTCTTCTACGCCTCTGAGCTTTGGAAGTGTTCAGAAGTAAGAAAAAAATGGCATGTGGCTCCTTTGTTACATTTTCTCTTTTAGTTTCCAAGTTTTGGGGCTTCTACCAGCTTGACAAAATCTTTCTTTAAACCAGTTGACACCTGACATAATTAGGAAAAGCTGAGATCACATGGTAACAACTATAACTGTGTAAGGATTGACCCATTTTATTTGAAGGAGACTCAAAAAATTTATCTTTTGTTAATAGAAATATATTAGAAAACAAGTTCTTTTTTTTTAAAATCAAATACCCATATCAATTTTATTGGTTTTGTAAAGTCATAAAAACTGTTTAAAGATATTTAGGAAATGCAGATTGCCTACGGAATCAAGTCCCATATTTCTTACCTGGCATAGAATATCTTCCAAATGGGGTTCCTGAGCTTTGCCATTTATCATGTCAGGAAAGTTGGGCAAGAAACTCAAAAGTCCCCTTTATGGATTTATCTGCAAGAAGGGACATATCTACCTCTTAGAGCTCTTGGGAGGATTGCACAAAAAGCAAAACCTGTAGCAAAGTATCTGGCTCCTTGCTTTTAATAACTGTAACAGCAACCCTTGACTTGAGGCAGGCCAGGCAATCTTATCACTGTTTCTCAGATACACTGTTAGGATTTCCATCTCCATGTCTTAGCTCTATTGGTGTCTTCTGCCTTGGCTTTTCTCTACAGTCTATTTCACCTAGCTACAGTCTCTTCTCTTTTGCGGTCCATAAAGGCATTTCCTGATTACTCCTCTTTTGAATGATCTGTCCTTTTTATACTTACAAGACTCTAAGTTTGTCAATAATTTTGGCACTGAGTTAAGTGTACTGCATATTCCTGTTTGACTCCTGTTTTGTGGATATGCATGTCTTCTTCACCATGAAACTGAAAACTCATTCTTCTACTTTGTCAAGCATACCACGGTGCAAATACTAGGGCCTCAATAATGGTTATTTAATTTAAAGTGTCATCCAATCAAGAATCGTGTTTTGGCTTTCACATTTGTTGTGTGACTTTAGGGAGAAGAACTTTCCTATAAGCTCCATAAATATCTTTGGTGAAATAGCAAATGCAGTAAAAAGTATTAGAATATCTTTAGAAAGGAGATATTAAGTAAGAAGAAGAGAAAAAGTAAAGGCAAATTTTGCTTATTTAAGAGTTTTATGTACTGATACCCCTGCATACTGACCTTTGGAAAATCCTTTGAAGTAAAAAGAAAGTTTGCAATATTTCTACCTTTTTAGAAAAAAAGTGCAAGATGAAGAAGGTAATTATATTGAGATATTCATACCAAGGTGACGTTTGGAAGAGCTTGTGATTCTGGAAAGAGTACAAACAAGCACCTTTACTGATAGTAAAACATATTTTTGTTTTTTATTATCAGCTCTGTTTGCCTGAGAGGACTAAAAACAAAATATTTGTTTGCATTTTTATTCTTTCAATTTTTACACAGAGGAGTAAATATGATAAGCATAGAGTTCAATTTTGAAAAGATGAATACATTTTGGGAATATCTCATGTTAAATTAAGTCTTTGCTTGCTAGCGATTAGCACACTTTGCATGTTATACTTTCAACATTAGTATGCTATTTGGTGAGATGAGAAGGAAGAATTAAAGGCTAATAATCACCATTGATACTTGGAAGCTTAACTGAGGAAAAGGCTGATTTTTTTTTCTGGCGTTGAATTTCCATAGATTGTGGATCCATTGGGTTATATTATCTTTTTTTTTTTAATATTTTAAGTGATTATCCATAGGTGTTGTTTCCTAGAAGATGAGATTATTTCATATTCATTCTTTGGCTGAATGGCTTATTTCTTCCTTATGTGCCAGAATAGCCAAAAAATAATGAAAGAAACATTAATTTACCAAAGGGATTTGGGAAGGATAATCATTTATTTTACATCTTTATCCATTATATCTGTTTAATATTTTTATTTTTATAGATTTATTTTTTCAAAGATTTTATTTATTTGTCAGAGAGAGATCACAAGCAGAGGGAGTGGCTGGCAGAGGGAGAAGCAGGCTCTCTGCTGAGCAAGGAGCCTGATGTGGGACTCAATCCCAGGACCATAGGATCATGACCTGAGCCAAACGCAGACACTTAACTGACTGAGCCACCCAGACGTCCCTATTTTTATGGATTTGAATATGCTAACTGAATTAAGTCACATTTCAAATTCAGCAAACAAAATAATCTCTGATATATTTTCAGATGCATCGTTAATTTTATCAAGCATTTTGAAGGAATATTTTGTTAGTTTTATCCTCAACAGAAAAATGAAAATATGATATTAAATAGAGTAAACAAGTAAACTGTGGGATTTTCTCTTAATACAATGATTTTTTTTAAAAACTTCCCCCTAATGATGATAGACATAATTAGAATTGAAGCCCGTTCCTAGATGAGATGAACAAAATTCTTGATCAATGTTTATGTTAAGTGTGTCCTTACTTAGCATCACTTGATAAGGTACTTCCTTGTGGGCATTTTGCCTTTTTTTCTCCTTCCAGTAATCAAAACAATAATCAATTATTGAATGCCTTGGTACTGTGTACAGTGGAAGGGTGTGTCAAGTATGTCATAGTCATTGTTTCAAGGAACCTGTTTGAGCTTAGGTGGGAAGATATTATATACATACACGAGTCAACTCTACAAGATAATGAAATAATAAAAACAGCATTCACAGTAAGAAAAGGGGGGTATAGTCCATTTCTTCTCTGAGTTATAATAGTATTAGCTTTTCATAAGACAACTAATCCCCACTAATGTTTTATCAGGAGAATATATTACCATTGTGCTAATGTGGGCCATGTCATGTCATTTTTAGTTTTATGAAATGAGTCATGTCCTTCATTTAAGTGTAAAAGGCAAATGGCAGGTAGCAACAGCTTTCATTTTTAAATAATTTTGAAAATATTGAATAGAATATTCAAATCATTGTTTTATATTTTTCAGTGTGAAAAAATGAATTTTTCACTTAGAAATTATTATGTACTGAGAAGTGACTGCTGGGAGATATTAAATATACAATTATATCTCACTGAGCTTTACTGGTGGTGCTATCTTATGTCTGTGTCATCTGACTCTGACAGTTGGTCCACCAATTTGAATTGTCCTGGTGTATGCACAGTTTTTCTTTCATTTTACTGAGGGATTTTTTTCTTAATGTAGGTTGAAGTTTCTTTCCATGTGATTTTTTTAAATTTAAAACAATATCTACGTTCTAAGGTGTCTAGTTTTTCATTCAATATGCTCTACTTCTGCTTAGTTTTAAATGCTCATGAAAATGGTGGATGTACTTTATAAAGCAAAACGCTTATAAAAGGAACACATTCTTAAAATAATGTAGCTTTGTTCTGTTTTACAGTGAATTCTTTTTTGATTGGTAAAAAGAGTGGTATTTGGAATTTGTCTTATTTGATGTAGTAGTAAAAATGGCTTGAAGAAGATATGCCAGATGTGTGATTTGGCTGTCTTCATCAGTCTTGAGAAAATAGAGTGAGCAAAGGATAAGTCCAATAGATGTTGAATTACTTTTGCGTGTGGGATTCTAGTTAATGAGACAATGTCTGGATGCAATTATTTAGAAAGTTCTTGACCTTTTATTTGTACAAGTTGTTATAATTATGATTTCATGAGGCATGGTTTTGAAATTCTCAAACCAATTTTAGTCCTTTGTTTATAATGTGTCTTTTACTTCAGGAATCCTGGAAGTGTTTCCTACTTCTTACTTTTATACTGTATCTTTAAAAGCTCATGTCATTAGCTTCAAAGTGTCTTAGTTTAAGTTCCCATTTCAAATAATCTCGCTTACTTACAAAGGGAATTTTGAACAGTATTCTGTGATCCCCAATTCAAACACCCTCTTATTGTTTTCTTTTGTATTTATGACAAAAAAAAAAAAAGAGAGAGAGAGAGAGAGAGGGAAAATAAATACACACATAATAGTTCTTACTGGCCGGCTAAGCAAACTTAGCAGTCAGTGACAACTTCAAAAGCCATTCCTGGCACGTTGCTCTCTTCTTCTAGAGCTGTCCTACCCAGCAGAGTGGCCGCTACCCTCCTGTGGCTCCTGAGCAATTGAAATGCCGGTTGTCCAAATTCAAGTTCTGCTGTAAGTGTACAGTACGAGCCAGATTTAGCAAAGATAATAGGAAAAAAGAATGTAAAATAGCTCAATAATTTTTGTATGAATTGTATGTTGAAAGATAATACCGTGGACATGTTGAGTTATATAAAATATGTTATTAATTTAACTTCAGATTTTTTAATATGGTTACTGAAAAATGTAAAATTTCATCTGGGGCTTGCGTTGTATTTCTATTGGACAGTGCTGTTCGAGACATGAGTTCATCTTCCTTAAACACTATTAATGCCTCAAGCCATGATGATTTCATCTTTTCTTTTCACTGTCTTCCATTCCTAACATCCTCCACAACCTCCTGTGTGTTGGCTTCCACAAAAATTCTACTGAAATTCCTCAACTTCCCCTGAGACCAGCCAGCAACCTTCTAATTGCCAGATTGCCTCAGTTCTTACCCTCGTAGCATTTCGGGGTTTTGTGTGTGCGTGTGTTTTTTCTCTCTTCAGCATTTGGCAACTTTCTTTTTAAATTTTCATTTTACTGGTGTCCATCCTATCATTCTGATCCCCTTTCCCTCAATTTTATCCCTGACCTTATTTTATAAATATGGCTTTTTCACTTAGGAACTGTGTATAGACCTTTTATCAGACTGCTAAAATTGGAGATAGTGTGGGACAAAACCCTCCCTTCATCCTGCCTTGATGCACTGTTCTACCGGTGTCTCTCCAGGTTGACATTTATGTCTCCCTGTTTGTAGATGCTACTCCTCATTGCAGAATTATGTCCATGGCGAACTACTCTTACTGATGAAGGTATATGGAGTCCCATACGTATGTTAGAGAAATCAAGAGCCATTCTTTCTTAAAGTATCACAGAATCCATGATTTGAACTATTATCTCTGTGCAGATGACTTCCAAATACATGTCCTCCTCTTTCCTGAGCACCAATAGTACATGTCTGATTGCTTGAATATCACACCACCACCAAAATATACTCAAAATTTATCTTCACTTTCATGTTTGCTCCTTCTGTTTCCATTAGGATCACTTTTAATTCAGCCAAACAAGCTCTAATACTTTTAGTTATCATTAATAAGAAGGCTTCTTTCACTTGTCCTGTATATTTCATAAACTGTTCTGCATTGTTGGTTATAACCTCTCTACTTCTCCAGCTCATATTCTCCCAACTTCACCCTTCATATTGTCTCCAGCCTATAGTCTTGCCGATAAAGTTTGGGACACCATAGATTTCAGGAAAAATGAATCTTCTAAATGATATCCTTGCCCACAACTCTCACCATTTGTGTTTGAAAAGAAACGAACATCGACAAAAGAAATGAACCAAAAAAAAAAATCTTTCAGCAGTTATTGATTGGTTATAAAGTTAAAGATCACTGTGTTGTGTTTTTTAAGGCTCTTTACAAATTGTTTTCAAACTACTGCTAGATTTATCTCTTACTTCAGTTTAAATGATATATGCACTCATCTTTTATAACAGAAATGAACCTTTTCTGCACAGCCCTGCCTCTGTCCTGTTTGCAAGTCCATTTGCAAGTCCTTCCTCTGTTCCAGAGCTCTTTCAAATGCCACCTCCTTCAAGAACAGTCTGACGCCTTCTCACAGCCCCTAGTTCTCTCTTCTGAACTCCCACAGCTTTTTCTCATCAACTTTTAAAAATGTCATTTATCACATCGTAATGGTGTTATAGTTATCCATAAACATGTTTTACATTTTACATACTCTGTTAAGAAAACAGGACCCATGTCTGATTCAACTCGGTGTACTGCAGAGCTGAACACATATGATGTAATACATTATGCACTATAAAAGTTCAGTAAGTGTTTATTAAATGAATGAGTGTACTCATGTACATCAGATCTATTAAGAAAACATACGGTCACTGATCTCATCCCATTGTTACAATTACCTATTCTATGTATATGTCTAGGTTAACTCTTGAAAAAAGAGTAAGCATTAATATTCACTTGACTCTTTCCGAGAAAAAGGAGCAATGCACTTTGAGTGTGCTAAAATGCTTTTACTTCCTTTCTGTTCTCTAACCCTCTCAAGTGTACCAGACCAATTTCCACTTGTTTTTCTGCTATCATGAGGTTCTATGTTCACCTGATTTTTCAATCTATAAACCCTCCGTATGATATTTGATTAAATGTGATTACTTTTTTTCTTAAATTCTTACAAGGCTTTTCCATGTGTCTTTCTGGTTTCATCAATAAAAATGCCCCTGTGTTCAAGGCCTTCGTCGTTATAATTTTGGACCCCGGTAGGGGCATACTACCACATACTTAAGAAGTGCTCAATAAAGTTTTGAGTGAATATGATATGTAATCAGTCATAGAGATCATTTATTCTTCTAAGGCAAGTCACAAAAGCATAGGTAATAATTTTCCTCTTCCTGTAAGCTTTATTTCAATAATTACCATTATCTAGTTATGGGCAACAGACACAGCTATTCTCAAAGATACTTGAGATTGATGTCTAGAAAATACATGTACACTTCTATGACTCTACTGACATTTTCCTTACTCTGTTGATGCAGCTCAGTGCCTTCTGGTGGCCAGTACTACAAAGATAGATTTTTAAAGTGTTTCATATGACCTTTTAATAAAAAGTGAGATATGAAGTAATGAGCAATCACTTACAGCTGCCAGAAATGGCATACAGGATGTCTTTAATTTTACTGACACGCACAATGTGGCTAAATCTTTGTCACTACCTGCAGCAAACTTTAATTTTGTTGTGTTATATATTAAAAAAAATTTTGTTGTATTGCAACAAAAAGGTAAGTTTTTGAAACAGATTACTTCATGAGAAGTAAAAATAGTTGGACTGATTTTCCTCGGGCCCTAAATTACTCAGAGAATAAGGGAACTGATGCAGTAAACATTAACTCTTTCAGGCCATGGGGTCCCGTCTGAGCAATGCCTTTAACAGGTAAGAAGGGATATGTGTCCTAAAGAGTTTTATTTTTTAGAACAAGTTTTAAGAGGTGTGTTCTGGTTGACTTATAGGAAAGAATTTTATGACTTGGATTATATATAAATATTCATTTTAAGAGAATAATATGGACTATTTATGATGACAAATATACAATTTTGTAAAATGCTGTCATTAATAAAATGCCACCCTGTAATGAAAAACTGCAAAGTGCCTAGCTTCTAGGAAGAAAGCAACACATTGGGATACTCTTACTACTTGGTAATATTTAGATATTTAAAGAACTCTTGCTCCCTAGTGGTGTCCAAATCACTTCCTGGTGAGAATATAGTTTACTAACTCCTGATTTGTACTAGTGCAGTGTTGAAGTTATGACAGTGAGTCTGAAGAATAAATGTATCAAATAGTGGTAACAATTTAAAATAAAAGTTAGGCATATATGATATATTGTTCTTCACTTACTATTTCTGAATGTTATTTCTTTCTTTTCAAAATAGATCAAATATAGGTAACATGAATGTAAGGTCCTGCTTTGAAAGAGTTAAAAATGATTTATTTAGCAATATTATGTGTGAAAATTATTTGGAGATTGTAGTTGACTACATGCTTAATTATGAGTTAACAGTTTGGGAGGCAGCATGAAAAAGGGAAAGAGTACTGAAATTATCTCAGAAGGCCCCTTGGAATTATAAGAGCTAAGATTAATTATTCTATATGATCTTTACAATAACTTCCGAAAAAAGTAAGCCATGTGTTTTTCTTCTCACAGAGACATAATTCAGGGGAATTCAGGGCTAAGTTCCTTATAAAAGGGCATCCAGTTGGATTGAGCATCTATTCTCATAATTTTGCCAATATTTTAAACCCAAGTGATATGACACCAGACTGAACTCTATTATTTGGGTGTTAAAGTTAGAACCATGAGAATTAGCTAAGATGGCTATTCTATAACACCCTTACATACACACATATATATGTATAGTATATGCACACAGATACATAAAGGAACAAATTTAAATTAGACAACATCATGCAAGAAAAGTAAGCATTTCTTGATTGAGTGGAATTTTTGACTTTGCACACACAACCCCTATGCTTGTTACAAATATTCTAATTCAGAATTAGAGGACTTGTTCTTCATGTGATTGAGAACATATGTTTTACACTAATTTTTATAGCTTTTATGTACCTAGCTTTTAACCTAGGAAAAAGGAATGTATAAATAGTTTAAATACTTGATTCTTCTTGAAGAACAGGTTTGTACAGAATGGGCTAGGCTGATAACCTCAGATAATGACTTTTGCCCTTCCTTGGAACTTTTCTACACTTTTGGTTGCTTTATTTTACTTGTTATAAGATGAGTAAAGCCGATCAGTGTTCATTGTATCACAAGGAAATGTCTTTGATCTTATATATACTTTTACAGAAATAATGCACATATCCAGAATAATTTGGTAAGATGATTTTTGAGAGGACTGGCAACAAAATGTTCATTCCACATTCTTATATTTAGGATACAATGGTAAATCAGAGCAGTTTTCCATGAAGGATGGAATTTAGTAGTGTATGTTTCTGAAACTCAGGTACCCATCAGGTTTAATCTGCTTTAAAACCTTGTAAACAATTGTAGGAAGTTTTCTAATTTTTGTTGTATGTTGAATATTACTGATTACCTAATGTTCTAGTGTGACCGAAAACCACATCACCTTATGTAAATGCACTAACTATTGACTTTGCACGCACCTATTTTATTGTCAGGGGGTGCTAAAGTTTCACCCTGTTGTCCCAGCTCTCTCATTGTACTTTGTTATGGTTTTGCATAGATTCCATAAGCCCTGAGTAATGTTTAAATAATATTAAGTGATGTAACATAAATAGCAGTGTGCTGGCATGAGAATAATTTTGTGATGTCTTTATTTGATGGATATCAATCCTGATCACTAGTGATGGACCATCAACACGTAAGATTCTTGTCAAGGTCATTGCCATGTTGATGCTTTCCTTCCTGAAAATACATTTAATTTTCCTAAAGAGGAGGACTGTCCTCTCATTTAATCATTATTGTGTGTGGCTTTTGAAATAATTATCTTCTAAAATTGCATGCTTGAAATGAAATTTTATGCAACCTAGATTTTTTCTGTTCCTCTTGACATTCTAATCGATCAGTATTTTCTGTCATATATGTGGCCTAGAATGCAAGGTTTGGTTTAGAAATGCCACTTCAGACCTGATAATTAATTAAAACAGGGGTATGAAAAAGAAAGCATATTCATTTTCGGAATATTCTAACCAAATTTGCACTCTAGGACATGAGACCATTCACTTCATCTATAAAATTTAATACAAAATTTCCTATTTAAGTGAAGTGCCCTAGGTAATCTGGTGAATTTCCCCCTTCTTGTCCATTACTCTAAGATTTTTTTCTATTCTTTTACTTGGAAATCCTTCATCAATCTGAGGTGAATTATAGGACAGACTAAATAAAGAAAATAAAACCTTCCATATGATTTTCATTCACTTTCTGTTCCATTGAGTAAGGTGGCTAATTATCATATTTAATTTACATAGTTAAAAAACCCTCAGTAACAAAACAAAACCCAAACAGGTGGTTTGTATTGAAGAAATAAAATAAGCTTTATTATTAGAGACTAGAACAATTCATTTTCTATTTCACATTACTTGGGTAGAATAAAGTAGACAGCTCACGCTGAGAAACTGAAATGTAAAGAATGCAAGAGTTGAAAGACCGACAAGACACTCAGGAGTGTCTCGGGCTGGGATCTGAACATTACGAGGAACCATCCAACTTGAATGAATAAAAAGCATGAGCTGGTCTGTTGTTTGCTTTCAGTTTTGAAAGTCACTTTATAAATTGAGCATGCTAATGATTTCATCTTTCTGATCCAATTTATAAAGGTGTTTATGTCTCCTATGTTAAATGGATTTGTAAGGGGTTAGTGACAATTATTTTTATTGCTGAGTACATTTTTTTTCTTTTGAAGCACAGTTTTTGTAAGTGATAATAATAATGATTATGCTGGTACATTCCTTAGAGTCATTTACTCATTTCCTTAGACTCCTCGCTATCGCTATCAACCTAAAGGTGTTTCTCCTTATAATTTAAGACTTCACCTGAGATGTTTAGGTTTTAATTTGGGGAATTCTAATTTTGGATTCTAAATACGTAAGCATTTCGAAAGAGATATGATCATAGTTTTGTCAAGGATTACGCAGTGAGATAAAGCCCATCATGTTACCAAATAAAATTTTCTAAATATTGGAATTGAATTGAAGGCTTTCTTTTTGTACTGGAGTAGATGCACTCCATGGAAAACTAATGCTTATGAAAGGCACTTCTTCTTGTGTTTTCATTTAACTGACATAAAAGAGACAGTATGTTTTCAGGAGCAGTGATTTTTGAGAGTGCTGATACATTCATATATTTTAATTGTAGAGTGCTGGACGTGAGGAGTGTTTTGCATTAAATTCCACACCTGATCACATGCCTGTTGGAAGATTTCCAGAGTGTGCTCTGGAAGGGACTGTTACTTCCAAGTTGTGCCACTGAAATTAAGATCTACTCCCTAGAGAAAACAAGTGAATTAACACAGTATGCTTTATGCACAATAAAACAAACTAATCTGGGTTACTACCTTGCTTAGACCTGTGAAAAGTGCAGTAGCATATACCTACAACTGATTGAATGAGTTCTGTTTTTATCTTAAAAATAGAATCAATGATTTACTATGTGGCTTTGCTCTAGATTCTTCTGAAGTGCTAAGATTCCCTGAAAAGCTAGGGTTTTATGTTAACTACATTCCAGAGTAATACTCTCTTGCCTTTGGATTTCCTTCCTCGTTTTCAACTTTTTATTGCACACGATATAAGCTAATCATTGATAATAAAATATTAGTGTTAAAAATCAACAAACATATATATAGCCAACCTCTTTGTGCTTTGCTTGTATGCATCAAACACACGTTTTAATGAAAAGACACCATCAATGCTATATTGTTAGCAAACAAATAATAATCACTGAGACATGAAGAAGTATTCAAAGGCTAGAAGATTTTGGTGATGAAGACAGGAGAAATAATAGAAATATGCACCAGGGCTGTTGGTGTATCTTGTAGGGAATATCTAGAAAATTAGATTAATCAAGGAGCAGACATTTGGAAGAAAGTTTGTGTGAATGCCTGACAGTCTTGCTCTTTCCCTCATTTCAAATGTTGGCAGGGTAGCAGGCAGCTCCAAGGGAAATGTGCTCCTTTCATACTTGAGTAATTGATGAATTGTATGCAATATGCAAATGAGAATCCATAAATCTTATGAATGACAGCTTAATTTATGTGAGCCTTAATGAATGCAGGATTAGATTTTAATTAAATATCCTCAAAGGCACCCTGAGTAGTAGATTTTTTTAGGCCTTGTTTTTTGAAGACTTATTTCTCAAGCAATACATTTTACAAAAGCAGAAAACAAGGCAAAGAACTTAGCCTATTATTTTAATAATAAGCATTGTTTCATTTTACATAAAAAACAGCAGATCAATTGAGAACTCCTTAACAAAATATGTACAGATATCTTTATTTTGTACACATTTCACCAAATCTGATTACTTTTAATTACTGTTGGTCTCTGATATCATATGCTATTTTTAATTACAAGAAAGTTGTTAAAACTTTACCAAAAAATACACTAGAGCTGAAGAGTTGTTTAATAAAAGATTATATTAGATAGATAAACATTTAAAGTATCAAATCTCATTTGACTAAAATAAAGTCTTCCTAACCATTTTTTCTTTTGTAAAATTGCCTCTCTAGACAATATCTAATGAGATAAGATGATAAATAAGACTGTTTCATAATGATATTTAATAAGGAGAATTGCATACTAAAATTAGACTGAAATGATGTATACTCCTGTGAAATAGTTACTTCCTTAATTCACTTTAATACCTTAAATGTAAATATAAATTTTTCACTGACTATATATTTGATGACAAATTCCTTTTTAGTTTTCTGTTAGGCATCTCCTTTTAGAATTAGAATTTTTAAATTTAGTTAGATTACAATACACATATAATTTGGTGTTTAGAATCCAGACATTTATTTCCTCCATTTAAAGTATTTTGTGACATTACACTCAGCCTACCTTTTAGTACTCAGTTTCAATTAGATCAGTTTTTAAGTCTCAGATATAAAAATATTATTTTGAGTTTTCTCTCAGTAATACCGCAAGTACATATGTCAATATAAGCTGGAAAATGCACATTTTTCTCTAAGTGAAATAAACTTACATAGATTCAAAATGCATTTTATCAATAAATTCTGGGGTCTAATGTACAGCACAATGACTATAGTTAACAATGCTGTATTGCATGCTTGAAAATTGCTAAGAGGTAGGTCCTAAATGTTCGTAACACACACACACACACACACAGAGGTAACTATGTGAGATGATGGATGTGTTAACCTTATTATGGTAATCATTTTACAATATATATGTATTTCAAATCATTAGATTGTATACCTCAAGCTCATATAACAATCTATGTCAATAAAGCTGGGGGAAAATGCAGTTTAATAACCCAAGCTCTGTGTAGGTGTGCAGGTGTGTAATGCACTGGGTAAAATAGAGATGTAAACATGGCAGGCAGAGTCCTGGTCTAGCTGAGGTTCTGGAATAGGGTATCTGGGAAACCCTCGAAATTGCGTGCACAATTTTGGGTATATGACCATATGTTTACCTTACAGACTAGAAGCCTACATAGCCTTCAACAGGTATTCAAAGGGATTCATTATCCAAAAGATAAACTTCTATAATACAAATCATATTACCAAATACATACTTAATGGAGCAAAGTATATCTGTATAAAACCAGACAAAAACGTGTAATCCAGCCTTATAAATCATATAACTTTCTAAAAGATCAATCATGCATACACATGCCTTAAATCTTTCATTAATAATTTTTAAAATACATATTACTTCTCTTCAGAGCAATAACCAAGCAAAATTTTTGGTTTTTGTTTTATTTTTGGGGACCATTGCCATCTTAAATATTGTGATAAATTAAGGAGCTCATTTCTCTAATAGATATTATCAATTCTATTTTAACCAATTTATGCAAAGAGCATCTACTGACCAAAGTCAAATTTATATGTGCAAGAAAGATGGTAGAATACTTCTGGAGAAAACATATTTAAAAATATTTTAGAAAACATTAAGATTTAACTGACTTTAAATTTGCTGTAATGTTATATCATATGTAATTTAATGCTAATAAAGAGTTGCAAATTGTCACGTAGTGCTAAGTTTGTATGTTTAGTTTTTTTTCATCAATTTCAAATGATATTATATAGTTTATATTTATGCAGTTTGATCAACTATACTGTGAATGTGCCACTCCCTTTCCTGAGAGTTAATAAACAAAGCTATTTTACTTTAATATTAAAAGTAAGATAATACAGGGGACCCAAAGAAGGGGCAAACTCATGCATGAGTCAAATTAGGGTTCCTAAGATGCATTTTAAAGCTAGAATTTTATATTCAAGTCAATTCACATTTATTTTACTTCTCCTTCATCTTCTTTTTTGAAACTGCTGAATCTGGCTTCTTTTTCTTAAAGGCTACATTGCTCAAAAACAGTTAAAGCTGTAACAATGAAGATGCCTTTGTATAAACATGGGTTTTAGAGATAACCCTCTCATGTTTTTGTGGAAAATTTTTCAAGACTTTTTTGTTTTACTAATTTCATTCCAAAACAATTATTTTCAAAATTTTTAAGTACTTTTTTTTTTTAAAGATTTTATTTATTTATTTGACAGAGATAGAGACAGCCAGTGAGAGAAGGAACACAAGGAGGGGGAGTGGGAGAGGGAGAAGCAGGCTTACAGCGGAGAAGCCTGATGTGGGGCTCAATCCCATAACGCCATGAGCTGAAGGCAGATGCTTAACGACCAAGCCACCCAGGCACCCCCTTTCCTCTGTTTAAAACTCCAGGCCTAACGTAGTTAATTTGTTTCATTTGCTATTAAAACTAAGACAAATTTTCTATATACTGTTACATTATGGTAATTCATAGTTTATTCAGCAGACTTTGAAATAAGTCATTTACTTCATACTTTGTATGAAAATACAAAAATTTAGGAAACTATATGGTGTCTTTCGCAGCATTTCAAATGTGCTTCCAGCTTATTTTGAACAGCAGGTTACGGAGCAGGTTTTATTTAAATTTTGATGATTTCAAGCTTTTGTGTTGGTCAGTTGGAGTAATTTAGGATTTAAATTGGCATGTGTTTAGTGTATTAATTTTAATCATTGTAAAAGTAATTATGTAGGTCCATACATGAAAAGATAATTTAGCAAAAAGTTTTGCCAGCTGAGGATCACCAGATGGAGTTGTTCAAGTATAGAAAACTTCTCAATTCCTATTTTGAGGAAGGTTTTCAAATTACTTTTCTTTTGAGCTAACCAGGATAAATACACTCATAAACCCCTTAGAATTTTTTGACGCTATAAATCTTTCTGTATTTGCTGCCTTTACTTTGAAAATTAAAATGTTTGAAATAGTTCTCATTAGATAGGGATTTATATTTCTGGGTGAATGCCTGCAAATTGTTTTCAAATGCCGAAAGGGCTCTTCAGTCTAATCTAAGAATTGTTGCTACCCATCAAAATATTCTGAAAGGAAAGTGAAAACAAGAAAATGCAAAATAATAGTCATTTAAAATGTTAAGTAACAGAGGAGGACTGATGTGGGGTACAAAATAAAATTTAAACAAATACACCTTTACTAAAAAGTTTATCTGCCATATGTTAAAAAGAGCTATCAACATTGGAATCTTCTGTTCAGTAATTTACAACCAAATTTAGTTACTGTGTCAAATGCAAGTCAACATCAAAAGAGCTTCTCAGCATTATTGCACACATACCTATTTATCTATGCTGTCTGAACTTATATATTAAAACATGACAAATATTTGGGGTACCAAGTTTACTAAGACATTTTAGTAGCTTTCATTTTATTTAAGATAGATAAATGTATAGCTGTTCTCTGATTTTGATACCCTACTCCGTGGAAAAAGATTAAAACACAGCTGGGAACTCTCAGCACATTATGCCTTTCCCATTTACAGAAGTGTTTGGACAGTACTGTGCCATTCCTTCACAAAATCTCCAAATGGCAGTTATTCTATCTCTAACTCCAGCTCCCAAGCATTGAGGGAAGGGTGATCAGAACCTACCCTTCTCTGTGCATACCCCCCAATCCATCCCAGTTACTTGGAGAAAATCAGCAATTAATATCTTTAAATCCCATTGTGTAGATGCAGACGCTGAGGCCAGAGACTTTCAGATCACAGCAACAAGCAAAAGCTGAAATTTGTTAACTCCTGACTCAAAATCCAGACCCCTTTCCTCTTATGGTGAAACTGAATGATATTTTGTATGACTGGCCTTTCAGGTCTCCATCCATGTTTTTATAATTATTGTTTCTAGGAAGGTGAAACAATAAATGAGAAAATGATGTATCTCTGTTTTGGGATCATTTTAAATGAATAAAAATGTTTACATTGATAGTAGCCATGCTTACTACAATGATACTTTTCATGAACTATGGCCCAGGAATATCCCCCTTCCAACCCATTTCCCATCAAGAAAACTATTAAATAAAGAACTTCTTTTATGTTCTTATGATTAAGTCACAAGAGGCTGCAATTGGGAAACCACTGGAATTTTACACATAAGGGATTCCATCCCATAGTTATTAAAAGAGAATGTAGTTTCATGAATTATTATTTTTTAAATAAAGAAAACAAGCAATCCTGTATCTCTATGCAAAGATATAAAATCTCATAGGAAATATGCATTCATTAGCAAGCTCAACAAGGTTCAAGGCGGGGGAATTTAGTGCGAAGAAGAGAAAACAAAAAGTATTGAACTGTGCAAAATCATCCACCATGTCAATAAGAAAAGCTGATAAGAAGATAGTTTCCTCAAATTCATCCTGATTGTGTTAACTGTGTATAATAATATATAATATAGAAACTCATTTATAGAAAATGGCATATACTGGTTGCATGCTGCTAAAGAATATTCTTTCTAATATATAAATTATTCAGCATAAGGATTTATATATTGGAGTAAAAATAACTTAAAGGTATAGGCTTATAATCGCCAAAGAGCATATTTTCTAATTTTATCCCTATAATAAATATCACCATAATAGATACACTGTTCGAAGGGATTATTAAAGCACTCAAGTATATATTCATAACTTTAAGTGTCTATATCATACTTCTCAATAAGTAAAATGCTTTAATATACTGTTAAAAACTTTAAAATCTTAAATTGGATATTTTGTATTTTTTTTCCCAAAAAATTTAAGGAAAAAAATTCTATTGGAATTTCTGAAATTATTTTAAGATATCACAAAATAGGTAACCATCTAAGTTAAAAAATAAATTGTATTGCAGATTTAGTGGGACAAAATTAGAGAAAATAAGTAGTTCTTTTTTAATCTTCATACGACTCTGGTGATTATTTTTGTTCCTTTGAAATAGTGGTTGAAAATGAAAAGTCGAGATTGACCCTTAATTGTAAAATTGATATAAGATGCCTCTAATACCAAGCTGCTTTTAATGTATGCAAAGTCATACAATTATATAATTTGGAATACCCCTAGTTACCAAATGAGTGAAAGTGGCATTTAAGTGTTTGGCCCTTTAATCCAGAGCCCTTAGTAGATGAAAATATGTTCATCTTTTACCTCCCCTAGTGATAATTATAATTGTATTGTTGGATCACATTTTTTGACTCTTGTGTAATTTAGCTCTGTCAGCATTAATCTCTTGGCTGTTCACATCAGTGGAACTAAATGTCTGCTTAATATTATGTAGGTTAGATGGTTGTCATCCTAGTTGGGGAAAAACAATGAAAGAATTTACTGTGGTATTAGGCAAATGTATTATGAGGGCACCAGGCCTAATATCTGAACATTTATACTACAGTGGAATCATATTTTATCACTTGCCAATTTGGAAATACAGTTTTACTTTTCATCCTGTGAGGATTGGTGCAGGATCTGTTTCTTAAATATCCATAGTTTACTTTTTCTTAGTTTTTCCAACCAGTGTTATTATTACTATTCGCTGTACAGTTATTTATAACAGGGAGTAGCTGTGGATCATCAAGAGAAATGCTTTTTATAAAGTAGATTTACATTTTCCTTCCAGTATCTGATAGCAGTTACATTTATCTGGGTGTAGGAACACTCTGACAGGTGTGGGGGGAAATAGCTTGAAATAAACTCACTACTGTAGGAAAGTGAACCTTTTGATAAAGACATCTTAGAACTGATAAGTAAAGAACAGAGAACATAACCGTGTGCTATTATGTACCATTTTATTACCTTTATGTTGATCTTGATCTTTTATATGGATAGCAGATCACTGACAAAGGAGAACTAAATATGGACATTTGTATAATGTAACTTTGGCCGCAGTGTAATCCTTACATCAAGGAGTAGTTAGCAGGCGAAGGATTCACATTTCATTAAAATACAGATAGTATTCTTTATAGAATCTGAAAACTTAAACACTGTGGAGTGCTTTGGAATTTTAAATGAATGGTTTCCATTTATATTACATTTTAATTTACTTAGTCAAACACATTTGTTAAACATGATTTTGAGCTGAGCCTTGAACTAGACATTGTGGCTGAAAATAGGGCAGCAAGGTGTGTCTCTTGCCTGAGAGAGAGAATATATCATATTTGGAGAATGGAAAAGCACGCTGTGCAGGGGGAAAGATTTAAGACTTAATAAGAGAGCACACAAATAAATATTATTGATAGGTCAATAGAAACCCAAACTTCTTACACTGTCGGCCTCTCAGAGTTTATCGCTTTCTTTTCTCCCCTTTAGATACTAATTCCAGCCATATTGGCTTTCCTTTGGTTCCCTTTTTTTTTTTAAGATTTTATTTATTTATTCGACAGAGATAGAGACAGCCAGCGAGAGAGGGAACACAAGCAGGGGGAATGGGAGAGGAAGAATAGGCTCATAGTGGAGGAGCCTGATGTGGGGCTCGATCCCATAACGCCGGGATCATGCCCTGAGCCAAAGGCAGACGCTTAACTGCTGTGCCACCCAGGCGCCCCTTTCCTTTGGTTTCCTGATCAGACCAAGGTTGTCCTATGTAAGGTCCTTTGCATTCAATATCCATTTGCTGGAACATTTCCTCTTTTATTCCCATAGCTCAAAATATTAATATAATAATATTCAAGCTTCGCTTTCTTAGAGAAGTCTTCCTGTCCTACTCATCCAAAGGCACCATTTTAATAGCCTATGTATCTATTTATTGTTTGTATTTCTCTGGCCAGCACTTTCCCCAGCACACAGCAAGCTTCTCATAAATTTCGAATGAATGAATAAACAGAAAAGACAAATACAGGGATAAAGGTGGAAACAGTCGGTATAATTCAATGATGCTTTTTGGGGTGGTCACTTTTTAAATCCATTTTTGATGGGAGGAGAGCTATTACCTCTTCCCCTACCCAAAAGGAAAATACTGATGGTTGCATAATATATATGAAGCATGGAAGATGCAAGGACAAAACAGAAAATATCGGGCAGTTTTGACTTCTGGAAGATATCTATGCATTTAACACCAGCGCAGCAAATAATTTTCGCATGCCTATTATATACACATGCAATTGTAATATGAGCTCAAATATAATCAGTTGGTGAGAATTTGGGTATAAAGTTTGTAAACGGGCTGAAAGGCCAAAAGAAGAGGCGTCAGTAAGGCATGGGAGCTGTGGTGTTCCTTGAGCAGCAAATCCTATGATGAAGCAAACCATTTGAATATTAGGTCAAAGGCAGCCTTTCAAAGGTGGCCTTCAAAGGTTTCATTTATTTTTCTTCTTAAGAAATAGCAGTAGAGGTTGCATTCACACAAAAGAAGGAGGCTCTTTTAAATGCAAATGCTCATAATTTAAGCTTTTAACCTTAATTATCAATTAAATTCTTGCAGGGATTAGTTGATTTGTTGAAAGCAAAATACTGAAAAGTGTGGATGGTGAGGTGATGGGTTTAAATATCATTGGGAGGAGGAAGAGCATTAACAAGAAAGAAAGTCCCACTGCAGGTGAAGACACGGGACTTCTGAGATATAATTTTCCTAAGCTGGCTTTGGCTATTTCTCAAAATCGTCTTGCCTGATGATCTTTATTCTAAAATCAAATGGGTAGGATAGATAGACTTTGGGAATGTTGACGGAATAGCCAGTTATCAGGATAACATAAAAGTCTAAGGAAATAAGCCCCCAATTAATAAAATAGCACATGAAATGAAAAAGAAACCATAGATTTGATTATATAACCAAGTGGCGAGGCGATGGAGAGTGGGTGATGGCGAAGGGAATTTCAGATTAGAAGGGGTCCTCAGCACTGAGTGAAGTAAAACCCATACCAGATGCCAATGTCTGTTTTACAGTATCCCTGATAAATTAAGTTGTCCAGCTTCTGCTTGATATTGAAGAGGCAAGGAATCTCAGGAAGGTACTTTTTTTTGCCTTTAACTCTCAACAGGCCCTTCCTTATATCTGGCCAAAATACTCGTCCTTTTATTTTTAAGCTCAGGAGTGGGAAGAATAAATTTAATCTGTCTTTTATTAGGTTACTCTGTTAAATGGCTTAAGGTTTCTGTTCTGTCCTAATCTCTCTTAAAAGCTTCTCTTTTCCATGTGAGGCCATATCATCACATCCCTCTTCTTTTGTTCTGGATTTTGAACTCTTCAAACTTGTGTTTATTCTCTCCTGGTGTAAGCTAGGTGATCGATGATTTTTTTTTTTTTCAAACGTCAGGACCCAGAATTCCACAGTCCTGAATGGCAGGTCAGAATGGTTTGCTCCCCCTAGCTCTGATTACTCTAACACTTACTGCCATACTTGGTTTCTGTGGTTTCTTTTTGTTTGAAAATTGTTTGTATTGATAACTTCAGATATTTTTGGCTGAATAAAGGAAAGGGATGTTCGACCTAAAGATCTGACTGGAAATGATGAACTTCATGATCAATATACCAAGTCTCAAGTGTAGGTGTGCATTCAAAGAAATACACCAAACACCCAATTCGGAAAGGGCAGGAATCTGAAGGAAACTAGATTGTTGGACTTTTTATTTCTCTTTGCTGAAAGTTGTCATGAGATGAGTAGTTTAAATTATGATTACATACAAAAACTTAAGTGCAAGTTAATAAAAAAAAGTATAAATGAGAAGTAAATCTAGGAGATGGAGTTATGCATGAGCACAGGCAGAGAGAAATGAAGTATTTATAATTCTTGACTTGCTGTTTCTTAGGACTAAATGCCAAGCATAAAGACATAGAATGAATGTGTGTGTGTGTGTGTGTGTGTGGTGTTTTATGATTTTGTGCATGTGTGTGTATGTGATTACACACTCAGGTTCTTGCCATAGCTGGGAGACTGTGTTTTCATTTCTGGTCACCACCTTAGCAAACTAATCAATGAGGCATGAACTGCTATCTGCAGTGAAAGAAATGAAAAATAAACCAGAGATAATCCCTCAGTTAAAAGGTTATTCTGTGTGATAAAAGCTATTTTGTTAATTTATTTACTTACTGGTACAGTGAGATAAAGTGAAAGTACAATTAGGGAATTCTTGTTGAAAGGATTTTAAAGGGCAATGATGACTTAATATTTTGCATTATTTGATTGACACTTAAAAGCATTTTTAAACTAAATTTTTTTTGTAGCACAGAAATTTCTATGCTGTTTTGCTTTAGTTTATTTTGTATTTTAAATATTGTGAATGTTAACATATATGCTTGATTATTCCATAAAAATAGTATTTTTAGATAAATCTTTAACATTTTATACTATGTCTCTTGATTTAATGAAAGATGGTTATTTTATGGAAACATGGTTCTTGTATTTTACTATTTTTCTGGTAATTTAATGCACAGTAAATACTTTTTTGAAATTATTCATTTTTTCCTTCTCCGGCTGATTCACTCAGGAAATATAGTCTTAATATTCTGCTAGTAACCAGTCTGTGTTGAATTCTGGAAAAAATGGGAATAAATAGAAAATAGTTATTGCATTTAAAGGCTTTGTGTGCCTAGTTAGAAATGATATATAGATTATTATATTGACACGGTAAGTATTATAATAGAGTCCATGGTATTATGGAAGTGTATGGAAGCTGGTCAGCCACATGCACGTGGGGTGATTAGGGAAGAAATTGGTGTGAATTGGCTTAGGGTTTCTCCTGTGGACAATTGAAGGAAAGGGCATTCCTGGCAGAAGGATTAGCATCTATAAAGCATGGATATATGAAAGTAATTAGGTACTGAGTGAGGGTGGGAAAGTTTTGAGAAATTATACTGGAAAGGAATTGAGGCATTTGATTTTAAAGGGTCTTGTATGCTATGATAAGAAATTTGGTGAGCTTTAAGATTTGCAGAGTGCACTGAAGGTGCTGTATTGCCGTTTCTCTATAGACCACACGTAGGTCTGTACAGTACAGGAACAGAAGGGAAAGGACCTGAGCTATGGCGGAAGCCATGTGAACGAAGAAGAGAGTGAACTGAAGAATAACTTAGGTGGAATCAATAGAAGCTGGTGACCACCAAGTTGAGAAGTAGAAAGTACACTAAAGGAAGAGGGAGGAATGGGGATGATCCCTGGGTCTGATTTGGGTGAATGCGTGCATGGTGGTTTATTGACAGGTATATGGGCTACAATAGGTAATGTGATGCAGGTTTAGGGTGAAAGGTAAGACATTTACTTTTGACATATGGAATTTGAAGGGCTTGGGAAATACCCAGATGTTCCATACACCAATGGAAAGATGGGTTTGGAGCTTGAGAAAAGGAAAAACTCCATGTCCAATTTGCCAGAAGTGTGTTTTAATCATTGTTCAATTAGACATCAATTTCATTTCTAAGCTGATCCAGAAATTATAGTGAGGTACAAACTTTTAGGTCTAAGAACTAAAATTTTTGATACCTCTTCAGAGGAAAAAAAAATAAATTTATTCATTAGAGCCCATCAATTCTCCTACTAGACTGAAAGTTGTCTCTTTTTTAAAGGAGTTTATTTATTTATTTGACAGAGAGAGAGAGAGAGAGAACAAGCAGGGGGAGTGGCAAGCAAGGGAGAGGGAGAAACAGGCTCCCTGCTGAGAAGGGAGCCCAACATGGGGCTCGATCCCAGGACCGTGGGATCATGACCTAAGCTGAAGGCAGCCAGCCAGTTAACAGACTGAGCCACCCAGGCGCCCCCAAAAGTTGTCTTTTATATAGCCTATTGAATATCTTTTTCTAACTGGAAAATTGTCTTCATTTATACACTCTGTATTCACCAATAGGTAGGTATTGGCAACTATTTAAATTCCTGTATAAAATTTACTCAGTGAAATCAGACAGAGCAGGAAGAACAACAGTAGCATTAAAGTAGAAAAGGGGGGCGCCTGGGTGGCCTTGTTGGTTAAGCATCTGATTCTTGGTTTCTACTAAGGTGGTGATCTCAGGGTCGAGGCATTGAGTACCCTGTCCAGCTCTGCGCTCAGTGTGGAGTCAGCTAAATTTTCTCTCTCCTCTTGCCCCTACTCCTGCCCCCGTGTGCACGTGCACGCTCTGTCTAAAATAAAAAAAAAAAAAACAAATCTTTAAAAAAAATAAAGTGGAAATGGGGTGAAGATAAAAGCACAAATATAGGAAACTCTATTTTTAAATTGGGAGAATATACTCTTGGAAATCACACAACATACTGAGTTATCTTGTTCCTTTGCTTTCACTGTTCGCATTCTTCTTATTAGCCACCTTATGATAATATTGGCCTCTTTCACTATTTTACTTTAGATTTAAAAATTTTATCTGTCATAGCATCTCTCGAACATGTTAGGGAAGCGAAGATGTGGATTCCAAAGGTTAAGTGGCTTGCCAAAGTCACACATCTAGTAAGTGGTAGCTTTTGCCTTTTGATCCATGGCCTAATGATCTATTGTCTCTGTTATTCAGAGGCACCATGTTACACTGGACTAAGCACAGGCTTTGAAATCAGAGATACATGGGTCTGACACAAAGATCTGAAATTCATGAGTCATGCTGCTGGGCCACTCGGCTCTCATCTAACAAACGGAGATAATATCTGCATTCCAGGACTGTTGGAATTTATGTGGGATGAAATAGGTTACTCTTCTGGTACACAGTAGGTATGCTGCCTATGTTAACTTTCCCTTCTTCATCAGTAAATTCAGTCCTAACTTCTTATGTCCTCAAACTGAGAGAGAATCAATGAACTCCTCACCATTAAAACCTTGAAAGTCAGACAGTTGTTAGGCCAGTAGTCCATCTGCCTCGTTTATTTCTTGATGCCATGTTCTACTTTCTATCCTTTCTATTTTACAGTAGACGTTTTATTTTTTTAAGATTTTAAAAAATAAATAATTAATTAATTTAGAGGGCAAGTGAGGGAGGGGTGGAGGGAGAGGGAGAATCCCAAGCAGACTCTGTGCTAAGTGTAGAGCCCAAGGAGGCTCCATATCATGACCTAAGCTGAAATCAAGAGTCCAATGCTTAACTGACTGAGCCACCCAAGCTCCCCTATAGTATACATTTCAAATTTTAATCTCTCTTATTGATGTCCTGTATATTTGTTTTAAGTATTGAGAACAGACTTCTTAAAAATCAATTTTGAATTTAACCTGCACTTTTAGTGCTGTTATTCATATTATTACTTGGAAAGTCAGTCTAAGGAGAGTTGGATGAAATATTAAACTTGTGTTTTCATAAGGAGTCTTATATATATTTAATAAATTGGGACAAATCGCTTATTGTCCATATTTAGTTTAGCCATCTCTAAAATGTATGTAACACTATACCTAAATGCATACAACAACACAGGGAAATCATGACTCATAACTGATTTACTTGAATCAAAGAATGAAAAAAGTTGTTTTAAACATTGTTTTACTTTTCAAAAAAGGACTATCTTGTTATATTATTATGGAAAATTACAGTTTTAAGGACAATTGTTTTTATAGTGGCTAATGCCCTGGGTTTTCTGAAACTCTATTTCTTCATTCAGTTAATATTTTTTTGAACTTCTATTATGTGTGGGGCACAATTCTGATTCCTTCTCATTGGTATGCTGCAATGTATTGTTACTGTAACAAAGACCTCATCCATGTGATACAACCTCTACTATTGGAACCATTGAAACTGTTTCTATGAATGTACTATAAAGCCCATAGGGGATGATACTCAGGGGGAAATACTATAGCTGAGTATCTATTTAGCATTGCTCCTAGCAATTGAAGGTAATTAATAATAATTAATATGCGATATATATGCTATTTAAGTAAATAGACATTTTTGGAGGGTGTCATGTAATGGTAAAATAACTTCTCCTTATTATTACACCATCCTTACTGAATTTTTTTATATTGTAGTTGAACATTGGGAGTGGAAAAAAGGCTGAACCTAAATGACTTTCGTAATGCTTATTTGTGAATATTAGACATTATATTTGTCTCTTGTTTCTGGATGTAGTCACTCTTTTAAAAATAATTTGTTATAAAATTGCAATTTTTTGAAAACTGGATTTAAAACAGAAATGCCAATATCACTTTGAATGAAAGAGGTAGAAATGGTGTTACCACAGCCCATCTAATTCTTATTGATCATATTGTGATTTTAGAAATAACGAGTATCTTAAATAGTGGATTTAATAAATTGTATTCATTCCTTAATTGCCTGTGAAAAAATAGGAAGAACACTTCTTAAGCAGCGTTAACTTTTAAAACAGATTACCATGAGAATTACGTAAAACGAGTTAGTTAAATGTAAGATTATCTAAATCGATAATGATATAAATCATCTGTTCATTAACAGTCCTTCTAGGAGCTTTTATTTTTTGTGGGATTGGGCCTTATCTACAAATAATCTTTGGTATTGATATAATTATAAGAGAACAATAATATATTACTGTAGTCTACCATTTAGCCCATGTTTTATGCACGTTTAGACTATTGAATTAATCTCTGAAACAATAGAAAGACATTCTTTACTAGAAATAGCTTGCTTTTGCTTTGGCTTTGTGGCAGAATGACATTAGGGAACATATATGGTTGTTGTTGAACCTGATTGCTTTAGCAGCCCTCGGGTTGATAGTATCAGGTTCCAGCTTGCCCTGCTGGGTCAATGTGGACCCAGGCCTTTAAAGAGAAAAGTTCAGGGAAAGTTCACTTCTATTGTTTTACCATGGTTACAAAACAGAAAAGGGGGAAAAAAAAAAAAAGAAGAAAAGAAGAAATCTTAAGTCTCTGACCATTCGCTGCCATGAGTCCTTTTCTCTTTCTGTTTTTGTCAATTAAACATTGCAACACAGAAAATTAAAACTTATAGTAATCCATAATGAATACAAGGTAAAATATACTTCTTATCACTTGTAGGTGATATCCAGATATATCCAATGACTGTTGGTGTCTTTGCATCAAGTATTTAGTTTAATTTCATTTAGAACATTATTTATATTTTTTTTTTCAGTAAAAAATTAGAAATTTGTAAGATTGCTACAGTATGAAAGGTTTGTTGGTTTTGGAGGGCAGGGGACATAACTTCGTAAAAGTAATTTAACTTTGATTAAATTTATTGAAATAAAGTGTTATTTTAACTTAGAGAGGGAGATTATAATTTATTATTCTATTCTGGCTGTAAACCAAAGCAACATTTTCATTAAAATTTTTTTGTTTATGGTAAGAAATGGTGATATGTAAAGGCCAACATGCTCTAACTTGGATCAACCTTTGAAAGTCTTTTGAATATAGGTAAAAATTCAAACAAATTCATTTCCTAAGTTTAGGCTATATTTGCAAATTGTGGAAATTTTGTTCTAAAAATATTTCCCAAGGGTTAGTTCTGAGGAAGGTCAATGCAATGTAATTTATTGCATGTTTTGTTCTCTGAGGCTATAAAGTCTTACAGTTAAAGCAATGCAGTTGGATCTGTTCTTTTATTTTAAAAATGATAATTTTACGAATACCTATACTGTAAAATGTCATTTGTATGAGCAGGACATAATCACTGCCTATGGATGTTTCGATCTGATTTTTGTTCACATTTCATTTATTAATACAAATTTATATTTTGAAAATAGTTTTCAAATAGAAATTCTAAGGAAAAAGATTTTTTTCAGAAAAATATTTAACAGTATATATCCAAATGATTAAAAAATATATATATGTACCATACATTTAATCATTTGAATATATACTGTTAAATATTTGTGTATATTTTGGATATTTTTTCAAGTAAAGATGTTGTGGACCACTTTTGAATTTATGTAGTTGCACTAAAAATACTGTTGTATTTTATACTTGTCATGCATGATAATGCTTAGTTTCCAGAGGTGAGAAATGAAGAGAGGGAGTTACATAGAATCAAGATAACAGAGTAAGATGAATCTTTGTAACTTTTTGACACTATCTATGTTATGTGCTCATTTGTTTATTGATCCTCTGATGTTTTGACTAACATAATTTATTTTCCTTGAGGTCCTCTGTGCCTAACAGAGGACTGAACTTTTTCATGATCTGGGTGGAAAGCAATGAAGGAAAAGGAGAGATTTAAGTATGTTTAAATTAATCCTGATGTAGAAAGTACCATAAACATTTCTCATTTAAATTTTATCATATCATTTATATTCTTCAGAAATAACATTCCCGCACTCTTCTCATAAATGCCTGTTCATATTTCCAACATCATCCAAAATGACAAAAATTTAAATTGTCTCTATTCTGCTTATTATTTTAACACCTAAGGGATAGTTTCTGTAAAACCTAATTCTGGCTATATTTACAAATGATGAATTTAATCTGTGATCCTCACATTTTCAATAGTTTCTTCATGTGTTAAAATTAGAAAATAATTCGTACCATGCTTAACATTGCTAATTATCAAACAATCAAACAAACAAACAACACAAACCCTGCTTGAATAACTGAATCAGGCAGCTGGTAACAAGTAACTTATGACTTATGAATTCAGAGGTCATCTAGTCCTTCACATTGTTGGCAGATAGGACTTACCTCAACGATTTAAGATAAATGGCTGCCTTTCCAATGTTAAAAACCTTCAAGAGAAGAGTCTGCAGAGACTGTACCTGATAACCTATTCTAATGTTTAACTGCTCTAATGAGAGGCAGAACTATTTTTTCATATCTCATCTACATCCCTCCTGTTGCAGTTTAAGGGTTGATACTTATTTTTAATGTTATTTTCCTGCTCTTTATTACTGTGTATTCTGAATTATTATTGGCCAGATTTTCCCAGTGCATGAAGAGTTAGAAATAAATCTCATGCGTTTTCAAGGATCCAGCGTAGTATGTGACCTAAGTGTATGTTACTTAACTTCAGTGGCCTTGAAACCATGTTTTCTTTCTCCTTAGAATTATTTTTCTCCATCAGTGAAGGGATGTAATTATTAATTTTTATATCTAGAATATCTGTCTAGGGGATTGTTTGATTCATTCCTGCTCCAGTGCAATAAACAGCTCTAATATGGATTGGTTAAAAAATGTTTAAACTTTCTGTCATTTTCCCAGAAGTCAACTTAGAGTTTCTTCCAAAGAGAAATTCTCCAAAGATTCTCAAGACCCAATATAATTTTTAAGTAAATTGTGTGCTTTGCAGATATTCCACTGGATTCATTTATTCTATTTTTTATATAAGAATCTATATGAAGAAGAGGCAGGGAAAGAAATGTTGAAGGTTTTTTTTTTTTTTAAAGATTTTATTTATTTATTTGACAGAGAGAGACAGCCAGCGAGAGAGGGAACACAAGCAGGGGGAGTGGGAGGAAGAAGCAGGCTCCTAGCAGAGAAGCCTGATGTGGGGCTCGATCCCAGAACGCTGGGATCACACCCTGAGCCCAAGGCAGTTGCTTAAGACTGTGCCACCCAGGCGCCCCTGAGGGTTTTTTTTTTTTTAAGTACTCTGTCATATGTTTTTTCTACCTGAAAACGTTAAAATGATATTTATTCGAAACCTCATTTTGTCATTTTCACAATTCACGTATCTAGCAAATACGAGTAGTTCAAAAATTTAAATTTCTTAGTGTGGCTTTCAGGATCCTTTATGATGAGCTCTTGTTTACTTTACCATCCTTTTTTCTTATAATGCCCCCATCCCACTCACCACACACACACACACACACACACACACACACACACACCCCTTCATGCCTGCAGGTCACATTCAGGCTCCATAGAAGTTCTAATTCCCACTATCTCTGGGAATCCCACTTTCTGTGCTACTCCTCCAACTCCTTTCCGTGTTTCCATTTCCATGGCATTTTTTTCTTTGAAATTTGGCAAAGATGGGAAGTCCCTGGGACGGAATACACAAAGTGAAGTATGTTTTTTAAAAAAAAGTTATAGTCATTTTTAAAATACTTAAGAATCCTGGGAAAAGTGGTTGACAAAATAACAGTCATAAGCAACATTTTAAGATTGTTTGAAAAAAAAAGAAAAAAAAGAAGTTGATAAAAGACAATACTTGGGATAAATTAGCTTGCTGATTTGAATGTCTTGCAAATCCCACTACACTGTGAGAACCATATATTTTCAGTGAAGATTATTTTGTAATTATTAAACTTCTGTAATTATCACATTCTTTGAGTGGTAGTTATAAAATTGCCCAGAAGAAAGCATACTAGTTTGATTTGAAAAATATCAGAAAAATTTTGTCTCAAAATCTTACTAAGTAGTTTCCAAAAAAGTTTTTTAGCCCAAAGTAAAATATATGCTCTCTCTCTCTCTAGATCTGTATTTGGAAAAAGAGATTATACCGATCTTGTCTGGGGCATCTAAGAAGGGTCATTTCCTTGGTTAATATGATCATTTTCCTTTTTCAAAGGAATAAAATGAGAAGTGAAAAAATAATAAAATCAACTGCTTTGATGCCATCATATCAAGCTCATTTTAATATTAGTCTTTAATTTGACTTTATAGTATGTTGATTGATTTGGTGCTATTCATGGAGGCATGGGAACGCAGAAGAGATACTTTGTATTTTGTATGCTTAATGGATTCTGGATCAGGGTTTTGTTTTTTACTCTTTTTCATTATTGGTTTCCTTGAAAAGTGCTAGTCCTCTGCTTATAAAGCTTCAAGGGCCTCATTTTCGTTTATAGGTGATTAGTAACCTCTGAACAAAACACATTTGCGTTGTTCTTCAAGTATCTTATCATTTTTCCCATTTCAGTGGGCCTGGGAAATTCTCTTACATGCTCTCTTTCAAGTATAAAAGACAGATAGTGGGATCTGTTTATAAAACACCGTGTGCCTTCACGTTCTCTGTTTGCACGTCCGTCTCTTCATCCCCACCATATTTGCCCTCTACAGCCTGTCGTCATCGTTGATCGACATTTCTGTCATTATCTTCTAGCAGAGGTTTCCCTCTCCAGGCTTTCTCTACAACTTCATGCTTGGCACCAGCTTACATTTCATTTCATTCCCTTGCTTAAAGTTATCACTTGTGTATAAATAAAACCCAACCTTCTAGCTAAGCCTTTGAGGCCCTTGGAAATCTGATTACAAATCACTCTTTTATCTTCATCTTGCCTCGATGTGAGAGCCTAATTATTATTCTTGAGCAAGTTTTATTTCATGCCTTTGTTCTGCATCTTCTGTCTGGAATCCTTGCCTCACCTTACTTGTCTTCACTTTCCAGAGTCCAGTTTACCTTTAAGACCCAAATCAAATGTTAACGGTTCTGGGAAGCTTAGAGATGCTCTGTTTCCCCAGTATCCACCATCTGCACTTGGCTGCCATACACACAGGCTCATATTCAGGACCAGCCCAATGCAAAATGAAAATGTGGGGTCCTTGATTTAAAAATGGCAGGAATTCAAGATGGTGGCCACAGAGCACTAAACCCAGCACAAGAATGTCTTCTAAGCACAGTTGCTGGGAAACTACACTGTTTGCACACCCTGCTGTCCCTTCCTCAAGAAATGCTCCCATAGCATGTAGCTCACACCCTTGTTATGTGGCACTTACTACATAATGTTTGTTACATGTATGTGTATGTGTCTCTCACCTCTAGAGCTTGTGAGTTCATGAGGGAACACACCATGTCTTAATCTTCTTTAAAGTTCTGTAACCTAGTAAATGTTTTCACAAAAAGAGAGACTCCCTAAACTGCATTGAATTGCATGGGAAGATACCTGCGGAGAGAAAAGCATCTAAATGTGTATTTCTCTAAGACTTAAATATAAAATCATTTGGGAAGTAAAGTTTCTTCATGAATTAAAATGAAAATCATGATTTATCAGTAACATCATTAAAACAATTTCAATAATCAAAATACATCCTTAATACTGAGGCAGATTCATCATAAATGTGAGAATTCTGTCTGAAATAGAGTGCAAAGAATAATTCTAGAATATTTAGTATTAAGTGGATTCTAATATGAAAATGGAATGCATTTAAACTTTATTCAACATTATGCAATACTTCAAATAAAAACGCCCATTTTATTCAGAAACAATAGAATTAGAACAAAAAATGTGATGAAAGAAAATTACCATAAGCAAATAAAATTATTCTGAAAAAATACTTGGCCAGTGAAATCATAAGGAAAACATCATAGTTTATATTCATGAAAGAAGCAATTTTATTTTTATATCAAGTCATCATGTTAAGAGCATGGAAGATGTACAAATAGTCACATCACATATTTTTGCTAAATTTCAGATACTAAAAAAGAAATAGCAAGCAAATTGGGAAATTATATATCACACTGTTTTGATTATTTGAAATCTGAATATTTACAAATTATAACTAAGAAACTGCTATTTTAAAAATGCATCTTCATCATTGTAAAAATACAAATAATTTGTCCATGGATATTAACTGCTTAAATCTAAGCAGGATCAATAATACATGTATTCTTAACTTTTTGCTCCCTTATGTTTTCCTGATTCTTTTTTTTTAAAGATTTTATTTATTTATTTATTTATTTATTTATTTGAGAGAGAGAGAGAGAGCACAAACAGGGGGAGGGGCAAAGGGCCAAGCCTGACGCGGGGCTCATTCCCAGGACCCCGAGATCATGACCTGAGCCGAAGTCAGACGCTTATCCGACTTAGCCACCCAGGCGCCCCTTCTGATACTTCATAGATGAAGATGTGCATATTAAAAGGCCACTTGAGAACTCTGAAACTGTATAGGTTCTGTTCTAAGACCTGTAATATTTACATTAAAAATATTTGGAATGTGTATGTGTATGTATATATATATATATATATATATATGACTTGAAGTCAGGTGGTAAGGCTAGGGGATATTTATAATGAGAACATTATGATCACTGAATCTCTTGATTGATGAGAGAAAAATGGTTTGCTTCTAACAAGAAAAAAATAAACAGAAATGAATATAAGATATTATAAGAGAGTACAAAAAATAAAGTCACCAATTCAAGATAGTTGTTGGGAAGGGTGGGCTATGGAGGTGAGGAAAAGATGGAGGAGATATGAATTTGAGCACACTTACAAAGTTCTTATGAACTATATAATACTATACTGATTCTTATAGTGGAGACTTCATGGCATTCTGAAAAGAGATTAAACTTGATATAATTGGTTCTAAAAAGCAAAAAGTTCATGTGTGGATGGAAACGGAAAGTCCAGATGGCAGGCCTGACGGCAAATTAACAACAGAAATAATTTTCCTGAAGTCTGAGCTATCGATGGATTAGAGGAGTTTCTTGGTAGCTAGGAAGTTACCTATCTGTGTATTCATTTATAGGCTTAGACTGTGTGAATTCAATGAAGAATTCGAATCCGTAAAAACAGTTTTTGAATAAATTCATTTTTAATGATGTTTAATGATATTTTAATGATTATTTTTAATGTTGTTTAAACCACCATCTTCCATACACTTTAGCTACCTCTATCTACTCACCATAAATACTCATTTACATGTAGGGTAGTTTCTTCAAATGAACCCCCAGTGTGCTGAGAGTTGTAGCCAATAGCATTCTGGTCTCTAAATAGTGCTATAGGACCAAATTTTTCTCATTTTTGGCCACGGACTTTATTCTGATCTCCAATCAGGAGTCATTGGACAAATAAAGATCAACATCTCAACATAAAATATTACCACTAGAGGAAAACCAGGACTTATGCATTTCACCTTGGTAATCACTGGGTACTTTGTAGCTATTCAAGAATTTTTTATTCTGTCCTAGACCTGTCTTAATCACCATTATCTTCAAACACAGTGGATCATTCTTTATAAATGTAGAAGTACGTACATGTTAGTGCTTGTTCCCACATTACTATCATAAAAAATATCAATGTAAATTAATCCTTTTTAAATCAAAATTTATCAGAAAACTTACTATAATGATTTTAGAAGCAAAGAAGCATACTTAAATCATTTTAATTTTTATTAAAACATGCTTATTTCTACCTTTCCTTATTCGAAGAGATTAAATGCCATCATTTAAGTAGGTTGAAAGCGAGTTTCTGTTATTCTGTTTTGAACTCAATAAAAAAATCTTGCATTGTACTGACTTCATTTTAAGGTTGTATCTACCTGTTTCTTCCCATACTTTGGCAGATATTTTGAGCCATTTGTCAATAATCAAACTGCAATCTTTAGTAAGTCAAGGTTAATCAGTACATCCAATCTTAATGTGTAGACTCTACATAGGTGGTACCATGATTCAAAATGCAACTTTCTCTCCTCTCTTCTTCTATGAGAATTGATCAAGAATTAGCTGGGAGGAATAGATTTGCTCTGATTAGGAGTCTACCATTAATTCTAGGCAGATTCCTTACCCTACCCACAGGACTTGACGGCTTTGGGTTTCTTTTCACAAAAAGTATGTGTACTTCTGATGCATAATATCAGCAGTTGAGCTTCAGCCTATATATGCTCTTGCATTTTAAGTAGTTACCACAAATAATTATGGTATTTATGATGCATCTTGTATAATCAGCTTTACCTGCAGCAACAAATGACACCAAAATCTCGGTGGCTAATGACAACAAACGTTTATTTCTAGCTCATGTTACTGGAGAACTTCTGGTCACGGGCAAGTCTATTGGGCTCCACTGGGGCCTGATTTCCTGTGTGTTCTCATGGAAGAGCAGAAGCTCAGGAAGGGGCAGAACTATACAAGTGCACAGTAGACTTCTGCTCACTTAGGGAGTTTGCCACATCTACTCACATGCCATTGGCCACAGCAAGTCCTAAGAAGAGAAGAACCTTCTATACTGAAGAAGTGTATTTTTCTTCTGCTACCTTCAGGAAAGTAGAGCAAGGCAATGAAAGAACAGCCAATTGTGAGCAAATAATAGAGTAGCATGTATTAGTCAATATGGATTTGCTAAGTGCTTCCTATCCTTTGACTATGCTAACATGCATATTCCATACAAGTAAGAAGATAATTTAGAGTTCTTATTTAGAAGTAAATGTTTGGAAAATGAACAATTTTTAAAAAGGGAGGAAAACCTAACCAATTACACTTCTGAAATCTAGATTGAGATGGCAATAAATATGTTAGGATATAGGTTGTTAAACAGATATTTGAAAATCCAGTCATATGTATTCTAAATTAGTTCCTGAGTAAGAGTGGCAAGGCTCTTTAATATGATTCTCATATAACCTCTTGGAATGTTATGGTCTAATAATTTTTTCTCTTGTACAAAATTCTTGTGAATTGATTAAATTGACTTTAGAAGGAATCTATTTTTTTCTCACTAATTTTAAAGAAGTAATTTATGGTTTAATCCTTTAAAATAAAATTAACTCTCCATTTGGTGGCATCATTTATGCTTTTGTCAGCACCACCTTTTCCTAAGATAATTATTATCATGTGTTTCAGGAAAGATGTTAGGGTGTATTTCAATGCTTTTATTTTTTTAATCAACATTGTACCTTGTCTCAATAAATCTCTATTATTATATGAGTTCAATGCTAACTTTTGCGTGACAAATATTTTCTGCTTCAATGTGGGGGAAAAATAAATTTAAAGTAATTGCTTTCAGAGGTTTATTGTTTTATAGGACTGTTGTAAGTAAATAGGATGCAAAGAATTTGTTAATTTTTGCTTGCTAAGCTATTGAAGGCAGATGTTTATATAATCCTAGAATTATTTTCTTTCTTCCCTGTTTTGTAGTAGTTTAAGCTAATCAAGAAAATAATTCATTGGTGGCAAACTTTTGAAAACCACTTTGCTAGAAATGTAGATTTAAATGCACTATATGATTTTCACTTTAATTTACTGTCATAAAGGTGAAATTTATATGAAATTGATATGCATTTTAGAGTCCTTTTAAAATTGAGAACTTATTTCACACTTTTCAAAAGTACTTTGAATGTGAATAATTTGAGTTTAGCATAAACATTCCCTGCGCCTTGTTTGTTTTTTAGAATAGAATGCTGCAGCATGGGATAGAATGGGGGAAACATGGATTTTGCATAGCTTCATTCAAATTTGTGTTGAAAAAATTCTTTTGATAAGGAGGAGGAGCAAAAGGAGAAGGCAGTAGCAGAAACCAAAGCTTGCCCACTGTGCATGGGTGGGTGTATCATGCACGTGTGTGTGTGTGTGTGTGTGTACACAAATGTGTTAATATAATTTGGGGTTGGCTATGAAGCTGGAGGGGCTAGATTGTGGAATGATGTCATGGCATTTCATCATCACATGAAAAATTAAGTACTACTGCAATGTTGCAGGAGAGCAGTGAACCAGGAATGTAGGCTCCCATGTCTAAAAACAACTATAAAATTGAACACGATGAAACAACATGGAACTGAATTCACATCTTATTATGAAATCTGAATTTTTCTTTATACTTCCTTTCTTGGAATTAACATACCATTCTGTTTCCCTACTTACACTTTAACATCTCAAAAAGGATCCCTTCTGATTTTTATTTTTATCTTTCTACCTCACTAAAAGCTTATTTCTCTTTGTTTTATTTCTACTTTATTATTGTAGTATGTATCTTAAATTTCTTCTCCACACCCTGGTTACGCCCCTTATTTAATACCAATGCCCCTTTCATGGTTTCAGTATTTCCCATTTCCTTTTACATTTGATCTTTCTGGATTCCATGCTTTGATGTTTAAGTGATTTTTCACTTATATATCTGAACAAAAAGTCATCAAATAGAAAATGATTTGTAACAGGATACAGAGTGATATGTATTTGTATATTATGGGAAGACTCTGTGGTGGATAAAGTAGGATCATTTGGGGAAAACAACTGCATCTAAAGTTATAGGTATTAATTATAAATATAATAATTATCAACTATCATACTGAGTATTGTATCTCAGATTTAAATATATACTTACCTAAGAAAATATTTTGATCATGTAGTAATTTAATAAGCATTCATATTTATTGATTTCATATTCATATATAGAGACCCATTTGTGAAAAAAGATGTATTTAAATGCATCTGTGTTTCGGTTAAGTAATAACTGCTGTCAGTTAATAGCCTTTTGTGTGTACCTCAATTCCACATGTATATGTGTATCAGCCCTTCTGCGAATTATGAATATCTGCTACATGCTTGAAGATCAAGGAGAGCTGGTAAAGGTTTATTAGCAAGTCTGATTTTAGATTTTAGGTCGAGGACTGGTTTTGTGTTCTTTAATCTATAATTCAGGAAAAGTTACTAGAAAATAATTCACTAGTTAAAGTTAAAATTTAGAAGCCTTTAAATTAAGTGCAGTTAATTTAAAGTCAAAATTAATGGATCTTGCTTTTAACTTATTAAAAGTTAAGTTTTTTGAACATCTTTTAACCAATTAAAGCCAAGATGTGGTGAGGAATGTGAAATGTTTGGAAATATCATCATGCATTAATTGTTATTTTCAAACATGAAGTTTGCATTATTTACTCTAGTTCTACAAAGGGGAAAAAAGATAAGGACATCTTCCTTTCCACAATATTAGACTATTAGTATATCTGTGCATACGGCGCTAGTCCAGTCTCTGTGATTTAACCCACTCAATGGCACTTCAGTAAATATAACCATATAAAATAATGTTGTCTATTTCTTCTCATATGTTCCTGAACTTGCTTTCTCAACAGAAGGAATGTCTCCCAGTTTTTGCTGAGATCAATTTTTTATTTCTTTGTCTTTTCTCCACTATTTGCCATTTCCATTGGCTTCAGCATGTATGGAGAATGCTAGCATTGTCAAAACCATGTGTGTGCACGCACACGTGCACATGTATGCTTTTCACAGATTTTCAGAGTACATTAGTCAAGAAAGTCTAGCAAAGCCCTGTGACAACAAAAGAACAGAGCAGGTGCACTTAAAACTAAGACCATGCAATCAACTGTTTTAGGCAGTACAAATTTAGGACTCTAGCAAAGTAAGGAAAGGAACATCACTTTTAAAATTTTTTGATGAAAATCAACTAACATTTTGACATACAGTGAACCCATGGCAGTTTTAATATATTTGACTGTAATATTCAGTTGAGAGAGTTAATATGAGTTTTGGCATTCCCTTCAAATATTTCTTCCATCCTCATGAAGAGTTTCACGTGAAAGTTGAAAACAAGAGAAATTCCTTGGATTGATTCAAAATGTCTTCTGTAGCAAAATTCTACCGTTGTCCTTTTCAATCCTGTTTAGATCAGTCTCTTACATACTACTAGGCTTTGCTCTTAAACTAATCACCACACACCACCCATTTAGGTATAATAAATCTTATCAATAAACCCAACAAAAGAGTATGGAGTTTCTTTACCAAAGAGGCCATATCTTATAGTAAGATACATAGTAGTCCCTCCTTATCTGTGGCTTCAGTTACCTGATGTCAACGTGGTCTGGAAGCAGATGATCCTCCTTGCATAATGTCAGAAGGTTAGTAGTAGCCTAACGCTGCATCACAGTGCCTGTCTTTCCCCTCACTTGCTCTCATCTTGTAGACATTTTATCATCTCACATCATCACAGAGTATAGTACGATAAAATATTTTGAGAATGAGAGAGACCACATTTACACTTTTATTATAGTATATTATTATGGTTGTTCTATGTTATTATGAATTATTGTTGTTAATCTCTTACTGTGCCTAATTTATAGATTACATTTTATCATAGGTATGTATGTGTAAGAAAAAAACATAATATATAGAGAGTTTGGTATTATCTGTGGTTTCAGGCATCCACTGGGGGTCTTAGAACATATCCCCCTCACAGATAAGGAAGCGCTACAGTACTGCTCTTTCTCACTCAAACAGGGAGACCTCGAGATTTAATAAAATTCATTTTTGAGGTCTAAAGAAGCCCTATGTTTAGGAAAATAAAGCTAGTTTTCAGAAAGTCAGACTAAATTTTAATAAAAAAAAGAAATGCAATTCGAAAGCTGACCACCTTAAGGTTCAGGTAAAGCTGAGTTTTTTATGTAGCTAGCTATCCACATGTCTTCATTTTTCATCATTTTTTAACTCTTTGACATATTTTGTGGCAAAAATATTTCTTTGCATTTGCAGCTCCTCTTGATATATAGGACTTTTGGAGGCTAAACTTGCCCTAAGGCAAATAGCCAGGTTATAAATTCTAGTCAATAAAGTCTAGAGGTTATGCTCCTAATGTGCAGGCAAGCTAGGACCTACTTCTAATTATTTATATTCACCTTATGCTAATGCTTCTAAAATAAAATACTCTTCTCTACATACGCAATTTACTTTTAATATTTTCAGAGCATTACATGTTAGTTTTTCCTGGTGTTTGAAAAATAATTTTCTTTTAATATCACTGAATCCATCTCTTGGATGTTCTACTTTATTGCTTTCCTGATTAAAACCAAACCAAAACAAAGCAAAACCTTGTTCATTGCCAAATATTTAGAAGATATCAAAAAACTAATAAGAAAGTAAAGCATTTTTGATACATTAGGCCACCGGTCCTTGACAAATATGCAGTGTATGTACTTCTATCATTGTTGTGTTAGTATTTTTCAGCTTTGCCAATGTGATGGACAGAATATGATATTTTGTATTTGATTTGATCCTGAATTCCCTTTTTACTAGTGGGGATGTGTTTTTTTTAAAAAAATGATTTTTATATATTTGTATTTTTCTTAATTGTATTCTTTTACCATTTAATATTGGACTCTTTATGTTTATAAATTAAAGACAATAATCTTTTGTCTTTGATATACATATTTTTCTATTTTGTCACTAATCTTTCAACATTAGTTTTCCTGAAAATGTTTTTAATTTCTATCCAGATAATTCTATCAATCATTTTAAAAATATTTCCTGACTCCAATGTCATGCTTATAAAGTTCTTTATTACCTGAAGTATAGTTTTCTTTTAGTTTTTTGTAATTTTTTAAGCCTGTAATTACTTAACCTATTTCCTTAAATGTGTAAAATGGGAATCTGTCTAAACTTTCCAAATAATAAGTGAAATGTTCTGGTGCCATATTTTGAATAATAGTGTCTTACAATGTAATTAAATGCAATATCTTAGGACTTTTGTATATAATCATGCATATGCAGGGAAGAATCTATCAGAATAAAGTTTTAGTCTCCAGATGGTTTATTTTTGATGACATGTAGATGCATCAATTAAATCAAATAATTAGAAATGCATACCTTATTATGGAAGTATGAATTACGTTTTCAAATACATGCGTCCGATTTTAAAACCAAGTTCAAAAATGTACATATTTGGGCATAGAATACCCTCATTGATGATTTCAAGCTCCACGTATTTCAATTAGTTTAAAAATTTATGGAGTATTCTCCTTCCAACCACATCATTTTGAAGCACTAAGACAGATCCACAGTATTCAGTTAGGTAGAGGTAGGATAATGCAAAGAGCACAAAAATGCAGTGGCCTTCCACTTTATCATCATTATCAAATTGACACCATACAAAACACTTTGACATGTCATAGCTCCAGCCTCTCAGGTACTTAAATGCTATGAAGACAATGTAGATTTAGAAGGCCATAGATCAGCAGTGAGCATCTATTCCTTCCTTCACCCACTCATTCATTTTTTTCATTTACTAGGTACTAAATGAGTCCCCACTCTTCCTATATTTGGGGGATATAGCAGTGAACAAAATGTATTAAAAAATTCTTTCCCACATGGTGCTTATCTGGACAAATCACAGTTGCTAATAAGCATGTAAATATATAGTACTTCTGAACAATACTCAGACTAAACATACATTGGGGCGAAGGAGCAGAACTCTTAACTGGACCCAGTGACATGATGTGTGGGCATTAGGGAAGGTGAGGCATGGAGACCTCTAACTGAAGAGCATTCCAGGAAGCAAAAAGAGCAAGTGCAAAGGTATGGAGGCAGGAACATTCAATTATTTTTCAAAATAGTTCATGTATTTCAAAATAATAAGTACATTTGGAGTCGTAGAATAGAATGCAGTCGTGAAAGTAAATTTCAAAAATTCATCTACATATGGCTATTCACTTCTGATGTAAATTTCTTCAGAGCTGAAACATTTCTATGATTAGTATGGCCATTCGGAGTGGAATTTGGCTGTCAGACCTGATACTATTCAGCTCTTCTAACTTAGCAGTCTACGGTCTATTCGAGTTATTTCTCCTCTCTCCATCATTCCATTCATCTGTAAAATGGACCTAATGACAATATTTTTCTGATAGAGTTACTGTGATGGTTAAATCATACAATGCATATCAAAGTATTTAGCCTAATGACAATCACATACTAAATTCGGTTAGTATTAAATACTAAGTATGAAACCTATAATTAGATGATGCATTGCCCCTTTTGAAAACCCACTCTTCGACCCTCAATATTTTCCTTGCCTTTTACAACACGTCCTTCAGTTACCAAGCTCACCCACCCCTTTTGGTTGTATTAGTACTACAGAATTCACCCAATTACCTAACTGCCCTCTGTACTGGAAGGTCAGAGAGGGCTACAGAGAAAACTAGCCTTGGTTATTTCCTCACAAATCTTACAATATAGCCAGGACAGTAAAGCACATAAGAAACATACTAAATCTATAAAGATGGTCTAGAAATTCTGTACAAATGGAGCATCCATTAAGGCCTTAACCTACCCATTATTTCTCATTTTCTGTAGAGCCCTTGATCATGCTGTTTGAAACTTTCAATGCCTTCTCACTTGTCGCCATCAGTCAAAGTCCACACTCATGTTTCAAGACCCACTGCAAATGCTGATTCCCTCTTTATAGTATTTGAAAATTTACTCTTTTTTTAAATCACTTGAGACTTAGTATCATAAGTAACTATATATTCTACAAATAAGAAATTCCTTTTTGAAGAAAAGGTTGTATTTTCTTGTCCTTGTCTCTGTCATAGTATCTAGGACAGGTCTTTGTACCCAGTGGTTACCCAACACATGTCTGTGGGCTCTAATAATTTTGGAAGAAAGGAACACATTGGAATGTGTCATCAGATGTAGACTCATGGACTTTGAGAACCATTTTTTCTGAGCATGCATCCACTGCAGAGTTCTAGATATCAGAAAGTCCTTCTAATAGATAAAGAAATCAACTGAAATACAGAATTTCATCATTTTGCTTTAAAAAATAAATGTAATAGCTGTATCTTCCTAGAATTCTCTGTAAAATAATGCTGGCCACAATATTTAGCCATGAAACAATTTTTTCCATTTGAACCAATGATTGAGAAGATCTATACTTTGATTCATAGTAGCACTGGGTCTTAACATATCTCTGCCTCAGTTCCCATATTAATGAAATGGAAATATTTCTAACTCACAAAATCATTGAATTAAGTGAAAGGATACACATGAGGTGCTCAGAAGAATTCCTGGTACATATAAATATGTCAGCTCTAAATGTAAGTCCTTATCATTTAGTCATTTTATGTAACACTATTAAGGCAATACTTTTTTTTAGCATTTTGGATTATGATTTGGGTATAGATAAATAAATGCAGAAATTTAGAAATTAACATAATGGTTGGGATTTAAAGAGCAGCCTCTACACAGTATTCTAGGAGAAAAAAAACTCCCATGATAAAACAATGTCTATTCAAGCTTGAAAGGACAATTGTCGATGTCTTCTTCAACTCTGTGGTACAGGCAATTTATATCATAATTTCTTATAATATTGAGCATTAGTATTAAAAGGCCATTCATTAAAGAAAACACTTTCATAAAGTATTAAATAGAATTCAATTAAGGTAAATCATATTAATAGCAATGTTTGGTGCTTATGTAACATCTATGTCAGATAATGAATTAAGCATGTTATTAAATCTCGGCAGGCTGGAAACAGCATATCTTTGTCTGTCTTAATATAATCCTTTCATTAGTTCATAGGCCTAGGATTCTCCTGGGAGTATCAAAAAGTTGTCAGGAGGTCTCTGAATTCTGGGGGTGGTATGTGACTCTCTGTGCTTCATGACTACATTTCTTGACAGCTCCCCATGCGTTACACAGTGGAGGGGAATGGTGAATGTATTTTTTTCTTAACAGTTTTCTCAGATAAATTAGTTATGTACATTTTCTTCAGCTGTAGCCAACAAATAACTTGTCAGTGGAAAGTGAAAACATGTATTTTAGGTTGAGTCTGCCATTTGACCTCTGTATTCACAAGCAGGAAGACAAGATGTTCGTAGCTCTGATTTCATCAATTCTGTTTTTAACCCTCATTTGAAGCTACTTCTCTAAGCAACAATAGTTTAATACAAACATAACTGTTGCATCTACTTTTGTAATTTATCAGTGCAGATGCTTCTACCAAATGGTTTTTTTCCTGTAGATTTACTTTACCAGAAATTTATGATTCTGATTGCTTTAGAACATCAACATTGATGCAATTTACTATAGTTTTTTTCATCCTCATTGTTGTTGGTTAGTGATTATTTCTTTATAAAATATTTTCATCTTGTATATTAAAAAACATGTAGTAGGGGTGCCTGGTTGGCTCGGTCAGAAGAGCAGATAACTCTTGATCTCGGAGTTGTGAGTTTAAACCTGGCGTTGGGCCTACAGCTTACTTAAATATAGTAGCAAGTGTGATCAAGATTGAGATAAAAATTATAGAAAAATGATAAAACTCAGTTGCACCGTTAATGAGTTTCCTTGTTCTGGATACAATCCCTGTCAGAGTAAAATATTGAAAAGGAGATGGATTAATTACTGGTTAGAGTCAGATTTCGTCTACACAACTGATTATATAACACCAACTTCTTTTGAGTTCCCCTAAAATGAAACATTTACTGCATAATAGATACATTTAAAATAGATAAATGAATCATAATGTCCTAAAAAGATTTTACCAAAAATCAGTGCCTACTGACATGTCTAGCACATTTCCCAAGGTCAGAAGTATGGAGACCATAGGGAGAGATGAGTATGACCTATGAAACTATTTGTAAAAGATTATGTGCTAGGCTGTGTGATACTTACCATTTTAAGGAAGAAAGATGAGCCTGGATTTGAGTACTTCAGGATTTCATTACAGAAGTGTGTGCTTGTGTGTATGTGTAAGGGAGGGCTGTGCTTCTATGGATGTTTCCTTACTCAGTCCACTCTCTTCTTCTTCAGTTGACTAACCCCTGTTTGCTGATATCTCTTCTTTCCGGAGGTACCCCTACTATGATACTTCTACAACATTCCCTTGGAACTTTTACTGCTGTATTTAACATGATTTATTGCAATTCTTTATATGTCTATTTCCAAAAATAGACTGAGCTACTTGAATTCAGGGACAGTATCTTATTGGTATTTCCAGAACACATTATAAGGTCATGCACATTAACATTTAATGTTTGTTGACTAAATGAGCAAACAAATGCTACAGAGGCAGGTTGCTTGGTGCTCAGGGTTTGGCCTCTGGATCAGATTGCCTTGGTTCACAACCTGTCTCTATCACTTTTTTTTTTTTTAAGACTTGCTTTTTTAGAGAAGTTTTAGTTTATAACAGAATTGAGCAGAAGGTACAGAGATTTCCATATACCCTTTGCCTTCACACATGCACAGCCTTCTCCATTGTCAACAACCCCACTGGAGGGGTACATTTGTGGCAATTAAGGAACCTGCATTAACACATCATAATCTCTCAGTCTGTAGTTTATATCAGGGTCCATTCTTGGTATTGTATATTCCATGGGTTTGGACAAATGTAGAATGACCCGTATCCACCATTATTGTATCATGTATAGTATATTCTCTGCCCTAAGAAACCTCTCTCCTTTGCCTGTTTATCCTAAACCCCATCCCGATCCCACCCTACTCCTTTTTATGTGTGAAATATTGAGTATGGCATTTGGCTTTCTTGTGTTTCAATTTTCTCATCAGCAAAGTAAGGATAATAATAATACCTATCCTAAAGGATTGTTACAAATATTAGGAGTTAGATCACATAGTGAACTTAGCCCAGTGTCTGCCTACCAGTTAGATAATATAATACAACTGTGATTATTTTATTCTTTTATGTACTATTCCACAGTAAAATGAAAACGCTTGGGAAGAGGGCATTCAGAGTATTGGAAATGGCACCTGCTACGGAGGAGAGTTGGGTATTATTGTGCGATTGGAGCAATGGGTGTATTTTGGGGTCAAATTCAAAATGATCTATAAAAATAGATTAATAGTCAACCAGAGACACTACACATTTAGGAGCAGACCATGGTATGTGCCAGTGACATAAAAGACTTTATACATTACTATTGGTTCAAACAAAATCTAGCTAACAGTAATTGCAAAGAAAATCTATTGAATTTGAAATTTAAATTGAAAAATTTTAAGAAATAAAGCTTTTTCTTTGTGACTATGGAGCCTATAGTTTGTATAAAAGATCAGTTTAGATATTGCCAATTTTAGTTGGAATATCTTTTAATATTAGATTTAAATTTCATGTGAATATGATTTTGAGCTATGACAGGAACTCTGAAAAAGAAGCCAATAAAGTATTAAATCTTCTCAAAACCTTAACAAATTCATGTACTATTGTTTCTAATTATTTTAGGATTTGTCCCTTAAGGGATCATAGTCATTCTTTGCAGATAATTATAAAAAAGATGTTTTGTGGTAGACCCAGTTGTGGCTTGAAAGGCTTATGAGAAGAGGAGAAAATTATAAGGTGATTAAAAGGTTAAAAATATTTAGCTTTCTAGACAAAAATGTTGCTAAACAACATTTGCAAGCAGTATCCTCACTGGAAGAAAGAGCATATATGTGGATATGTATGTACAGTATATGCTATGGAAAGGTAAAAATAAATAATATTAAACATTTATATTTTTGATTAAACTTTAAATTACATTAAACTGCTTTTTAATCCATTAATAATCTGAATATATTTTTATGATGAATCCCTAGATATACTTTTAAGGTGTCATTTACCATTGATGTAAGTAAATAATTCATATAATATGCTTTAATAAAAGTCAATCTTAAAAAAACATATTCCTTAAATTAAGGAAACGAAATTAAAATTATTATATTAATTCTGAGATTAATATAACTAAATATATTACATAAACTTTAAAGAATCTTTTAATGTGGCCCTTACGTATAGATTCTAAAAAAGGTGAGAGGAGCTTGTAAACAGTAAGGACTAGATTATCCCAACTATGTAACCTGTCCAACAGGGACTCTTTTTAGTGTTTTGGCTGTCATTATTTGTTAACTCAATATATGAATGTGCAAGAGTAGCTTAGTCACATTACAATATGTTATAACTCTTTTGGGGATAATTTTTTATTCAGTATTTAATAGCTCCAACTAAGCTGGAGACCCAGATATTTTGTCAATGACCTGTGCAACAGGTTTTGTGTTAGATAAATTTCTAATACTATTTCAGGCTTAGATAGTGTGAGTTTTAAAGTCAGAGGAAAGAATAATTCTTCCTGACCAGAATAGCTAATTCCAACTCCTTTTTGTTTTTGTTAGTGATGATTTCAGTTTATTCATGTTCACCTTGTGTTTTGAGTAATTATCAAGTCTTACATCAACTCTGTAGAATATGTGAATTCCTGCTTTTCTTGTCCTTAGAGAATAATTCACATGTGACAATTGTCATGTGACCTATGACACAGCATGGCTTCGTAATGTTAAGGCATGGGGGATTTCCATAGTTTAAATATAAGCATACTGTTAGGAAGAACGTATTCCACTAGGAATAAACAAACTCACTAGAAATAACATGTTTCATGATAAACTAAGTTTCACAAATGCCTATTTTACTACATTCTTAGAGATTTATAATATATATCAGCTTAATGAAAACTCTGAGAAACTGTCCCATGAAACAAAAATATTAGAAGCTTTGGGAATTTGTGAAGTTCTTCCAAAACACACACACACTTTTAATAGAATTAAGTGGGCATTTCCCAAATCAATTTGAGCACAGAACATTTTTTAAAAATTATTTTTAATTATTTTTCAAAGGAAATTTTATTTTGTGTTTGTATATGTATTTGTTCAGATATATAGAAAATTTTCTGCTATCTTAATCTTGCTCGGGTTGCCATAACAAAATACCATAGACTGGGTGACTTGAACAACAGAAAATTATTTTCTCATAGTTCTGGAGGTGGAAGTTTGAGATCAGGGTGCCAGCATGGTCAATTTTTGGTGATGGCTCTCTTCATCAGTTGTAGATGGCCTTCTCACTGTGTCATCACATAACTAAGAGAGAAACAAGCTTTCTGGTGTCTCTAATTATAAGGGTCCTAATTTCATCATGAGTTCCTCACTCATATGTCCTCATCTAAACTTAATTACCTCCCAAAGTCCCCATCTCCAAATACCATCACATTAGAGTTAGGGTCTCAACGTATGGATGTGGGAGCGGGGGGACACAATTCAGTTTATAACACCTGCCTTACAAAGAGTTGAAGGACTATTGGGTGCTTTGTGCTCATGAGCAGTAATCCGAGGGTGCTCTTCAGGTGTCAGCTGGTGATATTTTAAGTGCCTGCTCTGTGGAACTTGGTATTTTGGTGATTGTAGAAAATCATCTCTTTCGTGAGTTAGTTCATAATCTATTTGTACTGAGAAATACACATGGCTGGGGATACACACCTACACAGAGAACACAGAAAGTCCAAACAAATGAGAGATATGAGACTGAGAAAGTGCTTACATTTGCCATCATTGCAAAAAAAAAGTAATGTATCCTTTATAAGTTTTGCTGTCTATAGAGAAAAAAAAAGCTCCATGCAAAGGGAAAATATGGTAACCATACACTTTCTGGATTAGTTATATTGTTTTCTTTCAGAAAGCAGAAAAAAAAAATTCAACTAGCAAGTTAGCAAGATCTTTCTAAGGGAAAAGTACCCATTTATAAACTGAGGATTATAAATCAGCTGCTTCTTTTAGTGAAATATATGCATATATTAATCTTCAGAGGTTCTTTGCATTTTTTATTTCAATGGATCTATTTTATGAGGTCGATTTAATCTGGAAGATATCAATGATTATTTGTACTTTTCATATTTTAGATTAATTGTATAGTTCTCACAAGGTAATATTTTTACATATAATTATCTGCTTTTTATTAGATATTTTAGAATTGAACTATAGAATAAAGATTAAGAGGATAAATTATATCTAGTTTCTGCTATGTGTAGAGGTAAATCTCAGGCACTGATCAAGCTTAGTCAGGATCACGGTTTGTCCACAATGAATTATCTAAACAATATGGCCAGTCATTAAAGTGTTAAACAAATTAATATGAAAAATTTTGTGTTTATATTTTAAATTAAGATATACTTTTGGCAGATAATCTAAAATCTTCAGATATAGAAAAAATATGTATTACTTCAACCAGTGATTATCCCTTCTAATATTTTAGTATGTTTCCTTCCAGTCTTTTTTCTATGTATGTTCATTGCTTTTTTACTTAATTTCCCTATCTCTCTAGTGCTCGGTTATGTGCATATCTGCAGGTTTTCTCTTGCTTTTTTCGTTTCACTTAGAACATAAGGATTTGGTCATAATCTCCTTATAAACATCACTCTTCCGTGACTTCAAAATGTTCAAGTGGATATGTAAATCATTAAGGAAATTTTACGTTTCCAATTAGAAATATGAATGTGTGTGTATCTTAAATATTTGACCATATATTTAGTTATAGTTCTCATATATTTCAGCTTGGCTTTGTAGAAGTAGTTTACTAGAAAAAAATTATGCAGAATATAAACACACAATTGGAATTTTCCTCGGGAGAAGGCAAATGAACTCTTGTAGATTCATGGAGCAAGATACTTTCACCCCTAAATTCTTGTTTGTATTCCAAGACTAAATTCAATGCTCACTTGCTGCTATGTATTTTAGTTCTGCCCTATTATTTCACAGGCTATTTCATTTTGTCTTCCTCTTCAAAGAAGGGAGTGTATCTTTATTCTTGCAACGCTAATGTCTAGCCCATTGCTTGTCTTATAGTAGTTCCTTTCTGTCAGATAGATAGATGAATGAATTGAATGTTTGAATGGAACCCTTCCTTAAGCGGGTAGGATTTGGAACCAGAATTTCTGCTAGGTAGCTACTTTTGCATTTCCTAAATTAAAACCATCACAGTCTCTTTCTGGGTTTTACACGTTTCTCTGTTCCAACTCTCAGGAAGAAAATTGAACTTAATTTCTCAAAAACTATGGAAAAGATTAGCAGAAGATTATGTCTATGGAGAAGGCTGGGGATTGAAAACTCTGATGTACCCTCCCTCTAACATTTTAAATGCCTTCACTCTTTGGATGCATTTAGCTTCTTATTAATTCACATCACTTTCGTTTTCTTTTGTTAAAGTAGATTTTGACTTCATCCTGAATAAGTACAATAATGGACTAGGAAGAGTTGGTAAACATTATACAGTTGTGGGAGAGAGACAGAAATTAGCATGAGACTGATTTAATGGTGTGAACTAAGGAGAGACATCTGCCCAGGGATCTGTCTAGAAAAGAAAGCTTTTTTATTCAGAACTGCAGGAAAGAGCATGCCTGGGTGGATTCCTAAGTAAGTGAGATATTAAGTGTGGATTTGGACACCTCTAAGCCATTGCTCTACTCTTTCAATGCAGATGGTTGAAAATACTAAAGACTGCACTATGGCTCATGTGTAAAGCTGGCAAAAACAATTACTAAAGTCATAAATTTGATTTCATTCAAGCTGTTAAGGGTAATAATTTATTTAAGTGAGGTCTTTTGCTTTGATTAGAACTAGGAAAGTTCAGCTATTCTAATCCTCTGGGGTAGAGCTGGGTTACTGTTATAGATAAGGAGGCTTGAAGGTGGCTACTACTGAGGCCATTGATCATTCCAACAGGAAATGCTTTTGCTAATTGTTTCATTTCCTCTTTTCAGTTAAGTTTATATTTTTCTTTCCAAGAGTAATTTCTTTCTTACAAAGTAAACAGGTCCACTTAAAAAAGAAAATCTTAATTTAATCAGATGTTTTCAGAGAAGTTACAGCTAACCTGTGGCTTGATCAAGGCCACACTTCCTAGTAAATTGGTAGAGCCAGTATTTGAAGACTGAGTTGTCAAGACAATACCTGTGTGTCCAGAAAGCCACAGTACCACAGTGTTCTCTTGGAATTTCCCTAAAGCTCTGTGGAAAATAATTTAAATATTCAAGTATTTTACAGTTTGGTGCTCTTCCCTAGAGATAAACTCTCTGTCAGTTAGTGACTAAGACTGCAGTAAAAGTAAAATACCAAACCCATCAAAGAGGACCTAACCAAACTGTAGGTCACAAAGGATAGAAGAAGGTCTTGTTAATAAATAAACCTTCTAACTTCCCCCTCTGGCAGGAAGTTATGCCTCCTGAGAGGCATATGAAAGGTTCTAGGGGTCTAATTCTTATTCTTGAAAATTCTTATTCAAGGGTAAGTGACTTGACTATCCTTCCAAATCTTTTCTTCCAGTCCCCTCCTTCTTTGACAGGTATCCCAAAACTGTGCTCTCTTCTAATTTTAAAGTAATCCTCAGTAGGGTGCTAGTTGATGGCTTTAGGGTGTTACTACCACCAGGGGTATTTGCATTTTAATGGAAGGCTTTAAAAGATCTTAAGGCTTCAAGACTGAAAGCAGTAAATCTCTATTGGTGGAATTTGAGGCAGTGTGATAGATTGGGCAGGAGATATCTGGGGTGAAAGGAGCCCACTGGGTCTATTCTAATCACAGCGTGAACTAAAGTGTTCCTACTTAGTAGCCTGACTTCCACTTCCAGAGTGAGGGCAGTGAGGATAGCTCCCGTGGCCTGAATAATAGAGTACTCTTAAACAGTTACATTTCCTTTAAAAGCAAAACAAATTAAAGGGCTAAAACTTCCAAATGTTAGTTTCCTTTTCCTTTCCCACTTTCCCCATGGCATCTTGCTTGAGATCTCTCAATATCTCTGTGCTCTTTCTCTGGACCTCTGATGTAATTTAGGGTCATCCTGAGACTAAAAATTCCACACTTTTGTCATGCCTTACTTTTCATTTCCTGGAAACTTCAAAACCACTGGAATGGATGAGGTAGGGTACTTGACAAATTTGGGGGAAAGGACTTACTAAATTGGATTAAAACTTATTTAAATACATACAGTGAAAAAAAGAAAAAGGAAAGAAAATAAATAAATAAATAAATAAATATATATATATATATATATATTATATATATACAGTAATCTGGGCACTGAGTTAAGTTTTTAGGACACAAAGATATATTTTATACACTTTCTGCCATGTATGCTGAAGAGTAAAACAAATGCACAGATTACTACGATCAGCGCAGAGAGAGCTGTAATTGACTTGTTCACCGTGGGTTATCATAGTGTATAGAAAGCCTACTAACTAGAAGTGGTTAGTAAGAAGGATAGTTAAAGTTTAGCTAAGTTTAGCCAGGTGAAATGGGGATGAGGGTGACTTGGCATAGAGTGGCAAAAGAGACAGCATCTGTAAAGATGGTATAATGGGAGACCAAAGCAACTTGTGACACTCTTCATTCAGGGGGACCATGAATGTGAGAATAAAATGGTGAGATTGGAAAAGTAGGCAGGGGCCAAGCATTGGAAGGCCTTGGTGCCATGATAAGGAGTTTGAGTCTTATGAAGAACTACTGATATTTTTAAGCAAATGGAAAACATCAAATTTGCATTTTAGAAAAATCCTTCTGAGATCAGTATGGAGAGTTGTCTTGACTCTGAACTCTAGGCTTTATAGTGGAATGAAGCTGGATGTAGATCTTAGAAGAGTTCAGAAGGTTGTAATAGTAGGTCAAATAAGAAATGAGGGATTGACCTGGAAGATAGAAGTAGGGATAAAGAAAGGAGAATGGATCAGAAATACATCTTCATTGGGATGATATTTGAGTGTACAAGGGTGGGGGGAGACACAGATGAGTCCTGGAATTTAGGCTTAGTCTGTTAGGTACCGTTTTGCTGAAGCAGGGAAGAGAAATTGTTTTTAATGGGGAAGATGCTGAGTTCAGATTTGGACAAGCTGAATCTTAGATTTTATTAAAGGACATCTAAGCAGAGATTTCTAGTAGACAGGCGTTAATCTGTCTAAATCACAGGAGGAAGACCCTAGGCTGTAGATATACATTTAGCCATTATTTCTTAGCATCTCAGGGATGTCAATAGCAGGATTACTCAGGAAGAATGGAGACTATCAGAGAGCTGTTGATTAACCCTAGGCAAATAACAAGAGTTAAAGGAACAGCTGAAGATGAAGAATAATAATGACAGATAAGAATAAGTAGCCAGTCAGATACTACAATATGAAGGAGAGCATCCTTACAGAATAGCAAAACAAACTCACAGTCTCCTTGCTTTTGGTTCAAAGCCCTTCAAGATCTGGCCCCAGGCAGTAAATCTAGCATTAGCCATCTTTGCTCCTTATCTTCCTTGACCTATTTTGGCTCACTGGAGATCATCCTGCACATTCATACATTGTCATGTTTCTATTCCTCTCTCATATTCTCACTGGAGTGCACTTTTCTTCCATTGTTTTCCTCTCCATGCCTACCTAACTCATCCTGCAGAATTCTCTTCTAATGCTTCTACTGCCATGAAATCTTATTTCCCTTCCTTCAACATGGAAGTATCATCATCCAGCCTAACCTCCAATTAGTATTCAGATTGCAACTTCCTTATGACACTTAGCACATTCTGGTGTGCGCCGTAGTTATTTATGCAGATTGCCCCCCTTAGGCAAGAGCATAAACTCCTGAAGACTAAAGAACCCATTTTCCCAACTTAATCTCCACAGTGTACTGCTTTGAAAACAGCAAGTGCTTAATAATTTTTTGTTAAATGATCACATATATTACTTACACTAAATAATAAAGGTAAGATCTTTGAATCTTCTGACAAGGCAAAGGATCTCAGTTGAGGCTAACTTGGAAATATGAATTATGAAGGCTTTTTTCTGGAGGTTCTGAGACATCTAGGCACATATTGGCCAGATGATGGAAAAGCATTTCATAAAAGTGCATTCATGATACAGGGGAAGAAAGGAGAAACATAACGCTAAGTGTATTTGTTTCAAGAATTGCTAAAATTATATTCTTCATGTTATTCTCAAGCAAAAATAGTAAACCCTTACTTTCTTTTCACCTTCTGCTTTTATAATTTTCAAAGTTAATCTCATGCAATAGTCATGTAAAGGACAAGTACCACTTAAACACAAACACAATGTATTTTTATTTATCCAAAGGCAGATATAAGATGCTATTTTGACAGTTTCTCACATATGCCCCGCAAATAATCCTAAGCCTTTCCAATTCACTTTAGTGTATTAAAAGTAAAGCAACCTAGTGGGGCTGTTCATTTAAATAGAATAGGGTTAAATGATAACTTGACTTATCTTTTAAATGACAAAAAATAAAGAAATTGCAAGACCTTTTCACACATTAGATATGTATTGTCATTTATCATCTAGATATCAGGCTAGCAGTGCGAAGTAATAAAACATATCATCGAAAAATGTGCTATAGGTCTGAATCACTCTTTCATTCCACCTCCCAGCTAACTGTAGTATTAAATCAAACAAGCAGAACATTTCCTTAGGCAGCCATTGCCTTTTAATTTCCTGAAGAACCTTAAAATATCATTCATTACAAGTACTACACATATTTGGTTTTTAAAAGTCTCATAAATCAATAGCAGGCTGACTGTAATAATTATTACAAGTTAGTGCATAATTTTCGTGCTGAAGGCTGCATGCAGAACTTTAGCATATGCAAACGAGGCAATTCAAACTGTGTATAGATATTAATATGAAGAAGCAGGTAACGAGGTGCAGGCTATGAATTATGCATCAAGAGTGGCTGATCTTCAATGAGGAAAATGAATTCAGCATGTAATCTAATTAGTGATGGAAGTCTATTACATCTAACTGCAAAAGCAACCGTCCTTGAAACAAATTTATTTACAGTCCATGTTACCACTTGAAACAACTTTGAAATGATGTGTAAGACAACAGCTTAATTGTAAAAATTTTTTGTTTGTTTGTTTGTTTCAGTTCTAGACCTGGAAGGCCTCCTAAGAGGACTCAAAGTGTCACCTCCCCAGAGAACTCTCATATCATGCCACATTCTGTCCCTGGCCTCATGTCTCCTGGGATAATCCCACCAACAGGTAAGAATACTACCCATTTATGCCAAAAACACTAAAAATCAGCTGATACCATAGCTTTTATATATGTATATGTATATTTACATGGATATTTATACCCATCAGTTGCGCTTTGTGCACCCTAACATAATGTTACCGATGAGAATTTCTTGCAAAACTGCATTGTGGTTATCATCATTTCTTTATTTAAAATAAAATGAAAGAGGCTAAATTGAGCACAGTGCTAGGAGTGATTCTAACTAATCCTCTCAGTAATTTCAAACAACAAATTATTATCTCTATTTTCCTGGTAGGTAATCGAAGCTAGGAGAGAATCAAGTGACTCTCCCAAGGTCAATTAGCTTGTAACTGTTAGTGGTTATTCAAATCCAGGTCTCTGGATTCTAAATTTGTGTTTTCATTCGTAAGAACTCTGAAATAGATTGAATTGCATCCAAACAATACAGTAACTATGTCAATAAAATATCTCCTATTTTTTTCAAACTATAGTATGAATACATTCCCATTAGAAACATCTGAAAGATGTTCATTTCCGGAATTTTAAAAATATGCAAGAAAAAAGAATAGTCTTGACTGTGTAAGTTCCATACCACAAACAACTTTAATAATGCACTAGATGTAAAAATAACTCATTTGGTTCTACCCCTTGGATATGTTCACTGAGTGTTTTATTTACTTACACATGTTTGCCCACTTCCCATGTTTCATCCAGACCGATGAGCAAATTAAAATAAATAATGACGATGATTTTATTTGCATTCATTCTTACCATCACGGGAGTTTAGTGAAGAGGTATAATATAAACACAATTGCCATGTAACACAAACTGATACAGGAAGAATAATCTGCCAAGATGAGGAGAGGGTCTTCCTCTTTTCTCTGAATTCCCGTATCAGTGTTTTCTTTTTATTTTGTAACATTTCTTTCTTGATGGTATGTTACCATCATGGATAATATGATTTCATATTTCAAATTTGGTAGAAAGCTCTTTGAAAGCATGACTATTTTGATTCACCTTTATTTTTGTGAGAACATCTGAACAGTTCTTTCACCTTTGTGGACATTTATCAAACATCTGTTGAGTTGAATTTAAACTATTTGTTCATTTTATATATTTAATCTTTTCCCAGTAAGGTACCATGGTGTATACTTAACAGCAAACAGCAAATTTTTTTAAAGTGCCACGGAGAGTTGTATTTTTATGCGAATTTTGCAGATGAAAAATTGAGACAGAAAAATGAAATCAATAGCTGAAAATGACCCAATTACAGAATGAGTATCATCATTTCCATTTGTTTAATTAGTCTGTTTCTCAAGTGATTGAATCACACTGGCTGAAATTCTAATTCCAAATTTGAGATTCAGAAAAGAAATAGGCAGTGTTTTGTTAAATTTAACTGTTTTTATTTAACTAGATAAAATTCCTTGATCCGATAATTTGGTGATCTTTTGGTACCCTATAGGCTAGATGTAACTAAAATCTTAACTGTTCATGTTTTATGCTTGAAAGACTCAGGTGTGCTAGAAGAAAGAATTGTTGACTTAATTAGCTTCTCAATGAACTGTGTTATGGGGATTTTAAAAAATCATTTTAATAATCATTGTTCTGTATTTGAAAAGTTTGCATTGCGGTTATCTTATGGGTGAAAAGTATTTTAGATTGTATTCATATAAGATAGGGAAGATCTGATTCCAAATCATCTGTCAACATTTAATCTTTTAAGGGGAAGACAATAAATAGTTCATTACCAAAGTGGTGAAGAAATAAGATGATTTTATCACAATCTAAGTAAGCAACACCTGATGTAGTTAACACCATCACGTAGCTTTAGGGTAAGTAAAATTTCTAAATGATGATCATATGCCAGAACTGAAACTCAAAATATTAAGTTATTTTCCATAGACCCCTTTCTGAAACATGTTACATACTTCCCTGGCTTGGTGAAGAGAGACACCAAAGATAATTTAAACTTGACTCATTATTATGGACATTCATTTTTGAAGTAGGATCAATATCATGTATTTCAGTTGCTGTGATGTTCTTCTCAAACATGTTTTTTATTTGTTTGTTTGTTTACTTTTGTTCTGCCCAGTAAGTCATGAGCCCAGAAACCAGAATTTCTTTCAAGTTTATTAAGCATTATATTGAAAAAGACCTTGAAGAGTCATGTTCTAAAAAAGGATGAGGAAATAAAGGCTCATCAAGAGGATAAAATGGATTGAAAAGTGGGTTTTGAACAGCTCAGTGCTCTACAGAGCCCAGCGAATGACTTTAAGACATGGGGAGCATGACCTTACTATTACCTATTTCACTTACTTTTTTTTTTATTTGTTTGTTTCAAGTTTTTATTTAAATTTTAGGTGGTTTACATATAGTGTAATATGAGTTTCAGGAGTAGAATTTGTGTGTCATCACTTACCTATAACAACCAGTGCTCACCACAAATGCCCCCCTTAATACCCATCACCCCTTTAGCCCATCCCCCCACCCACCTCTCCTTCAGCCACCCTCAGTTTGTTCTCATAGTTATAAGTCTCTTATGGCTTGCCTCCCTCTCTCTCTTTTTTTTTTTTCCTTTCTCCTACGTTGATCTGTTTTGTTTCTTGAATTCCACGTATATTTCACTTAATTTCAACTTTCATAGATTGTCCAAAGTTTTATACCTGCCAGGAATTTGACTATTGCTCATGAATGATGTTACCTTAATATATTCGATGTGATTGCTTTTTCTGTATAAAATTTTTCTAGATGGAGAAGTTTAGATTTTAATTGAACACTCTCCATGCCTTGGATTATTTACTTTAAACATTAACTAGAAATCTAATGGTCTTAAAGAAATCTTACAGTTCTCAAGAGTGTAACACTTTTCTCCCAAGGAGAACTTAGTATATTCAGGGAATATGTTTTACTATGAATATACAGAATTATGTCCCAGGACTTTATTTATATTTGCTACTTTCTTTTCTATGTCTACTACTTTCATTTAAAAACAAAAACATTTTTTTTGCTTCCTAAAATAGGGAATGTGAGGTGTGTTAGTTATTTTTTAAAACTTAATGAAGAAATTATATTATCAGTATTGTTGATATTAAGCAAACTAGTTTGATGATGTTTCTACTATGTTTTTAACCTGTGGGTTTGGAATTTTAAAAATTTATTTCCAAGAGTCTATAGTTATATCAGTATCTTTAAAAGTCTTGGAAATCATGTTTCTAAAACGAGTAAAACAAACAAGCATTTAATCCTCAAGAAAACAAAGAAAGAAAAGAAACAACCCTTGCCCCTAAAATCTCAAAAGCTTTCTAAGATGTAAATTGTAACCTACCTGTGAACATTGACCTGTACTTTTGGACTCCCAGTATTACCATTTGAAAAGTATAAACAATGCAAATTTACCTTTGAACACAGATTGACAAAATTGGTCCTGTTAAAAAGAAAATTTATTAATTTTGACAAATTTAAAAAAATCTATCAATTTGTTCCTAATCATTCCCTCATGTTTTCTTTTCAACAATTGAACATTGGAATTAAATGATAATCTTTCCTGGAAACAAGTTTTCTCAGGGGAAAAAAAAAGACTATTTTAATGTTTAAAAAAAAAAAGTATTTTCCCAGCCCTAATATTATGTACTTAGGTGTCTATTATTAAAAGAAAAACTTTGAGATTGCTTATCAAGTTTTTATTTGTTATTTTGGTTGCTTGAGTGGGCTTGTGTGTAACCCTAGAAAGGGGCGTGGGCAGATGGTGATAATTTCCAAAATTTATGGTTGTCACAGGATGCCATGGCAACCAGAAGTGGAAGTTAATGAAAGAAAGAAGGTTCTTTGTAGAGTCTTATAACGCAATGCCCCCCATAGTGCTCTCTACATTTATTTGGACTAAGTACATGTCATAAATCATTTTTGATAACAAATACCAGTTTGGAATAAATTTATCCTAGCAACAGAGTTCCAATAACATTCATACTTTTTATAGAATTGTGTGTATTTTACAATTAAGGAAAGAGTTATTTAGGAATTCTAAATATTCCCCTCTTGTGCCAGGAGTGCAATTTGGCTAGTGTATTTGGCCAACTTCCTGATTTTATCTTTAGGGCAGAATGCAAACTAGTTTTGAAATACAATTTTATATAAGGAGTAAGAAGTAACTTGGTAAGTCCCAAATATTTACATTTGACTTATTAAAAAAACAATTTAAATATACGCAAATTGAATGAATGATTTATAGTTTTGCTTCTTGAACATATCTTTTCTCTCACTGTGACCTTATAGGCACATAACCAATATGCATTCAAGATAAAGAAAGCAATTTTAAATACACATGCATTATGCTTAAAAGGCAAGATATTTTAAGCGCAATTTTATCATTTTGGAAAAAATACTACATCAGGACAATGTCAATCCAGAGTTAGTCCCATTGAAACATTCTTTTCTTAAAAAAAAAAAAAGATAGGAAATTCTTCTCAGTTGTATTTATAATTCAAAGTAGTATATTCAAAGTTTTTATATGTTTATTTTTCTGGCTAAGTGCTACTAAGAACCAGCAACATTTGAACTACCTCTTTTTGCAATATCAGCATTTGTAACATTTTAAATGCATTAAACATTTCCACTTCTGGGGAAAAAGCTCATAGTGTGGAAATGTGCCTTGTATGTTGAGAAGTTTATTAAAACAAATATGTTGTATTCCCTGGGGAGACTCACAAATGAGGATAACAGAAAAATGTACAAGTAAAACAGCCATGAGTGGATTGATTGTCTTCACTAATAAATTAAACATAACAATCTACTGAATGCTTTACTCAAAGAGTCAATCTGATATCAATGATTTAAACCATTAATGTTATGTAGTATGTGTATGTATGCATTTTCATACATTTATATGTGGTGAACATTTGTGAAGTTTAATCACTAGACGTTTTGAGGGTAGTGCATTTAACTTACCAGTACTTAATGCATGTTCCCTTTATGTTTTTCTTGAAGGGAAAAGGAAGATATCTTCTTTTTCTTTTTTCCTTTTTGAAAAGCCAACTTAAACATTAGACTTCATCATATGACTTACTTCGTTTTAAAACTTTTACTGGATACTGTGTTAGTTACCTGTGGCTGCTGTAACAAATTATCCCATTCTTGGTGACTTAAATAAATGAAAATTTATTCTCTCATAATTCTGTAGAAGTCCCAAATTGGTATCAGTCAGACAAATCAAGGAGTCAGCAGGGCCACACTGCCTCTGGCGGCTCTTGGGATCCTTTGTTCCTTGACTCCGAGTTTCTAGTAACTGCCAGCATTTCTTCTTGGTTTGTGGTTCCGTCACTCTGATTTCTGCCTTTTCCCGTGTGTGTCTGTGTGTGTGTGTGTGTGTGAGCACGCGCGCGTGCAAGCAGGCACGGGTGGATGAAATTTCCTTCTGCCTCTCTTGTAGGGACATTTGTGATTGTATTTAGAGTTCATTAGATAATCCAGGAAAATATTCTCTTCTCGAGATTTAACATAATCACATCTGCAAAATATGTTTCTCCACATAAAGTGGCATTCATAGGTTCCCTACATTAGAATATAGACATAATTTGGGGGTCATATTAACTTACCACATCTGGCAAGTCGCTCAGCAAGGTACTCTGAGGTGCTGAAGTGTGGTGTTGTAGACATGCATTTGGGAGATTTTTGTGATTTTTGTTCCCTGTGGTATCCCAGTATGTAGAGTACTGCTTGCCACAGAGCAGATATTGGAAATAAATATTTGTTCAGTGAATATGGCTAATATATGTTTCATAAAGGAGTTCTGAGAGGAATTATTATGCATCCAATTTACAAATTTAAATAGTGGTGTTATATAATGTAGTTTAAAAATCCTATTAAGCATGGTTAGACTCCAGATTAAAGACTCAGAGGGTAGAGCCTAAAGGAGGTATACTAAGTAAATTTGTCTATAGGTTACGATGGCTATATTTAAGTATTATCATCAACACTTGATGAAATTTGTATCTCCAGATTGATACTCTAGAGAAGCAATATTTATGGGAATAAAATGGCAACACAGAACTCATTAGTCTTTAAAATGCCTGCATATGATATACTATATTATACTGTTCTAAAGGATTGGAATCCTCCCTGTGCCCGCAGTATCTTGATACAGAATTAATTTAATACATAAATGAATAAAATATAGCTCGTAATGTAACTAAATGTACATACAGCTTTGATATGAGGAACTATATAATAAATATATTTACTTTATTAAATATGTAATATGTATTAGAATCAAGAATTTCGGTCCAATCACAATATGCCCCGGGTCTATTACTTGTGTAATAGAAATTCATAAATGTCATTTTTTTCTAAGCTTTTAGAGCAAAGATCTGTTATTTTCAGATTTAATTAAGTAACCACATATTACTAGACTTCTGGACAGGCCTCCCATCTACTTAATTTAGAAGAAAATGATAGTCCTTTCTTCCCTAATTTGTTTCTCTCTTCCGAGTTTCTGTTGAGTTCTGTGTTCTTACAGGCCTACACTGGGCCATAGTACGCATTATAATCTACTTACACTTCTCTCTCAGTAGATTTGAAGTAATGAAGTTGCTAATATTCTTAATTGACTAATTGCAAGGTATTATTTGCTTCTTTTTTAGTAATATGATGCCTCCTTTGACAAAAGAGAAGTTTATTAACATTAAGAAAAGCAAATCAGATTTGAGTCAACTTTTGATTATGACAATGGATGCTGTGTGGATTATTTGGGGCTTTGTGGACTCAGACAGTGTTTTAATCCCTTGGTTATGCAGTATGGCATGTCTTTTATTGCTTGCTGCAATTTCTTGCCCAGTAGGAGGTGCTGTTACTATTCTGGGTCCCTCCCTAATCAAGAAAACTAAGAAATAAATATAGTGTTCATTCAGGAAAAACAACCAATTCTATAAGTGTTCACACAGAAAAAACACCCAACTATATATATATATATATATATATATATATATATATTCTGCTATAGATATACTTTGAATGTTCCTAAAGTTGCTGTAGAACGAAGTCATGGAAAGCAAGATAAACAATTATTTGTGCAATCTCCTTCCCCGTCTTTGATAGACTTTCCTTTCTGAGGCTAATATTAAAGCTTTAACTCCTTCCGTTAATGATGTGCTCCTGGTTTGTTACTAAGAATTTAACCATATCATTTTGGAGTTTTAAAATATTTTCTGCATGCATTTTGGGGATAAGTTTTACAACTTCATAGTCTTCTTTTAAAGAAGTAGAATTGCTTATTGAAAGTATTGACAGGATCAAACATTTCAAGAGAACTTGGCAAATATCAGAAAGACAGCAGCATTAATAAAGTGTTGCATCCAATCTCCTAAAACATTCATTGCCCTGGTCATGAATGAACTTAAGATCTGATTTGAAAACATTCTGCATGATAAACACCTAAGGATTTTATTTGGTTATGTAATCATATAACCAGCATTGTGATAAAACTTCTGACAGCACTAATATAAACCTAAGCTTAACTGAATAGGAATATAAAGTTCAGATAGAGGGAAATGACAAGACTATTTTACTCAATGCTTCAGATGACATCTGGGATATTATGTTCAGGCATGACACCACAATTTTTAATAGGACCTTGACAAACTGGTAAGCGTTATGAGAATAGATGCTAGGGATTTGGAAATGATGATGTTTAGTCTTAAGAAGACTTACAGAGAATCCGAAAGTGGATGATAGAGTAGACTCACATGGTGCTCTTCAAAGGCAAAAATCTAACTGATGGACAGTAATTACAGAGAGGTCTGCATTGGCTTCCATAAAAAAGAGCCTTGCTACATGGAGAGCTATCTAAGAGTAGAGCCTATTACACATAAAGCCTTAACTTTCCCTACTGACAGAAGAGTTCAAGCAGAAAGAGGGATGAAAAGTTGTTAGCCATAGTTTTTATAATTAATTTTTATAGGCCATATTGTTCATGGTACAAAAGAGTAATAGTTTAAAAAAGAAATTATCTCCCTCCCTGACCTCAGCCATCCATTTCCTAACTTAGTAATCACTGTTAGGGAAATTTGAAGGTAATTTTGCTTTGGAGGGAGGTAGATCGAATCAGATTGTCTCATTTCCTTCTAATTATAAAACTTGATGATTCTATTTCATTTTACTTTGAATTATTCTTCCAAACTTGACATAGAGCCTTTCTAGTTAAAAGATATCCATCCTTCTGGGTCTATATTCTTATATACTTTTAATGTTTTATAAAAACTACTTTTGAGATGAATGTTTCATATTTATAGCCCATCACACTCTGTTACATGTTCATTTGTGGATGGAATAGTTAATTCATGGGTAGAACTATGACTAGAGTAAGCTAGCAAACACTTTTTTTCAGTTGAGAGAAAATTTTAAATGTTTTTTCCTCCTTTGTTCTCTTTGCCCTTCTTTCACAAGTACTCCATGAAGGGATACATAGCTGCAAAATTAATAGAGAGGAGGAAATGGCAATCCTATAGCTATGGTAGGATTTGGAGCCAGGGGTAGAAAAAATAGTATTATTTTAAACAGTAAAGATCATCACAAATGATAGTAGAAAGACATGAACTCTTAAAACGATTTAAATGAAAGACTTTGACCTTTACCATAAATTACTTTGATTTGACTTTCCAGTTTAAAAAATAAAATCCCCAAGAGAGGAGTCAGTTCTTAAAAATCATAGGAATCTTCCAACCACACTACTTTTTAAAAATGTAATAAAGTCAAATGTTTTGATCCTTCATTCCTTCATTGATATAAAAGAATTTTTTATTATACTGAAATTATTTTTCTCATTGAATTGCCATGAATATCAAATGATACAATTTATAGGAACACTCTGAAAATGTAGTTGGAGAAAGATAAAGTATTATTATTGTAATTGAACTGGGTGATCCGGGTGTTATTGATTGTTACTGCTGACTTTTTTAAAAAAAATTTTATTTTTTAGAGAGAGAGAGCACACACAAGTGGTGGATGGGGTGGGGGAGGAGCAGAAGGAGAGGGAGAGAGAATCTTAAGCAAGACCCATGCCCAGTGCAGAGCCCGACACGGGGCCCGATCTCATGACCCTGAGATCGTGACCTGAGCCAAAATCAAGAGTCAGTCGCTTAACTGACTGAGCCACCCAGGAGCCCCTTATTGCTGACTTTCTATGATCATATCAACACCACTGGATTCTAAGAAAAAAAAAATGATAACTTTAAAAAGTGTAGAGTTTAGGCTTAGAAAGTCTCAGTTGGCAAATTATTCAAATTCATATAAATGTACTCCATAGAGTACACTAAAATTTGTTATTACATGTTTACTTTTCAGGACTTAATGACAATGAGTTCTTTTTATAAATTTTCATCTGTGAGCAGAAATAAGCTTTATGGATATGAAAGGTCATTGCTACTGCTCTGTTTAAGCTGTCATATTTTGCTTTCAGAAATATGCATATCACAAATGGTAGTAGACCTTAAAAATGGAGATTGCTTTGAATTGATTACAGCTGTATGCTGTGCTATTTAATTGTTGGAAATGTATTGACATATACTGAAAAGTAAACAATGAAGCTGGTTTTCAAAATGATAAAACAGTAACTTAATTCAATAAATTGAATCAGATTACACAAACACTTTTGCACTTCATTAAGGAAGTAGTCAGTATAATTAATGTGAGAGCTTTTTATCATGTTCACTTGTTGATATATGGCTAAGGATATATACACAGCAGACTAAACTCTTTCAAAATCTTTGTGTCATTTTACATTTTAACTACAGCTGCCAGAAGCCTGATTCCTAGAGAAGACCATGATGGATTTAATTCTTTTATCTTTGTTGGTATTGGAATACAATGAGTAGGTTTTGATTCTTTTTAAAGGACATGTAATTTCCAAACAACATGGTATTGTGATGTGGTTCCTCCTAACCTAGAACTGAAGAGTCTGGCTTTCATTCTCTTCCACACTTGCTAGCAGTGTGACCTTGACTAACACAATCTGGCCTTATTTGTCCTATTATCACAAGGTAGGTACTGGTACCGCAGACGTCATTTTAGAAGGAAAAAAAAAATGCTTAGAGACTTGTTCAAAGTTTCATTATTATGTGATAGAGTTAGTTTTCACTTCAAGTTTTCTGACTCCAGTTGACTGGTTATTTCCCTACATCAAGCTGCCTTCTGATATACTGTATCATCCATAAACTAAACATCGTAGGAATGCCATATCTTCTACTTGATAGAACTTTGTGAAGAGGCTAATGTGGCACCAAATGCTTTGCAAAGTCTTATGTAGCAAGATGTCAGCTGATGTTTAGTTTTATTATGATGATTTTCAAAACAGGACTTATTCCTTGTTCCAAATAGAATACCAGTTGTATATCTCTCTGAACGTAACAGTTCTGGGAGTAATGGGCCCTTTCCCGTATTTATGGCAACAGATTATGATCATTTCCTCAGTATTTTAAAAAAAAATTGTCTTTGTGTCTTCCAATTAGCTCAAATAAAAGTATTTTTCTCTCAATAAAATCCTCTTATGTCAATGATTACTTTTTGATCATCATGATATATAGAATTTTATGATTCATATGTAGTTCACTGAAATGCCTCCTATGTCAGTCCTTTGAGGGAATACCATTTTATCAAACATATTCCCATGAGTTTTCATTTAAGAAATGCAATGTTATGTGGAAAGACTATTTTTTGAAATAGGTATTGTCTAATGATTTGAATCTGCTTCCTGGGAGATAAGGATATGACTTAAACAGTGTTGAGTTTTTAGGGATTAAAAGGGGTATATAAAACTCTTTGTCTATCCCATAGTGCTATGAAATTGTAAGTTGCTATTTTGGGTTAGACTTACAAAGGTGATGCTATATCACTTATAGTCTCTTTAAACATGTATACTATTCAATATTAAAATCAAATGTTTGATCCTTTAGTAATGCATGATTCTCTAGAAGTCAATTTTTGAGGTATTCTTTTCTCTGTTAAAACATCTAGCTGGAAACTATTTTCTAAATGTGAAAATGTAGCAACGTGAAGGTTTTTAAAATTTCCTCTTCTATTTGAATACCTTTCATCTTTGAAAGCAGGAAATGCCCTTTGTATTATCTATTATCTTATATCACTTAACGAAATCCTTCTAGGGAATTATATTCAGGGGAGGGCTTTTAGAAGAATAACATGGAATCATGTGGATTCAGATGAATATAACTGCAAACATCTCTAATTTCAAGAACATTAATTTCTTAATAATACAATATAACAATATTTTGAAGTTATTTGAGCATGAGATTCATCTCATCAAATATAACCTTTAGGTTACTTATTGAATAAATTATATTTAAGGATAGCATTCCAAGAGAACCCGTTACCATATGACCTGTCCATATGAGTTGTCTTTTTGATTTATAACGGCAATTGCTTTCTCGGCATGGATTTCATGACATAATAATATTCTATGAATTTTTGAAATTACAGTGAGCTTCACATCAATCATCTATAATAAAATACCATATGTATCAATGAGAGAGGACTATTGGAAGGTAAACATCTTGGAACTATGAACTTCCCCGAAATGCCAATATTGTTATTTTAATGAAACAGGCAGGCTGCTGCTTTTGAAATTCTCTAAATTGATCATAAAAGTGGTCAGCATCATCCCTCCCATTAGTGCACTATCTCATATTCTCAACAGTAATATTCGTTTTCCCTTGAATGTGTCAACTGTCCATCCAGCTAATTTTGCCTAGACTGCTGTTGTTCTTGGCCTGGATTCAAGGAAATCTATTGCTTCTGGGGTTCCTAGGCATTCATGTCTTGAATTTCAGGATTATAATTAAACACATGTGACATGGACTACCATTATCTGTCCATGTTTCTTTTATCCGTAAGAATCAGAGATATTTAAAGTGAGATCTTAGCAATGTAAAGAATTGATTGTGCTGCTTGGCTGTTTCTTTAGTGTGTCTTCACAAAATAATATTGAATATTTTGAGTTATGGTCTTCATATATTGAGTTATAGTCTTCTACAAGTAAATATTTATTCCCATTCTATTTGAAAAAAAAATCTGTAACTAGAATTTGCCATCAGCTGCTACCTCATTTTTTACTTAATCTCACTGTTTGTTCCTAAAGTACCCCATTAATAAGCATGTGTAATTCTTCACTAATTTGACATATTTTTATGTCATCTTTTCATTACTGATCATTACATTTTCAACTGATTTCTTATTTCCTCTATAAGTTAGCATGGATTTCTTAAAGTGAAATGTGTCCTTGTTAAGTGACACATTTGGAAATCCTATGAATACATTCAAAGAGAGCTTTACTTTTTAGAAAACATTTTTAAAAGCTTATTCTAATTTATCTTAATCGGGTGGCTTAGAAGAGCCATGGCCATATTGCAGATGTAAAACACACACAAAAAGAATATTTTTGTATGTGAAAAAATATATGAAATTTGCTTCAAAATAGTTGCTTGAATTTATCTACATGGTGCTTCTTGTTACATATTTCTTTTATAGGTATAATTGCAGTTAAAATGTAGATTTACTCTAGGACTTTGTGCATATTATCCAATGGGAAAAAAACCCAACTTTTCAAATACATATACATTTTACTGACAAATTTCAACTATTTTGATACATGGAATCAATATATATGTCTATAATTTTCACTATTGCATCTTCAGTTGCTATCTCAGTATCTGGTCAAAACATTGTTAAGGTAAAAATAATTTAATAAATCAGTATAGTTAATTGGTTAAAATAAGGAGGAGTGCAAACACTTACTAAGTAACTACTACATGGTAGGAACTTTGCTAATTCCTAAATATGTAATTTATTTCTCTTGTCAAATTATGAAGGAAGTATTCTTTATCCCATTTTCCATATAAATAAACTAAGGCACACATAATTTAAATAACTTGCTCAAATTGAAGAGAAGAGCCCACTTGGGGATTGAACTCAGCAATGGATAATTATAAACTCTATTTTCATTATTCTGTCCATACTATTTCCAGGGAATACAATAATCTCTTTAGATACCACCTATATTTTGAGCACAGTTGAAACAAGATAAATTGAAATAAAGTTATTTTTTTTAAGGATAGAGCAAATCTTTACAGAACACTTCAAATTTTCATTAACATGCTTAATTTGAAAACATTTTCACAACACAGCCCAGCACAATAATTTCTCATGTCCAACATATTGGACATAAATCAAGTTCTTGTAGGCATTCTACTTACTAGTCTATGTTATAGTATTGTCTTTGATGAAATTTCTCTGCTAATACTGGGTGGAAGCTTAAGTACTATTTAAAAAATAGCTATGGGGCACCTGGGTGGCTCAGTTGGTTAAGCCTCCGACTCTTGATTTCGGCTCAAGTCATGATCTCAGGGTTCTGAGATCAAGCCCTACATCCACACTGAGCATGGAAACTGCTTAAGAGTCTCTCTCCCTCTCCCTCTGCCTCTTGTTTCTCCCTCTCTCTCTTCCTCAAAAAATAAATAAGTAAATATAATAAAAATAAAAATATATTTTAAAGAGTTGAGATATTCAGGGCCGTGATTTGGAAGGTTCATAAAGGAGGCAGCAAAAAATTAGAGTAAGAGATGTTGAAAATTATATTTCAAAACTCATGATCAAACTTAATTGCTTCATAAGCCACAATGTTTGGATTTTAATTCAAACATAATTATGACCAATAATTAGAACTTAGCTACCCCTTTATTAAATGTTTGTGGAAAAACCTATTAATCCTTTTTTTTTTACATTGAACTTTGCTAAATAATATATGTTAACTGGCTAATAAGTTGTTTACACTATTAAAGTTATTTCTAAACTTTATAAATACTTAAGCACAGTCTAGTTTACCTGAAAGTGCCAAGCATACTGTTTTACCCTAAATAATTGGAAAAAATAATCTCTTAACTTTTAGTAATCGTTCATTCTGCTGAGTCTTCATTTGCTTTATTCTTTATTTATAGTAAATCTCTGTGTTATTGCTTGTTTGTGTAGTTGATAAATCACCTAGTTGAAGTAATGTAACAACTGGCATCCAAGGGCAGTTTAGTGTAGACTCTGACTCCAAGAATTATAGAAATACTTTTCACTGTATTTTATCAAACACGGAACTGTTTGATATAATTGGCAAAATTGTTGAAGCTTTATTTCCAATAATTCAATTCTTAAGTTATTATTGTAACATTTTTGGAAAGTATAATTCCACTATGTCATGTGACGTGTATTACCTTTTTGTTTGTTATTACTGAGTCCTTGCTCACCTACCTACTAAATATGAACCAGAATACCCTATGTTTTGCTACTTTTCAAAATGCAGTGAACTAGTTATTTATAAATGTACTGTAACCATCTCAGAATTATTTTAAAGCAAATACGATGAATTCACAATTCCATCATTAGTATCACTCCAAGTTTCATATCAATCTTCAGAACCTAGTTTCTGATTCTTTCTTTTTCCTCTTTGCGTTGTATCCGTAATAATTGTGGGAACTTGAATTTTTACAATTTCACCTTAAGATCTCAGTGAACAAAGAATAGAAATCATTTCAATAATTTAGATTTATTTTGTTATTCTGCTTTATCCTGTTTCAAAGGGGGGGAAGTTTTTTCTGAAATTCACAAAAAGTTTAGTCTTCATAGAAAAATGAAACTACAGAATTTTTTATTTTACACTGAACCTCAAAATCCAAATGAAAGATTTGAATATTAGGACCTTGACTTGACTCACCTCTGCTTAATTTTGACAGTTGTCTTAAAGTGAATTTAGTGTTTAATGAAATTTTCTGGACTGATAACTCAAGACCTGAAGGGAACAATTCTAGTAGTGAGAAAGTAATTTTCTGGCCTAATTACACCTTCGACCTCACTACAAAGTCTGTCAACAAAAGTGCCAGGTTTGATCATGATTTTTTTTGACGTGTATTCGCCAATCTACTTCACACAGGAGACTTTTAACAATAGCATTTGGTATTTGCAACCTACCTAAGATTTTACATCTGGGAATCAAACCTCAATATACTGTTGCCAATAAGCAATTCACTTAAATCCCTTTCAGATTTGAAAAATTATATGAGTACTAATGGACTTTATATATTGCTCTCTTTGGAAATCCGCATGGCTATATTATTTGAGATGACCATGCAAATCATGTCAAGTATTAACAAATGAATGATGAATTGGTTTAAAAAAAAATGAACAACTAAAGTCTCTGAAATCTCTATTTCTTATCTATATTCACTCTAAAAGCCTTGTAGAATTTGATAATGTATAGAACTGTGCTCTAAATTAAGGGGATAGGGGTCCTTGATTAACCTAACCACTAAATATATTTATGACATTGGCAATATCCTTAAATTTCTGAACCTCCATTTCCCTGCATTTCAATAACATAATTTCAATAACATAATAAAACTAAACATAATTGTTGAGTTTTTAACCCTTGAATCCTTTATCCAATAACCCTCGGACTAGAGACATTTAACCTCTGCGTTAATCTGTCCATGTTTTTTCGTATGAACTCAAGTCTGATTCCCAAACTTGCATTGTTAGCCTCTCAATCTAGTTTTTGCTTTCTCCTCTTCCTTTTCTCCCTTTTCTTTCTTTTCTTTTTAAAGATTTTATTTATTTATTTGAGAGAGAGAGAGCACAAGCGGGGAGAGGAGCAGAGGGAAAGGGACAAGCAGACTCCCTGCTGAGTGAGGGAGCCCAATGCAGGGCTCAATCCCAGGACTCCCAAAATCAGGACCTGAGTTGAAGTCACACTCAACCTACTGAGTCACCCAGGTGCCCCTCCCTTTTCTTTCTTAAGTTTTACTTAAAACAGTTTAAATGTCAAGATTATTAATAAAACTTTGTGTTTAGCAGAGGCTAAAATCTGATGAGAGAAACAAAGTAGCAAAAGACAACTGATTAATGTTCTTGAATTATTGTTTCTGCTGTTTCTGATTTTAATTCTGCCATCCACTTTTCTCCGTTGGAGAGGTTACATACACGTGCGCGCACACACACACACACACACACACTCACAGAGATTGCTAATTTCTAAAGGATATATAGTCATTAAATAAACTATCTTAAACACACTGCTAATCTAAAGTAAATTTTTGTTATATTTGTTATCATAAAACATACTCATAAGTGTATCAGAAGTCATTTGTGTAATGTATACTTTAGAAATGATCATTAATATATTCAATAGATATTTATCATAAATTTTAGAAGTTACAAAGATGAATGATATTGCCACTAAACAAACTGTAATTGAAGGTACAAAGTGCTAATTACCAGAAGAGCTATACAAAAGTATTACAGGTTTTCTAAAAAGGAAGAAGCAGCCAGAGGTTGAAGGGTTGATCATTGTCATCATTGTGGAAAGTGGCTTTGATCTGACACAAAAATTCATTTGTATAACACAAGTCTTGTGAAAAATAAATTCAATAGCATTTTTTTTGTGAAAAAATAAAGTTGGGATTTTACATTGTTCATAAAAAATGATGTGACTGAAGATTCAAGTCAATCATTAGCTGATTAATGAGTGTGTAATTTTCAGATTGTTAGAGTATTAGTAATTGTTATCTATTGGGATTTATTATATTTTAGTTACCAAGTCCTTTTACATATATTAGTTTATTTAATCTCTATAATATGTCTTTAGGTAGTTATTATGGTTTCCATTTTGCAGACGAGTAAATTTTGCACTGATTTTTCTTGCTCTAGACTGTTAACCTGACCGCTAAGCCTGTCTCCTAAATCAGTTATGCAACAGCCTTGGGTGCTTATCAGCAGCATTGTGTCCATTTAGGTTATTATATTTGATAATGATTTTTTCAAAAATGTATTCACCAAACTCTTCTATCCCGGATATTTCAACAATAACATTTGATATTTTTAATCTAAGTACATGTTTTTGCATTTGCAAATAAAACCTCAATGTACTACTACCAATATAGTGATTCACTTAAGTCCATTTTAACTTTGACAAATTACCAGGGTGCTAATGAGCTCTAAATATTGCACTGTTTTGACAGCAGCCTTGCTTGCCTAGACCATTTCAACAGTATTATATCCATTTATGGTTATTATGTCTTGAGGAGTCATGATAGAAAACAACTGGTCCAAATTGTGTAATCAGAACTGGAAGTTATTTTATTAAGATTGGTTGGAGGAAATTAGGATATTTAGAGAAGAAATGGGGCTCAGGGGAAACATGGTCACTATCTTCGGATATTTAGCAAAGGATACAGATTAATTCTCTATTGTTCTAGAAGGTAGGACTGGACAAATGACTCATTCATGAAAGAGAAAATCTTATAGGGGGAAAAAGTAAGTTCCAAATATTAGCTCATTGAAAAACCGTGTGGACTACCTGACTTTGATATCTTTAAATGCCTTGTTTAAATGCCTTGACTACTCTTTCCCAGGTGTGTTGTAGAGGGATTTTTGTTTACATTTAGGATAATTTTATAAGTATTATTATTATTATCAGTTCTAAGATTTAGTATGGTGACAAAAATAAACTTAATTTCAAGGAGTCATTTTGCCTAAAACTTTTCATTTGATATTTTATTTTGGAAATGTCTAGCAAATTGCTCAAGTTTATATTCCTTTTCAGCATTATGTACAAACACTAGAGTTATTGAATTAGTTGTTTGAAAGCTGAAATACACAGATTTGATTAAATCATAGTTAGACATATTAATTTTAGTAATTTTATACATGATTGTCTATTTGAGTAGTATTTCATTAATCATTCTATTGTGCAGAAATAGCTGTAACATTCCAAGGCACTTTTTAAGTAATATTCCTTCTTTTTTTTCCTGATACTTAAACTTATCCTTTGGCAGATCCAGGCAACAAAAGAATGAAAACAGTGTATTTCACCTAATACATTGAATTGAAAAAGTCCAGGAAGTCAATTTTGCTATGTGCTAAGACATTTTCCAGTGATTAAGTTCATAGTTACTCATGATACAACAATGTAGCAAAAGTATGTTACATTTTATAATAAACAATTAGTAAAACTTATGGAGCGATGTTTAAATTTATCTTTTTGTTTTTCACTGTTTAGATATTACTCAATAGTGATCTTATGTCCTTTTACATTATTATCATCACTATTATCCATAATTCTCTCCAAACCATTTTACATCCATCATTAGGTATTGGATATTTGCACTTGAATTTCCTGTTGTCATTATAAACTTGTCAATGGCTAAAATTGAATCCATTATTATTTCTTCCAGACCAAACTCATGATTTCTCTGTTTTTCTTAATGGTAATTTCTGTTTTTAAATAATCACACCAGCTAAAGAACTAAGAGGGTTACTATCACCGCCGAGGCCATCCAACATAACAAAAAGCAGCTGACACATAAAACACAAAATGATTTTAAAGATTCACTTAAAGTTCTAACATATTTTTTAAGCATTCATTATTCTCTATGAACTCCCATCAGCTTTTAGTGGTATCTAACAAAATGCCAATTCACAGTTGAGGAAATCAGGCCTCAGGTTTACTGTTCAGGGTCAGAACATCTATGAAATGGCAGAGTAGAAACTGGAAATCATAATGCCATGCCTCTGCTTTTTCTACTGTATTCACAGAAGGGGCCACTATTTTCTCATGCCCCGATGTTTGCTTACCTTATTCTTAGTAAAAATAGAATAGTTTGTGATTTATAACTGTAGATTAAATTATTACGAAAAATATTTCTAATGGTTAAACCTCAAATGAATATACATATTTTATGTCAGATCTGGAATATTGACATGTTATATGGTCAGAACCCTTGTATATAATTATAACCCTTCTAACATTAAGCAGGTGACTGGACTAAATATAAGTCAGGCATAAAATGCCCTGCGTGTAGCAACATAGTGAATCAAGAGAATTATCAAATGGCAGAGCTCATTTTGTGCTCTGGGCAATTTCGGCTGCCAGCACTTATACATCAAAACTTCACTCAATGTACGATTGATTTTGTTTTATTTTGTTTATTTTTAATTCCCTACAGCAAGCTATGTTAGTTTTGTAGAATGCTGTCTGCATCATTAGGTTCCTAAGAAATTATAGTTGTTTCAGTCACGGTTGACCAAAATATTATTCCCTTCTTATAGACCACGGATATTAGTTCTTGGATGGATACCACTGAGCTGAAATTGTGTAAGGCCAGTGCTTCAAATACACAACACACACAGAGAAGGCATTGATGTTATTCGAAATATGAGCATCCAAAAAATAATGCTGTAAAATCAGACAGCCAGTGTCCATTAAAGATATTTTCCAGTGCAAGGAAAGAGGTTCAGATTAAAGTATGAAAGTCCAGTCTTAAGGCAGGAATGAATTCCTGTGTAAGATGATACATGTCTTCCTTTCACAGTTGCTTTTTATGTTGCTTTAAAACATGTCAAAATAATCCCCAACAGAGGAGCCTAAAAGGAATGTCAGCTCTGTGGTTATGTAAATCGAATTGAGTGCTTTACAGCAGGTTTAAGATTTTTATAACTCAGAAGTTGTTAACAGCCAGCTGGTTTGTATCTGTTTTTTATGGTTATTCTTGTCATATGCAGCCTCCACAATTTTTAATTATATTTTATGGTATGTGTTTTCCTCCTCTTGAATCCCTTAGCCACTCTTTGCTTCACAAGATATTTTCCACTGGGAAGGGAGCAAGCACAGCAGTGGGACTCCATCATTGGAAATACAGTTGTATAATTACTTACCACTAACAGCTCTACAGTGTGAAATTCAAGTAACTTTCCATTGCAAATATATAACCTTTCATTAGAGCATTGAAATTGCTTTAATGCAACAATATCTGCTCGTAAGTTTGTGTGCTACCCCGCCCTAGTAAGTAAAAAATATGATGATTATGTCCCATCTTTGTATTACAAGTTTTTAAAAAGTGATATATAGGCCTTTCTTTCTTTCTTTCTTTCTTTCTTTCTTTCTTTCTTTCTTTCTTTTCTTTTTCTTTCTTTCTTTCTTTCTTTCTTTCTTTCTTTCTTTCTTTCTTTCTTTTTTTCTTTCACTCTTGGGCTCTCTCTCTCTCTCCTTCCTGTACTCCCTCCTCCTCTCTTTCTTTCCCTCTCTCTCACACTTTGGGTATTCCTCATGTAAATTAATTTCTGACTCAGGCAAGTTCTAAATGTGTACTTTGTTTCCTAATTTTGATTACACAGAAATATAGTAACTTCCTTTATTTTATGGTTCTAAGAAGCTCATACTCTGGTTAAAAGCATTGCTTACATCCCCCAAAGAAATTAATGAATTTTCCCAAAATTTTTGACATCCTAATTGAAAATTTGGGCTAATATTCAGATTTGTCTCTTAAGAAAAATAAAGTGTTTTGAATTTGAAAAAAATATTTAAAAAATTAAAAATGTGAGCATTTATCAAGGAAATATTTGTGCGCTTGCTTCACAGAAACATTTTAGAGACTCCCAGATCTTTGAAATGATACACATTTCTTTTGGTTTAAGTCCTTTAGAAAGTGAAAATATGCCACCCAAATTTATTCTTCAGATTACAGAATTTCCAGTTTTTAGAATACAATGGTGTAAGTTATAGACATTTTAATAATCCAATTAAAATATATTGCTGCTAATATTTCATGCATGATAAGACTATTCGGGCCAAGTGAAGATTAAAATAAATAACTGTTATTTGAGAGGCATTTTATAAATATGCACTGAATTTTGATTATTCAACTTCCAAATCAGTTTGACGTTATCATAAGAAATACATGATGCATAATATGCAATGGAAACAATATATATATTCTATTATCACATCCTAAGAACTGATATAGACAGTGTAATTTTATTTCTTTGGTAGGATAAATCAATATGATTGTTATTATCAAACAATGTTTTCAAAGTCACCTTTCAGTGACTTATATCACAGATATGCCATTTTTAAGGCCCCAGAATTAGGATTTCAAAATACGTATTTTGAGCCATTGAACACATTGAATTTAGTGATAGAGTATTTAATAGAAATCAGCCTTTTTCCCCTTAGAACCGGATATCTAAATACATTTCTACTGACTTTGTCTAGAGTTATTTGTTCATAAGTGTGCTTTTGAAACTAAATTAAACCCATGAGGTAGACCTGTATGTTAATTATTTTGAGATTTTGTGCATAATAACATTTTGTACTATATATGTGTGTGTCTGTGTGTGCCAGAAAGTCAAATGAGGGAAATTGTGAAAAAAGATAAGGAGAAACATTTTTTGAATGCCAGCCAGATACAAGGCACTGGACTAGGAGTCATGTTATGTCCTGCCTGTCATTCACTTCTCACAAGAATCCCCTACACTGCCTGCAGTGAGCCCCATTTTAATAGGAGGAATCCAAGTCCTGAGTTTATAACTTGCTCAAGGATCCATAGCTAAGAAGCCGCAGAGGCGCATTTGATCTTCTATGGAGGACTTGTAAGCTCATCTTCTTTCCCATAAATATGCTGACTGTTCAGAAATGCTTAGGGATAGAAAGATGTTTTGATTTTTAAGGGAGAGCTAATTTGTCAGCATTAAAGAGATAGAGTGACAGTTTATGTAAGGGAACTAACATTTATAATTTAAAAACAATATTTGGGAAGGACAAATAAAAGAGAAAAAATTTGGAAAGAAAAACAAGGTTTGTTAGAGAAGAATCAACAAAATATGTTCAAATGATTGGTAAGATAAACCAGACAGAGATGATTTAGACTGGACCTAGACTGGTGGCTTGAAAAGGCAGTTCAGTTAGCTATTTTCCCAGGGATAAGTAAGGTGCTATCTACTGACAAATAGAAGTTTTGGGCAGATCTCTATTTAGCAGGCAGGAAAAAAAGTCATGATCAAATTAAGGAAAATAAAGGTTGAGACAATTGCCCAATCTGTCACCAAGGGTGTGGGTTGAACAGAAGTATAATTAGGGCATATACTGAGAAAGAATACAGAATATAAAGAGGGAATGAACAAGGAAGAACATGGCTTGGGAAGTCACACTCAGGACTGGGCTATAGTAGTCTACCAGTGAGGTCAAAGACAATACAAAACTGACCGAATCACATGAGACCCGAGAGGTGAAAACACTATGCTTCTAAATGAAGACCCGTATCCTAAATCCCAAATAGCTTAATTTTATTTTATTTTATTTTTTTTTTTAAAGANTAAGATTTTATTTATTTATTCGACAGAGATAGAGACAGCCAGCGAGAGAGGGAACACAAGCAGGGGGAGTGGGAGAGGAAGAAGCAGGCTCATAGCGGAGGAGCCTGATGTGGGGCTCGATCCCATAACGCCGGGATCACGCCCTGAGCCGAAGGCAGACGCTTAACCGCTGTGCCACCCAGGCGCCCCTCAAATAGCTTAATTTTAAAAAAAGTTTAATGATAAACTTTGAAGTGTGTCATGGAAGTGTCAAATTCTTTAAATTATTGACCAATTAAAATTACTTTTAAATTTTCTTCCTTATTTATGTGCTTCATAAAAATTGTGACCCTTCCAGATATTTTTGTTATTACCTTTTTCCTCTTTGGACTGATTAATTTTGACCAGGGTGATAGTTTATAAAGTTTTTTTGGGATTGTGAGTGAAATTCCGATCTCAACAAACTAAAGCAAATAAAAGAGAGAATGAAAAGAAAGAAATCATATTCTTATTCAAGGCTGCTGCTCTTCAGAGTATGAAAGAAGTTAAATATCATTTCTAACTTTTTTTTTTTAGATTAAGAAGGAGGTTTCACCAATATCAACCTGCTATACCTTAGTGAAGAGTTTTAGCAAATTCTATCTTCCTTTTTATATTCAATGTATCACGATCTCGTTGGCAGACAAATTTTACTCATGGAGTAGTTAACAGTAATAATACTATAATAAGACAGCATAGCGTCCCGATCTGTGTGCTGCATGGGTAGGGTGGGCAGTGGGGGCTAAGATGCTCAGAGGTTGTAACTGTCGGAGCTGTAGTCATCAGGGAAGACTGTACAAAGTGAAACAAGTTGTTTTCAATTGTCTCAAATGAGCAATCTGGAAAATTTCTTGTTTTGCATCTTTAACTTTAAAGTAGACTAAGTTATGGTAGAGATCACATTTCACACACAAAAAAATAATGTTGAAATACAGATCCAGCAAGAATCAGATGTCTGTATACATGGAATGTAAGAGGGATTCCTTAACAGCAGATAAGCCTCCAACTTTTCCTGTCTTCCTTCATTTTTATCCATCTCCTTATCAAATAGACATTTTATCATTTTATACTATGTCAGAACGACTTTTGTTTTCTCAAGTTTGCTGTCTTTACCCTTCATAGATTTGGAATCACTCTGTGATATCATGGCCAGAATATTGGCATTTCAGACTTAGAGGCTGAAGTGAATTCATAGCTTGTGAAATTCAACGTTTGCGAACACTTAAGTTCCCAAACATTTCTATGTACTTGCACATTGTGGTTGTACTCGGGAGCCCGTCTTTTAGTTTATTTGAAGTGCAGTAGTTAAGAGTATGAACTTTGGAGTTGGACAAATCTAGTGTAAATTCTGACTGCCCCATTTATTAGCTGTGCAATTTTAGGCTGTTCCTTGTCCCTTTTGCACGTCATTCTCCTCTTCTTGAAGAGCACGTGTGTACGTATGTTTATGCACACACATCCACGTGCTATACATCCAGTAGATGGAGCACAGTTCTGAATAGCGTGCTTACTCTATATTGCTTCAGGCACAGGACTTTATAAACGGTGGCTCTTTTCATTTTTCTGAAAACTTAATGTCATTTATCAGTTTTTAAATTTTTTTTATAGTTCTAGGAAGGCATTTTGAATAAATGATAGTAGATACTTCAGAAATGAATTTACTTTTTAAGACAATAATCTCTTGGTATGTGTTAAGTAGATAAATAGAAGAAATATAGGGAGAGGGATAGTCAACNAAGGTTTTTTTTTTTTTTTTTTTTTGCAGCCTTAATGTTCCAATATTTCAAGCATATCAGGAAAGAAAGCACTAGAAGGAGAAGCTTTAGGAAGGCAATGCCGTCCTAGTGAGCGAGATAACTGCAGGTGTCAGGTGTAGCCATTACAGTAGGTAAGAGCCTGTGGGACTGGGGTAGCGCTGCGCCCACCTTTGCTCTGCGGCTGCAAAGTGAACTAGCCTTCTGAGATAAGAGGAAATGACAGATCAGGGAGCAGTGCTGGCACTGAACTCACTGACAATCATGCTTCACTCAGGCTTAGGTTGTTTTTGTTGTTCTTTTGTTAGAGCTTACTTTTAGTGCTCGGTAAATGCAGTGTGTTGACTTTAGAGCCAGCTGATGTTTGTAGGAGCTGGGGCAAATGTTTCTTACTTGGGAGTAAGCGAGGAAGAGTATGTTCCTTCTGAGCATGAATTTAAGAGGCTGGTTTTATTATGCTGCTGTTTTCTCCAGAGGTTGTGTCTAACGCAGGTGAATTTTGTCATCAGATGATGAGCATTAAGCTGACCATATGAAACTGTCATTTTATAGGTTAAAATTGGTCAGCATACAGTTCAACTAAATATATGGTTTTGTTAAGAATCTAAACTTATTATATGTGGCAAGATTGAGTCTCATTCATTTTGAATTGTGATAGTATTTGAGTAAACTGTTGGCCTTTTAAACTATCTTTTTCAATTATGTATTGTACTGACCATCTCAGTCCACTTTTATATATTTTCTAGATTTTTTTTTCTTGTAATGTTTTCATTTATTTATTTATTCATTCAAAAACTGAATGCTTGGGACGCCTGGGTAGCCCAGTCAGTTAAGCAATTGCTGTCCGGTCAGATAATGACCCCAGGGTCCTGGGATCCAGTCCCACTTCGGACTCCCTGCTAAGTGGGGAGCCTGCTTCTCCCTCTCCCTCTGCCACTTCTGCTGCTTGTGCTCTCTCACTCTTTCTCTGTCAAATAAATACAAATAAAATCTTAAAAAAAAAAACACCAGAGAGTGATGTAGAGAAAGGCATAATCAACTCTGTCTCAATGAATCAATAAAACTTTTCCTAGGAGGTAGTAATTGATGTTGGCATTTATGCAAGGAAGAAAAAGGAAGAGTTTCCTTGGCAAAAAAGGAATCAGATACTAAAAAATGAAGGATAGTTCTTTGTGGCTTTACATAGAATAAGAAGTGGGGTGAGAGCAGTGACCTGTTGGTGATGTATCTAGAAAGGTAGATGAAGGATAGATTATGAAAGCATTAATGTTGCTGTGAATAAGGTATTTGGATCTTGTGTTGTAGGCGATAGGCAATGTCAAAATGTTAGAGGAAAAGAGTGGCTTGATTTTGTGTTCTAGAAAGAGAAGACAGACTGCATAGAGAAAGAGAGCAACTATTTATGAGAGTGCTGACAAAGAGTTGAAATTTACTAGCATTCAGCCTTGCTGACCATCTAGATGAAGAGGTAATAACCTTACTTTTCCATTTGTGAGGCCTAGTGCCTTCTGGTTCTAAAGGCCTGTCAATGATATCACATATAATTTTTACAATCCTGTATTTATTAGGTGCCTATATCATATGAAACATAAATTACAATACAATGTAGCATGACAAATGCCAATTAAGTAGTTCCTCAGAACTTCAGGGGAAAACTCGCTCAGGGTTCATTCATTTGCTGAAAGTCTAGTATATGCCAGAGATAGTGCTAGGAGCTAGTAATAAAATATTGACTAAGACCAGGTGTCTACCTTATGAATATTCATTATAGATATAACCTTTGTGAACATGTGACTATCTGTATATATACGTGCACGTGTGTGTGTGTAAGATACTAATACAAATACAGCTTTCATGTCCCTAAATTTATATTTTAAATATTTTCATCATATTTTCAGAATCATATGATGCAAAGATATCTCAAACCTAAAAAATGCATTGTTAATAAGAGTTCAGTTTTTCATTTGCATTCTTTTTTTTTTAGAGAGAGGGAGAGTGTGCAGGGGGTGTGGAGGGGAGGGGCAGAGGGAGAGAGAGAGAATCTTAAGCAGGCCCCATGCCCAGTATGGAGCCCTGCCTTGGGGCTCAATCTCACGACCCTGAGATCATGACCTGAGCCCAAAGGAACAGTCAACACTTAACCCACTGAGCCACACATGAGCCCCTCATTTGCATTCTTACATGCAGTTTATATTTTTCTTATTGCATTACATTAAAGAAATGGAAATCAAATTAGTATAATTTCCACCCTTGTTTAAATATCAGTAATTCCAGGGACACCTGAGTGGCTCAGTCATTTGAGCTTACGACTCAGTCAAGATCTAAGAGTGATAAGCTCAAGCCCCACTGTGGGCTCTGAGCTGTGCGTGGGGCTTGCTTAATTTTCTCTCTCCCTCTTCCTCCACCCCTCCCCCCACTCATGCACTTGCTCTAAAAAAATGAAAAAAATATTAATAATTCCAAATAATATCAAGATCCATAACCAAGCATTAGTCTTACACAGAATGCTTTTCCTTTTGCAGAGGCTAACTCCGTCACCTGTACTTTTCACGCTTTCTCTTTCTTCACTAATTCTCCCCTCTCCTTTTTGCTTCTTCAGTCTCCATTCACAGTTAACATCTTCCTTCTTCCTACCAATACACTCAAGCCTTCATTCCTTAAAGAACTGTATACCTCAGGGAAGCTGTCCAGTTCTCTTCATCAAGCTTCTTTAAAGAATAATATGCATGTGTTGCCTCCCTTCCTTGTTTGTCCCTGAACCCTCACAATCCAGCTTTTGTACCATCTTTCCTATGGCACTGTTCTCTTTAAGGCTGCCTCTCATCCTACCCCTCATATGTGTGGGTAGGCCCAGTTGATATTAGAGGTTTTTGCCACCACCTTTCATTTTTCTCCTTTGCGAACTTATTGACCCTTAGCAATTTCTTACAATATGTGTTGCTAAAATCTACTCTTAACCCATCACTCTTCACCTCGGATGCAACAAGCTCAAAATGTGAGCTCCCAAACTTGCATTTTCCCCTGTTGTTGCTATTTCTAATATTGGGGTTAGTTTATTGCATACTCTTCCACTCTGGACTGTAATGATCATTCCTAAGTCCTCTTTTTCATATCTATGGTCTACTTATAAATCAAACTTTCTTTCTGAAATAGTCTGACACTTGTTCCTCCTTTACATTTCTCTCCTCTCTTCCTCCCTAGCTCTGGCACTCTAACTTGTTTTTGGACTAGTACAGTGTGTCCCTATTACGATGGCCTCCCTATCCCTCAATTTATTCTCATTTTATCCTGAAGATGCAAAAAATCAGCGTAGATAGGAAATATGTATTGATCCAGTAAGAAAATCTGTTATTTGTTAATACCTACTCTATTCCAGGTATGTGCGTGTATAAGTTTCTTATTGCTGCTGTAACAAATTACCACACACTTAGTGGCTTAAGACAACACAATTTACTATCTTACATTCTGAAGGTCGGAAGTCTGAAATGAATCCTTCAGACTATAATCAAGGTGTTGGCAGGGCTATGTTCTTTCTGGAGGGTTAGGGGAGAATTGATGTTCTTTTCTTTTCTAGTGTCTCAGAGACCACCCACATTTCTTGGCTTGTTGGTCCTTTCCTTCATCATCCACGCACACCACTCCAACCTCTGCTTGCATCATCACACATTCTTTGCCTGACTTTGATCCTCTTGCTTCCCTCTTCTATGGATTTTTATGATTATATCAGGCCTACTAGAGTAACCCAGGACAAATTTCCCATCTCAAGATTCTTAACTTAATCACATCTACCAAATTCCATCTGCCATGTGAGATAACATATTGATGTGTTCTAGGATTTAGGATATCTTTGTTACAGGTAGGAGTGCACATCATCCTGTCTCCCATAATGAATTTTAGATTCAGTACAACTAAAAAAATCGTCATTATTATGTCCTACAGTAGAACTGAAGCTCAGAAGAATGAAGTCCTCCTGAATAAGTTACATATTCAAGATCTCAACTGAGGTCTACCACGTTGCTTCTTCTATGCAAATGCCAATTTAATTGTGCCAAGATCTGTTTTAATTCTTGGGGGATGTAACTATAACAAACAATAAAATCATGTAGGTACACGTCTAATTGGTAGGGCTGTGAGTAAAGTACATGGACATAGCCACATAAAGTGCTCTGATGAGGTCCACACAGATTAGGAGGGAAGCCTGGTATCTGGAGGATTATGGGTCATCACTCTTCTAAGCAAGATACTTCCCTCCTTAAATAGCATCAGTTTCCCAGAGCATGAAACTCTATCACAATGGCATTTAAGCACATTTATGAAGTGGCACCAATATTCCTTTTCAGTTCTATGTCCTAGTAGTCTCCCCATCCAATGTTTCTTACCCTACAAACATTATATTATCCATATCAGTCCAATATGTTCACAGTTTTGTCCTATTGCTCACTATTTCTTTTTTGTTCTTTTTTTCTTTTTCCCTCAATATATTCCTTTTCATCAGCTCTATCACTACCTATATTTCAAGAGTCATCTCTTGGGGCACCTGTGTGGCTCAGTTGGTTAAACCTCTTACTTTCAATCTTGGCTCAGGTCGTGATCTGAGGGTCATGGGATCGAGCCCTGTGTTAGGCTCTGCACTTGGTGCAGTCTGCTTGTCCTCTCTCCCCACTCTCTCCCCCCTACCCCTACTGTCAAATAAATACATAAATAAAATCTAAAAAAAAAAGAAAAAAGAGTCATCTAAAATCCTACCTTCTACCTGAAGCTTTCCTGGATCCCCTTGCCCAATTAATCTTCATGATCTGAGTTATAATAACAGCACTGTGTCCTTCTAATAAACTCATACATTCTCTCTTATGTTATAGATGATTGTATATGTGTCTGTCTCCCCAACTAAATGGTAAGTTTGTTCCTCCCCCTCTCCCTCTCTTTCTTCACCCTCATCTTTTCCTCTTTTCTTCTTTCTCTCTCTTCCTTCTGATCTTCATTTCCTTCTTTTCTTTCTTCATAGCTTTCTTCAACATAAATTAAGTATATCTCCTTCATATTTATCACTGTTTTCATTCTTGGCAATGTGTCCATGAACAAGCAAGACATAATTTCTACTATAGCCTCACTGAATTTACAGTTTTAAGGGCAGGGGCTATGTTGTACCCATCTTTTTTGTTTTTTTAGTCCCTGGAACATAGTACATGCTTAAGAAATTATGATCTGAGTTGAATATCTATGAGGATTGAAATTTAACTGGAAACTCCCAGAGTCATAGCCTACTCATAGACTTTCTAAATACCTATGTTCTTTATTGAAATCAAGAAATATTTGTTTGAACTGCCTATGTTTTCATTATACTTTTTCTTTTCCTACTGAAATTACATATTTTATATCCCAAGGAGTACCACAACTATATTTTGCTTCTAGGAAAATATATTATACAGATTATATAACAGTCTGTTCAAATGACCTTGCAGGTTTTTGGCAGCAATGAAAAGTAAAGATATACTTAAGTAATTGCCAGTGAATTTTACCTCAGTTGTATTGAATTACTTTTGTAAGTGAATATCAGAGCTAGTTTTGTTTGAATGTTTTTTACAAGTGGGTCTTAAAACTTGAATTAAATTAAAATAATTTATCATAAGAATTATCAACAATGCAATGTTGCAAATTCTTACAAATTTATTATGATGAAGACACACTGTAAATTTTAGTTGTGATGTAAGTAAATGTATGTCTTGAAAGATCCTATGTAGTTGTCAACTTTTATCAGAATGCCTTGATAATAATTAGAATTCACGAAGATAGAGTTTAGAGTCTCTTAGAATTCTACAAGCTCTTGCTTTCCTGTTTTAAAAGTTGATTGGTCTTCCATTATCACTCAGAGAGAAAGGTAGGGGTATTCCTTCTTTATAAGTATGTTTAATTTAGGTCGCTTTACATGTGCTCTGAAGATTCAAATATCGTGTTATTAGTGTAATAAACTTATTATCTAATTTAAATTGCACTTAAAAGTTAAAAATTAAATAGTCTAACTTCTATTCAGTAAATTATATCTATGGATATGTGTGATTGAAGCTTGATATTGAGAGCAAATAATGTAAGAAAATGAGAAACAAATTACACTTTCTTGAGAACAGACATGCTTCTTTTAGATAATAGAGACCCCCATAGTGAACTGTTGCTGTAACTAATACTCAATAATTAGAAATTTCTTGTGTAACAAAACTAGCCATTGACAATGAAACCAATGCAGTGGTAGATGTAACATTGCTGATGTGAAGTTGGTATGCATTGATTTGGTTTTTCTCATGGAGTAATGGAGAAAGAGCTATGGTGTTATTAGCCATCTGGATCTTCTTTCATCCTCCACTATTCACTGATATTTCCACTTGAATAGAGAGTAAAAATCAAAAAAGGATGAATGTATTTAAGGAGTCAAAAGTATGCTTACAGAACCTGTGTCTGTGTGGTAGGGTAGCTTTTTATTAAGGTAAAAGTACTTTGGCCTATCATTGGAGAGAGAGATTTTAGCTTGGGTCTGACCTCTACTCATAATGTGTGAGTCTGGGTTAGAGAAGATGATTTCCAAGACACCTCCAACTCTTTTGTCTTAATCTCATAATTTAGTGACTATTTAAAATCATAACTTTGGGGGGGTGCCTGGGTGGTTCAGTCAGTTGAATGTCTAATTCTTGGTTTCAGGTCAGGTCATGATCTCCCGGTCATGGGATCTAGCCCTGTGTCGGGCTCTGGTTCAGATTCTCTCTCCCTCCTCCTCTCCCTCATGCTCACACACACACTCTTTCTCTCTCAAATAAATAAATTTCAAAACTCTTTAAAATCATAACTTTAGAATTTTTGTAGGCAATGTTGCTTAAGCCCATGCAACTGGATCTCTTTATTGATGTGACTTTATCATATGTTTTATAATAAAATATCCTTTAAGTCAAGATGTATGTATAATGATAAAATGAATCCTTTTGTGTTTTTTGAAAAATGTATGTTCCTTTTGATTGGAACATGAATTAAAATTCAGTTTCCATCATCTTAAAATTATTTTCCATATGATACTGAATTGTGAATATTAGTATCTCTAATGTCAGAGGACAATGATGATAGTCTACATATATGGGGTGCTTATGCTGTGCCACGCACAGCTGTAGCCTGTTATGTGTACTACCTCGTTTGATTTTCATTATCCCCCTAACATGTAGTTACTTTTATCAGTCCCATTTCCAGGGTGGTTAGGTGAAATGTCTAAGGTCAGTTAATAAATTGTAGATTCAAATTTGATCTGGAGTTCATCCATGCAAGTATTTATGAAACAAAATTCTTCATGAGGAATATATTCTTCTACCAAGTTCCATTATCAATCCTGGGAAATACAGGTGAAGGAACAGATTTATGGGAGTGATGTCATGGCCCTGGCTCTGCTATTCATTCTGAACAAGTAGTGGCAGCTCTTTAGATAATGGGGATAAGAAAGAAAAAAGAAGAAAGAAAGAAAGAAAGAAAGAAAGAAAGAAAGAAAGAAAGAAAGAAAGAAAGAAAGAGAGAAAGAAAGAAAGAAAGAAAGAAAGAGAAAAGNAAGAAAGAAAGAAAGAAAGAAAGAAAGAAAGAAAGAAAGAAAGAAAGAGAGAAAGAAAGAAAGAAAGAAAGAAAGAGAAAAGAAAGAAAGAAAGAAAGAAAGAAAGAAAGAAAGACAGACTGGGAAAGACCCACTATGATGGAATGATAGCAAAACCAAGGAAAGAAGGAAACTGTCATTATGGAACTTGCATGTACATTTTTCACACATCCTATGTCATTTAATATTCTCACCAATTCTGTGAGACACAGGAAGCATGATTATTTTATTTTTAAATATATTTTTTAAGATTTTGTTTATTTATTTGACAAAGAGAGAGAGTGAGCACAAGCAGGGGGAGCAGAAGAGGGAGAAGCAGGCTCCCCACTGAGCAGGGAGCCCGATGTGTGGCTCGATCCCAGGACCCTGGGATCATGACCTGAGCTGAAGGCAGAAACTTAACTGACTGAGCCCCCAGGTGCCCCAACATGATTCTTTTTATTATCACTGGGGACAAGTTAACTGAAGTTGACAGAAATTAGATCTTGCAGAGGCCATCTTACCTAATGTCAGCAGACTGCAATGCAAATCTTGAACTGCAAAGTCCGTATTCTTTGTCCTACATCATATTTCTGCTATTGCTCTCCATTTTAAAATTTTATTAAAAATTTCTGTTTTACTGTCGATGGTACCATAGATGGAGGGAAGAGAACAAACAGCACTGACATGGCAATGAACATGTGTTTTTCTTAAAGCCATTATTGCCTCTCTCTTCCCTCAATTCTCTCTCTCTCTCTCTCCCTTGAGCTTTGTAGTTGCTATTTCAAGTTTTCCCAAACTGGCCTACGTCCTTAAGAAGGAAGAACACGAGGCAAATATTTCTAGTACTGTATCAAAGCATTAAGTAACATCACCACCAGTTTTAGCCAGCTCACTGTCACAAGAAATGTTTAAATGTTTATTTGATGCAGCTCAAAAGTGACCAGTTCTTTGGTGTCATATTCCGTAACAGTTGTCTTGTATATATTTTATTGTCCAGCAATCAGATGAAGGACACCATCTTATTATATATTCCATAGGTGTGCCGCCTTATTATTTATCCTATAGATATCTCCAGCTAGAGGTGGAAAAGGAAACTCAAAGCAATTGAGTGCTATTTCATGTTTCTGTTCCTGGTAGCTCTAAATATAAAAATCAAGGTCACTATTATAATTTTATGGAACTTTTCTTTACAAGGCCTTCATTATGAGAAGTAAAAAGTACCTGGAGAAAAACAGTGATATTACCCTCTGCATCTAGGTACTTAATTTTGAACAAGCTTGGGAAAGATTTTAAAACGATGGGAGACTTGGAATAGCAATGTAATTGGGCCTCTATTTGAGTCTGTTAACTATTTTCTTCAATATTCCCCTGTAAGCTTTTATTACAGTCTTTGTTAGTTGCTAGCCAATAACCATTATCACTTCTTTCCTTTATAACAAAACACTAATTTATTGAGGAATTCCACATTTTTCCTCCAACCATGTACTTTAAGAGGACCCAGCCCCATATTCCACTCCAGATGTGAGCCATGGTGAACTCATTCTCTTTGTCTGTGAGTGGTCGGGCATGGTCAGGTGATGCAATTTATGGCTAATGAGCTCTGAGTGGCCGGTCTTTAGGCCATCTCCTATGAAAGATTTCTTCAGGGGATCAAAAGAAACATATGTAATAAACAGCTCCTCACTTTTTTGTTTGGGTTTCTAGAATTGTTATAGGCAACTTGCTAACATGGAGGTATTTCCCAATATATTGAGGATAGCAAAAAAGAAATATGGAAAGAATTTGGGTCCTAGATATTGCTGACCTACTGATTTAACCAACTGTAGTTGTGCTTCTGGAGTTCTTTTTAGAAGGACTACTATGTTTTTAGGATTATATACTTATTATGTAATTTGAGGATTTTTCTTACTTGCTCTCTACTTCCCACCCAGCTTCACAGCTCATGCTTTACAATGTAATGATAAAATATGTCAAGATTTCACATTTGTGACAGTGTGCAGACTGTTTCAGTTGTCATCTAAGTATCATTTTTATTAACATGTTTATAAAGTGACTTGATAGTGTCAGATGACAGATACTAAGGAAAAAAAATCATTTTCATTACTTAATATTATAAGCACGGCATCCAAACACAAAATCATAATTCAGATAAAGCCTCAGGTATATTTAATGCTACCCTCGCCTTTACTGTTTTCTAGTCATCTGTTTTTTGCTAAGCAGTTTCTACAAGATGCCTGTATATGGGTAAATCATAATCTGTATTTTCTTTGCTTTTTTGAAATTGATGAGAATACACAATGCAATGGAGGTTTTATTGCAATTATCTTTCAAAAGTTTAATCAAAGTCCATTTATTGCGACACATACAGACCTAGAAATTCTTCTGCTCTCGTGGTAAAATGGTAAAATGTTCAAGTGTGGCATTCTTATCATTATGGCAAATTCAGATACATTAAATGAAGCAAAATAATATAGAAGTTTTTTTACTAAATATAGTATATATAAATTCTTTTTCAGGTATTTTTAGTGTGCTTTTGAACACTGAAATTTTCCCCATGAGTAAAACTGACAAAATATGTAGATCAACTTTCCTTGTAACAATGACTGGAAAACTTGTAGATATTCTTGTAGATTTTCACACCAAAATGGAGAAAGCTGGGGGAATGGACCTTCTTGAATTCTTAGCTATTTCATGACATGTATTAGACTCTCTGTGATTATCAACACCATACTGTTGTCTTATAAGGAACTTTTTCGTGGCCGAAGAAAATGATTTGCTTTGACTGTCTCACTGTTTGAAAGAAAAGCGATTGTAGGAGTTTTATAACCTGTTTTTGGTCCTGTCAAACTGGAAAGGGCACACTCCAGTCTCAAAGACTTTTTTTTGAAAGACTTACAAGCCAGAGCTCAATGTGGGAGTTTGTTTCCAACCTTGAATTTCTCGAGTTCCAGGGAGACAGACTTCTATTAGGCCACCGGGCTAGTGCAGCAATGTTTAGATATTATTTCAATCAAAGAACTGTGTTCCATTACCCTAGGATCTGTGTCAAGCTGTGGATTAGGTTAAAAAACCAACAAAAGCTCCTGGTGGTTGAAAGATTGTAAGTATTTTGCTACATTACTGCATTGCAGGCATGAGCACGTTCTTTCAGCATTTTCGAGTTTCACAATGTTACAATTAATTAATTGTGTCTATCTAGCTAAAACACTAGTCGGAGTTGCCGTCTGCACTTTTAATAAATCCTTTGAATTCCCTTGATCTTTCTTTTTTCTTATCCTCTCTGTGTACTGTAGTACAACTTTTCTAAACCCATAAAACTTTGATTAATGGAATAAAGAATTAGATTCAAGATACCTGTGTTTGTTACCCTTCCATGCTTCTCTACTTTTGGGTTACTTTCTAAATGTACCTCAGTCTTTCTCCCAAATGGTAAACTTAAAAAACCCTGAAATTATAAACCATTACCATCCTTGTTAATTCAAAATCATTTATCTACAGTTGGATATAACTAGCCATGCACTATACACATTCAAATATAGTGTTTCTTTTCTAGAAAGTAGTTGATGTTCCTTCATTTTTCCTCCCCTTTTCATTCTTCTGCTCCTGGCATTACACATATATATACATCAGGTGGAAAATAAAGTGGGGCAAAAAAAAAAACAAAACAAAAAAAACCCATGTTTCTCAATTAAGCTTTTGACAACGATTTGTGTTTTTATCCTCAATATTCAATGCATAGAACTTGACTTTTTTTTCTCCTGCTCAGAATTCACATTAAATTGTCTCCAATCTCTGTATTTTCTACTTTCTCCTAAATCTCTCTCACTACTCTTGGCAAATATAGAAAAGAAGCAGAGCTACTCATATAAACGTGCTTCATCCTTGACCCCAGGAGAACTCATTGCTTCCCAGCTGTGAGGAGTGTATTTCTTAGTAGGGAGCCTGGTCTTGCTTTCACCTGGTGCTACTGGTATAAGCAGCTATCATGTTCAGATTCAAAGGTGGCCAAGATGGCATCCCGAGGACATGTCCCTGGGATGAAGTAGAGCCCAGTTCTGTCCAAATGCTGCCAGGTGGGAAAAGGGTTCGGTGCCCTGCTGAGAGCCTTGTGATTTGTGGGGGGAATCCAACGGGGACGGGGATCCAGTTAGGAGCACAGAACCAGCCCTCTTTTCCTTTTCTGTTTGAGAATATCTGAAGGAAGATGCAGAACGTGGCTTCTTTCTTTTCTCACAGCTGATGCGAACTCTGTTGGTGGTGCAAGGATCTACCTTATTTATGCTGTGGTGTGGAGATAAAGATGTTGTCGTTGAGGCCATGTAACTTTTGTACTTAACACAGTGCTTCCTAAAAACAAAAACTAGCATATGCATTCAGAACAACTCAGTTTATTTTCTTTCCTGGAAAATATTAGTAGGGAAGGTACTACCCACAGGCAATTTTTGGTTGTATCAGCTAAAAAGACTTGTTTTTCCTGAAGATTTTAATTGCATGACAATAAAAGGAATTATTTTGCTACTAGTGTTTGTTTTTGAAAATAAAAGGATTTTTTTTTTGCCTAAAATGGGGTAAATAGTACATAAATAATGTACTTATTTACAATGCATTTAATGGATATTAAAACTACAATGGACTTAGTGTGGTAATGGGGAGATTATAAGGCATCACGTTTTGCTAAACGAGAGGCTATACTTTAAGAGTTAGATTTGTGGAGAATACAACATGTCTTCCTCCTCCCTTTTGTAGTTCTACATTTAGCTACAGAGATTGTTCTCTAAGATTCAACACCTAAAGAATGCATTTTTTTTATATTGTTCAAAGCTGACCTCTGCTTTTAGAAAAGTTTATCTGCACTTTTTCATCTGTTTAGAAACATACATTTTTGGTTAAAAGATCGAAGACAATCTCTCTTTGTCTTTCTTTTTTTTTTTTCCTCTCTGAGCTAGGGAGGTTGAGATAAAAAAGAATGACTGCTTTAAAAGTCACACATGGCTGTAATTTAAGATTTTTTTCCTCTCATTGTCCGTAACAGTTGAAAGAAACCTTCAATGAAAGTTTATTAACTAGGCCAATGCCTGAGGCAATAAAGGTTCATTTATTACCAGTTTCTTGGCTGTTTTTCTTCTTCTATTTTTCGGTTAAACTCATAGCGTAAGATAATACTTCACAAAATTAAACCTTTGACCTTCTGTAGAGTTAAGTCTCCTTTGATTAGATAAAGTAACAATTTATGGTCCAGCATGAGGTTGCACATGAAATGAATAATGCAATAGACTCCGTGTGGACTGAGAATCTATTGCTTTTGAAAATCTGAATGCTGTTTAAAGGGGGAAAAGTCTGCTTAAGTGTGTTGTCTTTATGCAGTGTGCACTTCAGCCATATTTCAAAGGCTTTACTTCCAAGACGAAGTTATGTTTGAATTTTCTGATTCTCTTAAGAAAGATGTAGGGCAAAAATGCTGCAAAAAGCTTTGTAGGACTCTGTAGGACTGTCATACGAGTGATTATGCCACACATTGCAGGTATTACAAAGGTCGAATTATAAAATTAAATAATTACGTGAGAAAAATGACCATTGATTTTTCTATAATGTTGGGACGATCTGAATGTTATAAGTTGTGATTACATTATGAGACACTATTAACATATCTTAAAATGATATTTAATAACTTTTCACAATAAGAAACAATATAACAATGATAAACTATAATAATATATTAAGCCGGGTTGTTAATTTTGAAATCAACCCATTAGGAATTCAGTTTCTGGTTATTATGATGTGGTAACCTTTGTGAATAACAATAATGTTTTTAATTTTGTTTCACTTAAGTCATGTTATAAATTTGGAATGCCATAACTCATTGCCAAAAGAGTGATTGGATATGCTTTTCCAGGTATTTCTCTGATTTTTCTATGTGTTCTTTTCAAAATTGTTTGGGGAAAATGGAGAAAAATCTTAGTTCCATCTGTGATAATATTTCATTGGACTTGCCTAATTACTACAGAATAGATACACATACTTTCAGACTCAGAATTGATATTTGTTTCTGTCTTCAGCTCAGCAAAGGTAGAGAAATGTGTACGTAGCACGGGTCCGTGTTTCTCATAAAGCTGTTGTGATTAGCTGGTTGTTTAAATTACTAATTGACATGCAGGAGTTGAATGCTTGAGAGAAGTGTTTTAGTTTTAGTTTGGTTCTTTTTCAATTAGCTTAAATTATTTAAGGTGAATAAATCTACTGCAGTGATTTAGTTTCTTTTAATAGAATCTCATGGTACAACATAAATTAGGTCAAGAGAAGCCACTGGATCAGTAGAACTGCAGACTTTGCTCCTAAAAAGAAGGGATGTAAGGAAAATTGAAGATGGGCTATGATTTACTATTGTTTTGAAATAAAGTAAAAGGTTCTATCAGAATAAACAGAAGACTCACATTTCTTGTCACATTAGGAATTACATGGCTCTTTCTGTTATGCTGAATTTTCACAGCAAAAAGGGAGAAGTGAGTGGTAACAACCATTGGTAGCTATTCCTTGATATTCATCTGTTCTGTTCCTAGGTGAGCTGGGTTGAATATACTAATGACACTTCAAAGGAGAGTTTTAAACATAGATAGCACTTATTTCTTGAGTGACAAAGTTGTCCAAGTTCACCTCAAAATCAGACATTTTAAGTAATTTGTCTGTTACACTAAAAAACCAAAAATAAGTAACTTGACTATGATTACAAAGATGTGCCAAGGTAAGGGCTTCACCTGTTTAACATGCCACTGTCTAGGAGATGACAACCACTTGTGACCATGAGCTATAACCTCTATTTCTTTTGCATCTTCCCTATCACAGGGTAGTATATATGCTTCTACATTAATTAGGATTGTTCTTTTCTAGAATCCAGCTTTAAAACTTCAACCCAAAACCTCTTTTTCCAAGTACTATAATTGGCCTATCACTGTTCACATTTTCCTTATAACCAAATGAGGAAAATATGCACCTTTTAGGCTGCCTATGGTGATTCAATGAGATGTTGATATGAATGTTAGAACCTAATGACAAAGGGGTGAAGAATGTATTGCCTCAATTAGTCCCCCTGTTCCTGTTGTTATTCAGTGAACATGGCTGTCTGTTGTTCCAAACCCAGAGCCTGACCACTGTTCACAAAGTGTTTGTGTGTGTGTGTGTGTGTGTTATAATTACATTTCTTCCTTGAGTCTTTTCCTTCAAAAAAGCTTATACTCCTATATCAGAAAAAGGTTGTGGCCACATCTTTTTCAGTTACTTCTGTCCTACTGGGTAAACCCCCCTTCCCCCGTGCGAAACTTCCATGTAAAAAATGGCCATCTTTGTGACACTTTTTTCTTATTTCCTCTCCCCTTCTCGCCAACAACCACATGCTACCTGAATTCTGGAAAAGGGAAAAAAGAGAGAGTCTTATTGAAGTATCAAAGGATTTAGGAGAGGATTTACATGGTGTTGAGAAACGTAGGTGAACATTTGGGGGGATTATTCTTAGGCTAAAATGCCAATGAGGTGACTCCTTTGCAGGAAATTAAATTTATGACACCATTTCCTCTTTTCACTTATTATACTGCCTGAACTGTCACCAATATATTGACAAGTAGCCTCTTTAAAAAACATCCTTTCAGAATGTCACACACTGTTATTCTCAGGCTAGTAAGAGGCACCTGCCTAGAGTCAATGCACTGAGTAATTTGGGGTGATGAGTCATGTGAGTAGTAAAAAGAATTGAGCCTTAGACAAACATGAGGACATCTAATGAGCAGTTTATTGGAGATGGAATAATAATAAGAAGAAGGGTGCTTTAAAGAAAATTAGAGTCAAAGTTTACTTATTTCAATTTGTTTTTATTTAAAATTTGTTCTATATTCAAGATATAGAGGGAAAATAATTCTCTTCTCCTTTTTTCTTGTTGTGCTGTATGTAAAATATAGGACTCAAGATAATATAAATACTGTATTTCACCTATAGTCCAGGTTAAAAATTTTGTGCACAATTAAAGTTCAAAGACCATTGTTTCAGTGGCAGATATATTCTAAATTCTATGAAACAGAATTACAAATGAACGTTTAGGTCCGGTTTCTCCATGAAGTCAGCTTATGTTTGTGACATCATCTGAGGGTCTATAACCTTGCCTCCCTATACAATCTATAAGCTACTTGAGGAAAGGGGATTCATTTTCTTTCAATGATTCCGTAGTTTACGATATTCTGTACTTTTCCTTTTACATTTATTGACAGAGTCAGTGTGGTCAATGCTGAACTGGGAGTTAAGGGAATTGGGATTACTCTATCATTATTTAATGGTGTGACTTTATAGAAATGATTAACCTCACTGCCCCTAAGTTTCATCATCAGTAAAATAAAAGGGTCGCATTAGTTTTTCTTGTCTCCATGCTTTAGAAGTCTAGACCCCAAGTGGCTCTTAACTATTTTTCTAAAGGTGGTAATGTTAACGGAGTAAAAGTGAGAGTTATATATTCAAGACCTTTTTTGTGCCAAATTCAACTTTTCATAAATTACCTATTTTCTTATTTTAAACCATAGTAATTTAAAAATTTTAATTAATTGTGTTTCAGCCTGTTTCTGTGAGTTAGTGGTCAGAAGTTGAGTGCTTCAAAATCTTCCATGGAAATTCCTCAGTGATTTAACACATAGCCAAATGACACCCCCATGGTGTTCCCTCCACCGACTTCACTACTGCTGTTACTTTCTTTACTCTGAGAGACTGTGATTTTAAGCTGCTCAGAATAAGAAGGCTAAATTTGATGTCTATTTGATTGATTAGCATTAACAGTATTACAATAAACTCTTTCCTTCTATTTCTCCAATTTAGTGGGTTTTTTTGTTAATCCAAACATTTTTAAAATCTAATTAAATCAATTGAAAAACTGAAAACTGGTATAGGGAGTGTTTCCATTAATGACCTCAAAGATCAATTTTCCTTTTCTCTGCAGAATATAAATGTGTTTTAAAGGGCAAGAAAAGTCAGTCTAATGGACATTAGGAGACAAATTCACTTTCAAAATCTTCAGTCTACTCTGATTCACAATTAAGTTGCTTATTCTAGTTGCTTATCATTTCTGTTATTTAATCATTCAAGGGTGAGGACGGGTATATTTCAATCACAATCTTCCTTTATTTAGAAAGTATTGAAAAAATAACTGTGAAAATTAGTGTCAGTGTTTTAGACAGCTGGTATTTAAATAAGGGTAGGAAGAAAACGGGGCAGGGGGGAAAGGTACTGGTATTTTCAAGTTGTTATGTTGAGCCAATTCTTCTAAGACTTGGAGTGATTTCAGTTGAGTTGTAATTCAAACTTATATGGAGCTTACAATGCACCTTCAACAGAGTTTTGCAAAGAGTCTATAGGAACTGTCAGGAGCAGAAAGATTACTTCACAGTAATGACTGTTGAATTGAACTATGCTTTTTGATGTTTTACTTTCTGAATTGAATTGTTGGACAAGATTAATTGCACACAGTGAGAGTTTTAAATGAATGGTGATGTAAAGCATTAAGTTTCTCTGTATGCCACTTGGGGGAAAAAAAGCCAGAAGGTTTAAATGAATAAATGCATTTAATGCACAAAATGCCTGGGCTAATTTTAAAACTCCTTTACTAACATCCTTTATTGAAAATAGAAACCCACTTTATTCATCTGTCTTGGTTATATTGCTGTGGTTGAAGTAATTTAATATTCCTGCTTTCCACTAATCTTCTAGTTCAACAGAAGTAAACAATAGGTTTCATAAATTAAAAATACACTCTTCTGAACATGGTTATAAGATTAAAAAAACAAGGCAGTAAACATTTATGACTGAAACAAACTGGATTGTTCAAATACTGCCATGATGTATCATGTATATCAATATGGTACTGATAGCAGTTAGAATGCAAACAAGGTTTTAAATGATGTGCCCCTTCATTTCAGCTGGAGAATCCGCTTCACACCATCTGCCTATCAGATGGTTAGGAACCAGGACTGCGTATTAATGCCACATGTTCGATTTTCCTCCTTCTTGTAATGGTTAGATTCATATTGCTAATAGCTGTGCATGAGCACTGTCGATGAAATTTCTGTGACGGTGGAGTGATGAGATATTTATAAGCCGCCTGTCTCCGTGAATAATCAGTAGGAAGAATGCCAGACATAAATAACTTATCAATTCCAGAATATTAATAATAACTACCATTGGCTATAATCTACTACATCTTTAAGATGGTTTCTTCTAAATTTGAATAAAGTGACATAGATTCATAAAAAAGTCTATCATGTGGAAGCTTTGACTGCTTACTATCTCTTGTATATAACTCATTTAACCATTACATTTTGGGAAATACATTTTATATGGAATGTGATGTAAAAGTAGACAACATATCAAACATTTGGAAGTCATCTTGATGTCTTTGAAACCAAAGATCAAAGATTGGACCTTTCAAGTTAATGAGCAAACAAACAGATCAGAGAAAGAATTTGACAGCAATATGTCTCTTTTATTGATATTTATAATCTATAGTTGTAATCTACTCTTTATCACAAGGGGTGCTAACTTATTGGAAATAAATAGAATGGGGATACTTTTCCCTTTTTTAGAAAGAGTCACCCAGATTGTATATGGCATTTGAAAGATTTAAAGTCTGTGTTGATAGAAGTTGAAAGCAGAAGAAAACTGCTATCTTTGCAAAGTAAAATAAGACTCGTAAGTGGTGACAATGCCTGCTTCTCTTCCAAATGATAAACCCTTGGATTGGTTTTAGGATATTGAATTTGAAGTAGTGAAGGTTTTGTATCAATACAGCACAGAGTGGAGATTTAGTGATTTTAAGATAAATATGATCAATGTAGACTACTAAATGAAATGTTTAGGTAGAAGCATGGGTTTTAGATTTCCATTTGTCAAATGGCTAAATTCTCACTCTACACTGTTAGGTAGCTTTTGTCATAGTTGTCTTTTTTGTGAGTAACTGAACCTAGGTAAAACTAAACATAAGGGCATGATGGATATTCTGGTTACTTGATAATATTTACTACCGTTTGTGGAGGGCTTAGTATCTGCCCATGCTGTTGCATATGTTATTTTGTCTTTATTCTCCACAACATCCCTATCAAGTCAGAACTGATATCTCTGTTTTAGAGATGAGAATTTTGAAGCCTTAGGAATTATATAACTTGCAACAGTATCTCAGATAAATTTGATGCATGTTGTCCAAAGTTTGTGTGGCTTTTTGGAGTCAATTTTTTTAACCATCGTATGTTTACTCCTTATATGATAGCGAGTTTAGATAACTAGTAATTTCCATGGCAGTCACTTATTCAAGTAGAACTTTAAAGATTTTAGTAGAGCATCAAAAAATGAAAGTAAAAGAAATCTATAAGCCAGGATAAGAAAAAAAAAAACTTCTAACAATGCAGTTAAAAAAATGATACAGAATTTTCTCTGAAGGAGCAGAGTGGAATGAAGCCCACAGCAATGTGTTTATATCATAATTCGGACAATAATATGAAAAGCTGTGTTTTAAAATTCATTCTAAAAATCTACTTATTCTTTTATATTATAAATGTAAAGCTTGTAGACATTTAATAGGAAAGGGGGAAAAAAAGGTAAATAGTTTTGCATGATTTAAGCTTTATGGTCTTTAACCAATTTTGATGTATGATACCTTTCCTGAAGGCCAATTGGAGGTCTAGGAATGTACAGACTGACTTACTGTCCTTCCTCTGAAGGAAAATGTCTTTTTTAAACAAAATATTTCTCAATCTATCATCTTATTAGTGTTAAATGAGTGTTAAGTATACATTTAAGTTTCTCCCTTGTTGATTGCATTAGANGAGGAGCCTGATGTGGGGCTCGATCCCATAACGCTGGGATCACGCCCTGAGCCGAAGGCAGATGCTTAACCACTGTGCCACCCAGGCACCCCAGGAAGATGTCTTTTTTAAACAAAATATTTCTCAATCTATCATCTTATTAGTGTTAAATGAGTGTTAAGTATACATTTAAGTTTCTCCCTTGTTGATTGCATTAGATTTAGGTTCTTGTAAAATAAAACGAAATTATACCATATTTGACTTCTTCGTTTAGTACACGTTTGTGTTTTGGTGTATGAGATACTTAAATGTTCTTTGAGAGTGTAAAAAAGTAAGTTTGGTGAGGTAAAATAGGTGGGTTAATCATTTGGTACTATAAGGAATTATTTATTTGTTCCTTCATCATATAATCTCTGTCTCTGTCTCTCTCTCTCTCTCTCACACACACACACACACACACACACACACACACNTTTTGGTGTATGAGATACTTAAATGTTCTTTGAGAGTGTAAAAAAGTAAGTTTGGTGAGGTAAAATAGGTGGGTTAATCATTTGGTACTATAAGGAATTATTTATTTGTTCCTTCATCATATAATCTCTGTCTCTGTCTCTGTCTCTCTGTCTCTCTCTCTCTCTCTCTCTCACACACCCACACACACACACACACACACACACACACACACACACACACATNCTCTCTCTCTCTCTCTCACACACACACACACACACACACACACACACACTTGTAATTTTTCTCCCAATGAGAGAAGGAAATCTGGCAAAAACCTTACCAATTAAAGGATCAGGAGTGACTGCCCAAGCCATTTCAGTACAGTTGCTATACATGCCAAACAGATTCATACGTGTAAGTGGTTGCTAGAGCTAATAATGTGCAGGTCGCTGCATCAGTAACACAGACAAGTGCTGCTTTACCTGGCTGGCTTTTTGCTTCTGCTGTGGTAGGCTCAGGGCACAAGAAGACTTATTTTTACAAAGTCTGCATCCCACTAGAGCAGTATGTCTCAAACTCCAATTCCTTGGTTGAACCTGATTTAATATTTTAAAAAGTTCCCTTGTTGATTCTTAAGCATACTCACTTTTGAAAACAAGTGCAATGATGATCTGCTTGGTTAGTAAACTTTTATTGTAAGATGCAGACACACTTTAGTGTAAATGACTGTCAGCAAATAATCTGAAGGGAGTGGGCATAAGAATCAACCTGTTTGCTGAAAGGTAAAAACATAGATTCCTCAGTCCATCCCAGACATAGCTGTGAATGTGACCCTGGGGAAGATCATCTCTAACTTTACCATGCATGACAGCTGGATTAGATGTTGACTATCACTTTGAGAAACACTGAATTACCTAGTTCTGATATAAAAATGGTTCGTCTTGATTGGGAAGAGTTAAAGCAGTGGTAAATTTGCAATATAATGTACTTGAGAGTAGGATATGGAAGGAGGACATAACAAAAATCTCTGTGAATCTGAGGCAAGAGGAAAAAATACTCAGAGAAAAGGGTGAGGCAGGGAGTTAAAGGTGCCTGCTAATGTCATGGATTGCCAGTATTTACACAAGTAGA
>NC_048224.1:106343409-106429821 GCF_002007445.2 Ailuropoda melanoleuca | reverse complement strand
GAGAAAAGGGTGAGGCAGGGAGTTAAAGGTGCCTGCTAATGTCATGGATTGCCAGTATTTACACAAGTAGACAATTCTTGATAACATGTAAATGTTTTCACAGTTTGAATTCTCTATATGGACCAAAAGCTAGAGTTATTTTGTGAATTTATTATAATTTTTTTCAAAGACAACTTCATTTTGGAACAAAATATACAATGGGAGCTCTTTCTAAGAACAAGTTGGAGGGAGATTTGAGAATTACCTCAGAGATTTGAAAGGGCCATTGCAAGGCCAACAGGAAGTACAATAAACACGGAGGGCGGGTGAGCCTTTTTTGTGATCCTCTCCAGCCCTAGACAGGTGTAACTTGGGAGAATCATGCTTTGTATTCAATTCATGAAATTTTCTACTCCTAGTATGTTCACATTGATTGTAACATCAACATAATGCTTTAATAATACATATTTTAAAGTAGTGTCCATATTTCTCCTGTAGCTGTAAAAGTAATCTAGTTTCAGAAGTGCTTTTTCATTCAGCAACAATTTGTGGCAGGCATTGTGGTAGATGTTTGGGATACACATATTAGAGACATATTTCTGTGCTTTTGGTGTTAAAACCTAGTTAGAGGAGCTAGCCTTAAACCTGTCTTCCACCTTGGTACATCCCCCCCACCCCAAAAAAAGAGCATTAAAGAATTCAAGGGACTGAGTTTCTCCTTTCAGATTGCACATTGAAATGACTTGAGGAACAGTGAAATCCACTCCAAAATATACAGTTGCGGGAGTCCCAGCAAGAATGTCCTCTGGTAGGACTCAGCCGTTTGCATGGCTTAAAAGCTCCTTGGGTGATTCTGACGCAGAAAGGATGGCAAACTCACACAGAGCAGGTCGAGAACACAAACGAGAGGATGGCTGGCTCTCCTCTTGAGGAGTAAGGAGGGTCAGCGCTTCATAAGTGAGTTTTGAGCTGATTCTTGAAATGTTGATTGCTGTTCCCCAGGAAGATTTAAGAGTCAGGAAGCTGAGCCTGCTACTCCTAGAGCCTAATATTTAAGCCATCAGATAATGGACACATGGCTGGTCTGGGGCAGGGATGGGAAAATTTTTCTAGAAATGGGAACATGTGCAAAGTCTGGCTTGAAAGAAGGAATGTGGAGTCCATTAGAGGAAATGGGAGATAGCCGACGTGTCTAGAGCACAGAAAGCAAGTGGGACCTGGTGGAACGGATGATGCTACACAGATAGGCAAGGAACTGAGCATGAAGGGCCCTGACAGCCATGTGAAGCACCCCACTTGCTCCTAAGAGCAGGCATTGAATGTCATGATTGGATTTTCCTTTCTACATGATTATGGCGACTGCTTTATGAAGAGTAAGAGATTGGAAGTGGGGACAGTGGAAGCTGTTGAAAGATGATTGCAGAACTCCTCTGAAGAAAGGGTGGCAGCCGGCACTAGAGGGAGCCAGGGAAATGGAGAAAATTGCTTGAATTTGAAAGCTATGAAAGAATCAGAATTGTGAGCCAGGTGAGTTAGTGGGACTAAAATCAGCTACTGCTGAAAATGTCATTGCTTTTTTCCTGACTTCATTAAATTAGACTAAAAATTCAATACTTATAAGTATTAAATAGTTCAGTGCTAGCACGTATGGGTCATGTGTATCCAGTAGTCCCCCTTGTCTGCAGTTTCCTTTCCCCAGTTTGGCCAACCGCGGTCTGGAAGCAGATGATCCTCCTTCTGACAAATCATCAGACGGTCAATAGTAGCCAGACACTATGTCACGGCGCCTGCAGAGTTCCCCTCGCTTCATCTCATCACATAGGTGTTTTATCATGTCAGATCACCACAAGAAGGGTGAGCGCAGCATGATGAGATATTTTGAGGGAGAGAGTCCACATTCACATAACTGTTATTAGGGTATACTGTTATATGGTATACTGTTCTATTTTATTGTTTTTAATCTCTTGTTTCCTAATTTAAAATTAAACTTTGTCATAGGTATGTATGTATAGAAAAAAATGTAGTATATATAAAGTTCAGCACTATCTGTGATTTCAGGTGTCCAATGGGGGTCTTGGAACATATCTCCCATGGATAAGGGGGAACCACTGTATATCTTTTGAAATTTATATTAGAAATGTAAAACTGTGGGGTAGACTGTCAAGTGGACAAATAGAAGAGTACCATAAATAAGATCAGATACATAAAATTATAAAAATTATTTTTAAATGTCAAGGGTTAGTGTCATCAGCTAAGGAGAAGTAAGATTCCTCTAGCTGAGGGGGCTGTGGCCAGTCCACCATATCCTGCAAGAATCATAGCTAGGGCTGGACTTTTTGAGGGAATAGAATGCGGGGGCATACCTANAGGGCATGCCTAGTGTTTAATAACATGATACGGCTGGGGGCCCCTGGGTGGTTCGGTCAGTTGAGTATCCGACTCTTGATTTCAGCTCGGGTCATGATCTCAGGGTCATGGGATTGAGCCCCACATCAGGCTCCGGCTGAGCATGGAGCCTGCTTAAGATTCTCTCTCTCTCCCTCTCCCCCTATCCCTACACCCATGCTCTCTCTTTCTCGAAAACAAAACAAAACAAAACAAAACAAAACAAAACATGATATGGCCTTTTTCACAGTCTATCTCATTTAATCCTCATATTATCCCTTTGTGAGTGGAATGAACTTACAGATGAAGAAACCGTACTTGAAAAGACTTTATGGCTGTCTAAAGCTACAACATGCATAGTTGTATCTCATGCTACTGAATTTAACTCAGATCCGTGTAATAATAACAGATCATATCTCACGTTGTAGTTGGATCTTCCTTATTTGAATACTATTACCAAGATTTCCCTGCTGCATAAAAGCAAAGATTAAGACCCTGGAAGTGTCATCAGTTAGAGATGGAGCAACACCAGGCAATGACAGGAAGGGGAACGTAGGATGGTCACATTTGTGACAAGGCAAAATCGAGGAAGAGAGAGTTGCTGGGAAACACGAGAGAATTTTAACAGGAAAGAAAATGTTCTGAAACACCTTTGAAGGAAATGAGTAACTGGGGAGTAAATTCAATCATAGGAAGATGAGAGAATCAGTTCAAGTTGGGACTTAAAAGGCAACAAATGTACAGTCTAGACCCAGATGAATTCTTTGAGTTTACATCAGTGCCTTTTTAGAGGGTAGTTATCAGTTTTTCACTCAAAGATCTATTCTGAAGGTCTTGTTGCGTTGGGGTGAAAGTTGTCAAGGCCTCTTTGGTCTGATCTGAAGGAAAGGTGAGCTCTTCTAACCTCTAAAAAAATAGCAGAGATTTCTAGAAAAAAAAAAAAGACTTTCTTAGAGTTTCTGAGGCTGTAACTTATTTGCTGTAGTAACTAGAAGTGATGATTAGTGGGGAGGAAAAGAGGAGAGAGGTGTTCAGTTTCTAATCCACCAGCTGGGAGTGGAAATAAATCACACAGATAAATTCAAACCAAGTTGAAGCACTATAGTTAGAAACTCTGAAGCAGCCATAGCAAAAAGAGGATGGGGAGTAATGATATATATATCCTCTCCCAGACTGTGAAAGTTTTAGAATTAGGAGAGATTATTCAGATGTTGCAGTGTCCCTCATTTTGTGGGTGAGGGATGAACTGACCTGATAAAAAAAGTTCACACCTTTATGAAAAACGAACCACTCCCCTGCTCCAAAGCCTCTGTGGGCTACCTGTAGCCTGTCCCTAAGGCATGGCCTTGCTTTCTGTTCTTCTGTAATCTGGTCTCAAATTCTATTTCTAATCTCAGGTCCACCCCTACCTCCTGTTCTTTGGATGAGCAGAGGTGAACTCTTCCAGACCAACATGGCACAGTGGTTAAAAGTGTTCCTTCGGGGGCTAGAAGGCTGGGAGCTGAGAGGTCAGGGAAGTGAGCTGTGGGGGCAAGGCTGTTCCAGACAAAGGGAAGGCATGTATGAAGGCACAGGCTCGGAGAGGCAGGGACATATGCGTATTGGTGTTCAGGCTGGAGGGTGGCCTGCGGATGAGGAAAACGGAGCGATTAGGTAGGTTTACACTTTCTTGTGAAACGTTTTGTGAATTAAGCTAAGCACTTCAGACATCCTCCCTCCCCCACCCCCATCGCCCACCATCCCTCTAGCAGCTGCAGAAGATTTTAAGCAGTTAGTAACATATTCAAACTGCTTTGTTTGAGAGAGAATTCTGGATGCATTTCTACCGATATCCTTCTATGTATGAATTATGTTTCTGCTAATATTTAATTTGGGAGTTTTGAGTGCATTCTCCCCATCATATCAATGTTTTTTTGTTGGCTAGTCGGGAATGAACATAGGTTATCAGAATGGTGCATAGAAGAATCAGATACTCTAATATGTTGGTATGTGTGCTCTATAAAGTACATGGACTATTACATGAAAGATCAGAATTTGAATTACCTTGTTTTTAATTTATTCGTTTAAGGTCTGACAGCAGCAGCCGCAGCAGCTGCCGCCGCTACCAATGCAGCCATTGCCGAAGCAATGAAGGTGAAAAAAATCAAATTGGAAGCCATGAGCAACTATCATGCCAGTAATAACCAACATGGAGCAGATTCTGAAAATGGGGACATGAATTCAAGTGTCGGTAAGTTGTATGTTCATGGAAACTTTTGTGATCATGTGGCTACCAAATTACTTTCTTTTCCAGAACAAAACTATGAGGTGCCCGTTCAAGAAGTTGGTACTTTCAGCTTAGAAAACTGTGTATTTTGGAGATGCTTTTTGGCCCTCTAACAGCATGCACTCTGAATAAATCATTAACAACATAATTTTTAAATACAGGATCAACGTTATGTAGGCAACTTCTAACAGCATTCAGTTAAAATCTTTTGTAATACAATTAAGCTTTAATAATCAGAATTTTATTTTACTTTATTTTAGGTTAGTTTAGTTTTCATAGCGTGCATGCATGAATGCGTGGGGAAGGGCAGAGGGAGAGAGAGAATTTTAAGCAGGCTCCACACCCAGTGTGGAGCCCCATGCAGGGCTCTATCTCAAGACCCTGAAATCATGATCTGAGCTGAAATCAAGATTCAGACATTTAACAGACTGAGCCACCCAGGTGCCCCAATAATCAGAAATTTAAAATACTGACTATAGGTAAGGTGACCAGAATATTTACAGATAAACCCATACTTTATCTTTTTAATTCCTAATGGATTTGTTATCAAATAAGTTTGTATCACCATCAGAATATATAAACTTAATTGTACTGCCAAGAATAATAATTATGTTGAGAGTTGATTCTATATATATATAACCATTACCAATTTCTCTCATTGTAAATATACAACTTTAATTTCTCTTGATTTTTTTTCCTTTCTTGAGATGTGGAGAAAGAGATGAAAAGTTAATAGTCATTGTTTAAACCAAAACCAACAGCTTTCTCTTCGCAGAACTCATTTAGGTAGTTCATTTTTTCAAACACAATTTCACATGTAAGTTAACTTTTTTAACTGACGATATCTTTCTCATCTCTGTGTTGGTGAGATAAAACATTGTATTCTGCCACTGCACTGTATTGTTTCTCTTTCAAATATAGAAATAATTCTCAAAATATAATTTAGCAAGAGAAGCTTGGCTACTACAAGATATGTGTAAGGTACTCTATCCAACATACGTCCACAAAGCACGCAATAATTCATGGCAGTTCTATTAAATTTTCTTCTCCATGCAGTGTTTTAATAGATTATTTCTGTAGATAATCAGCAGCTCTCTAGTCCAATGCCATATAGTTAAGGGTATATGAAGGAATACTATGGATTATAGTAATAATCATTCTTTCAACAGTTCCATGGGAGCATACACTAGATGTGAATGTCAGAGTCGGAAGTCATTTTCAAATATATGCACAATACAGAAAATACCATTGCTTCAGTGATGCCAAAGGGTAGCTCCTAATGTAGAAAAGGGAAAAATAGACTTTTCCGCATAGTACTACACGAGAGAAATAGAATAATAGGTTTGATTTGAGAGTAGGTTATAGAGAAGGTGGTGGCAATTCTTAGAAGGATGAAAAGATGTGGAAGAAAGCCAAAGCTGTGACTCTACAGCTGAAAGGGATGAAGGAAAACATGACTGCTTGCATTTGTGGGGCTCCTAGGGAGAGCATGGAGGGCTGCGGGTTGTTAAGGTCGTGATTCACACACATAAATTCAGACTTTTGAAAATTAAAAACAGTTTTGAAGTAAAATGAATGAATTATAATTCTCTTTTTGGAACTATTAAGTACATGTTTGTTGTTGTTTTTTTTTAAATAAGCAGGCTCTTTCTTTGGCCTATAAAGTAGAACAAAATTAGACACTTCTAAAAACAAGTAATTGGCCACTATAAATTTTAGTCACCATTGCAAAACAATCTGGATTATTTTCAAAATTTTAGAAGATTAAGTGTTTAACACAGGCTGTTCTTAATAGTTGGTGTTGGGAGGAGGAATATTTAAATTAGGCAATTTAATAACATTGAAAACAAAAGATATTAAAACATGATATCTCTGTTTGAATTTCCTGAGCAGCAGAGCAGAAGTTGACTTTGGAAAATCCAATAGGCATAAGATAAGGAGAACGTGGCTCATAATTAGGCATTGACATACATTTAATATTTGCTATTATACTGACCAAATTGTGGTTTACCTTAATGATTTTGGTACATAAGCTTCCATAATGACTTAAAAAAGAAGCAGTTTGATTTTTCTTTTGTGTTCTAGTTGGCAGAAATAGCTTTTCTTCCATCAAGGTATTTAGTTGGCAGTTTATATTGCCTTTTAGTTTTGACCCCCACCGTCCAACACCAATTTGAATTAGCAGAAATGTATTTGAATTTCCTACAGAGTCTTAATATTTTTATGGTGTGTTAACATTGGTGTCATTGCTAGTCCTTGAGGCAGGTAGATCATTTCTGTTAGATATATGTAGCTGATTTTGGGGGGATATGTTATCGTTGTCATTTTTATTCTAGTCTCACATGTCACTGTCGTCTAAGAATTTATGATTGATTATCCTTCCAGAGCACAACCCCCCTTCCTTTTCTAGAGATCAAGGAAAGAAGGTTTGGTGGAGGGGTTGAGGAAGGAAGGTGCAGGGGACTAGTGGGTGTTGGCGTGGAGCTTGCATAGATCAAAGTAGTTGCTGAATTGGGCAGTTGATTTATATGGCCTCCCCATCTTCTCTGGTTCTGACAACAGTGCCTGCCTCTTGGTAAGTGTTCAGCAATTACCTGCTCCGTGACTTTGGGAAGTTATGTGAGCTTTCTGAGCCTAACATTGCATATCTGGGAAATGGCTTAATAATATCTACATCACGAGAATTAAGCAAGATCCTATTTGTCAAGTGTTTATTTATTACCACATCTGTTTATCCCATTGTTTGATCACCAGTAAGGTTATCATATTGGTACTGCTTTTGCTATTATTTTTAGTCCAATTTGCCCTCCTGAAAATTACCTTCATCCTCTTTTTTACAACCATTAACTATTTCCTTCTCTGTTTTCCTATTCTCTATTAGGTATTTGTTAAGCTGCAGGCCTGTGAATAGATCTGGGGGGAGCTATTGTGTCATTTGGATTTTGTTGTGCACTTGATTTTAGCTCATTCTAGCAACACAAAATAATGATAATCCAGTCCCAGCACTCAGGGGGCATAGAGTCTATGGGAGGGGTGGCTACGTAAGCAGGCAGTCAAAACAGGATGTGCTAGGTCCAGGAGCATCAGCTAACATGAGGGGCTTAGAAAGTGGTATTGAAGCATATGAATTCCAGGAGGAATCCCAAGAATCTCAAAGGCCTATATTTCAGAGTATAGACTTACTACTTTCATGAATCTATCAATTGTCTCTTTGAAGGAGTGAAACCCCTCAGAGAGGTACTTCTTTTGTGATGTATTACTGCTCAGGCCTGCCCAAATACAGAGACAATTTTGAAATCAATTCAAGTTTCCTTTTTCTCTTGTACTCATCTGGCTCACACGTTCTGTTAAACATTTTAGGTTCTCCTGTATAGGAACATTACCCGACCCCCCCCCGACCCCCCGCAACCTCGTTTTAAGTAAATCCTCACTGCCTCAGAAAGCAGATTTTGTGTGTGTTTGGTTTGGTTTGATTTGGCTTAGTGAGGCGAAGAGATCTTCTTCTTACATATGACTCCTTCTAGTTCTTAATATGAATTGTCAAAATTAGCCAAAAAAAAAAAGTGTTTAGAGCAATCTATGACAGTGACAGATAATTATTTTATATCCCAATTTTACATGGTAACCTTGAGCTCACATCTTTCCAACAGAATGATCATTTTAGGAAGAAGTGAGGACTTCGGGATAGATCCGAGTGAGGCATCAGCACACTGAGTAAAATATATGGCCGTGTCTCCATTCTCCCTCATCCACAATCAATTGGATTCTTTTAGTTTAATATTTACTTGCTAAGATGAGATGCTAGTCTGCATGGTGATAAACAGTCTGCTCCTGGCATCTGAAGGTGACCTGTCAGTTCATATGGACAAATCTCCTGCTTACTGAAATGTACAAAATAAATCATTAAAGCAGGCAGGTGCTCATTCCCAGATTTAAATCACCATAGATTTATGATTTGAATTAATGCTTCATTTGGCCATAGAAATAGATGCTGAGACAAATGATATGCACTGCTTGGGGTTTCCATACTGTAGCCATCCTGATATTGATTACTGAGATGTCTTTGCAATCTCTTGTTTATATCAAGTACTATCTTGTGACAGGTTGGCTGATATGAGCTACATTGCAGATAAGAAGGAAAAATGTCCTGGATTCTTTTTAGTGGCAACACTATCCACAACATACAGGCCAGATAAATTGCTATTTTTTTGCTTTAAGGACTGATCTACATAACCAGCTTAAAAAAATGCTGCTTGGAAATTGGGGCTGGGATATTGGAAAGGCAGAATTTAAAACCGGTGAACCCAAGGTCAGTCCCATAGTATCTATAGCTGTGTTTTTATCTGCTTATCTTTTTTGGGGGGCATCATGCACATTTTTGAGGATACTAAATTAATCACAGTCGATTTAGTCTAAATAAAGGAAACTTATTTTTACTTCTGGTTTTTAAATGCTATATAAATATTGACATAGTGAGCATCTCAGTAGTTTCTATGTTTTTTAAATACTTGCTAAACCTAATATCTTATTCCCTTAACTAATGACAACAAAGGAAATGACTCTTTAAAGATAAATACATTAAATATTATTCCCAAGTGCAAGACTTTGTGCACTATAATTTACCAGGAGGCAGGAAAAGACTGCATTTTTACCTTCTCTTAACATTTTATTTAAGGAAAACACTATGTACACAGTTTAAAGAATACTCGGAGGATTTAAGAGGGACCTTTGCCACTAGCTAATATCTGACTCATAGAACTGGTAAACAGCTATCAACAATAGTAGATTGCTTGCTTAGTAGGAAATGAGTTCATATCTATTCAAAATGTGATCTCAAAACAGATGTCCCAAGAAAATCTCATTGTTTAAACTATAGTCAGAACCCCCTAACTGCTGTTATTTCTTTAAGGAAGTGAAGTAATCTTAAGACTTCAGAATGTCTCTTTCTGAACACTGTGGAACACAAGCAACAGTACACTGATGCAGTGACCCACAAACCGTGCACACCCCACGTGCCTGAGTTGTACGACTTGTTTTCATTTGCCTAAGCTTGCAATGGTTAACAGGGATGGAGGAATTTCAAGTAAACACAAGAACCTGAGTTTGGGACGAACAGCTGTATTCTTCCATAATATTCCTTACTCCTTATTTCTGTCCATCAACCAACAGCAATAACAACAACAACAAATGAGGGAAAGAAAAGCCAGGGAAATAGGAGATAAAATTATCTTATCCAGCTGACCATCCTCTCTTTTTTTTAAACCATTCCTGCAGAAGTAGAATAGTTTATACTGTAGTCATTTCCTTTCTTCCAACTCATGTGTGTGTTTGGAAGGAAAAGTTAATTTTATGATCTCAGGAAAAAGTCTTGGAGACCTTGAGAAAGCAAATAAAAGGAAACTGAGAACACAGGCCACCAAGCAGAGCCATGCAGTTGCACATTGGATCCTCTGCCTTGGCAATGTTAATGAACCTCAAATCCTTCCTATAATTAGATGAGGGAATTGCTTATATTTTCAAACAGATGATGCTGCTATAATGAAACGATTGACAGGGAATTTAAGAGTGTCTACAGTAGTCATTTGGTTTCTGTTATAAAAAAAAAAAGTTTAAAAAGAAGATTGGCTTTAGACATAGGTCCTGAGAGAGGTAGTAATTTACATAGCATGCTATGACAGGTGTCTTTGTATAGTCAGGAAATAAAATGGAAGACTAGAGAAATGATGGGCAGGTACAGCAATTTTTTGGGGAGGGGTGTCCTAGGCTGATTCTGCTTAGGTTCTTTAAAAGGGGCCGAGGCTCAAGAGATAGATCCGGATTGAGTGCACAGCTGTAACTGCTGATGAGCTAATTGCTCCTTATCTCTCAGCCCCATTCATCTTCATTTTTTACCAATTACTGAGAATTATCTGTGTTCTCAGTTGGATATGAGAGTTAATCCTTTTTGGTTAAGCTGGCAGTACTGTGAGCAGATTCCAAATCGGAGGGTGAAAAAGCCAAAGCAAGCTTGCTCTAAAAATGTCTCCAGTTCAATTACAGTATCACTGATTCATAAGAAATTTGCCATTGTTTAACAGATTAAATGTGGAAAGTTTTTTTTTTTTTTCAAACTTTCTTAATGTTTTGCTGCCTAACAATGATTTGTAAGATCCTTCTTCCTGTCTGATGAGTAAATTTAACAATATTAACAGCCAGGGTCTTGTAAACATGGAAACACACACAGAAGAATACCCTAAAAGGCCAAAAGGATTCTGACACATGAAATGAGAAATATTTTAGAACTGATAGCTGTCAATTTATATATAAACACTTTAAATGGATGCTTTTTGCTCTGTAACTTCACATATGGTGAGGAAAGTATGTCCAAACATAAACCTTTTCACAAATGTCACATTAGTGGAATTTTAATGGAAGGACCACATAAGCATCTCTTGAAAGTGTAGGAACTGCCATGGTTTGTAATTCAATCGATTGTGAATAAGCCATATGGTTCCCATCATTCCCTATACAAAAGATGTCTTCATATCCTAACATTTCACACAAAATTGCTTACCCCGACATGAAAAATCTAAGAAGCAGTAAGCTACTCTTTCATACCTTTCAATGAATTTGGAGATATTTAATATTTCTGGCATTTTTCTTCATTAAATATTTTAAATGTAGTAATCTAATGTGAAAATATAAAGAATAGACAGCTAACTTTAAATTATCAACGTCTCATATTTAAACATCTTCTAGCATGACACATAGGTAAGTCCTTTCAGATGCGTCCACAGACTGAAATGAGACAGCAGAGAGCAAAATATGTCGGAAGATTTAGCTTCTAGTAGTAACATAGCTAATAAATAACTCAGCTACTTAGATAAGTCTCTTAATTTCTCAGCTTTCTTATTAATAAATCAGCAGCTTCATGCTCAGTTACCCTCTTCGCTCTAAAATTCTTTTATTTTTGAAAACTCCATAGAAGATAAAAGGCAAGAAGGTATACTTTATGGTGATTTCTAAAATAAAATACAACCCTGAAGTAATGTAAATGTTCAAAACAAGGCACCATTAAGTATATTTTAATACATAATTTCACATAATACTATAGCCATCACACATGATAGGTAAGGGTGGAAAATATTTATTTTGAATATAAGAAAAAAGATGATATAGGATTTTATACCCTTGTAATATATATATCCATCTCATTAGAGTTGGAAGCAACTGGACAAGAGTTTATGTTGTTATGTTATTGTGGTAGAATTATGAATAGTTTCTCAAAATATGTAAGATAGCTTAAAATTAGATTATTTTAAAATGACACGTGAGTGTGCTAAAAACTGGTCATTTTATTAAGCCCTTTTTCGTGATTTTCTAGAAAGTGCATCATTTTGCATTTTCTCTCATGACATTTTTTATTCTTATTGGTTATATAAAAGAAGAGAAACACCAGTGATAGTAAGTGACTATTTATGGAAAAATATATTTCAATTTTTAAAAGAACCCTTTTCTCACTTAAAAATGTTTGAGCATGTATTTCTAAATCCATGCTTATACATTAATAAAATCATCAGAGTTTGATCAGTAACACAAACTAGCTTCCTGTGTGAATTATTAAATGTATTTCATGATACAGATAAGTGGAATGCTGAGTCTATTTCTACTTTTTATCTAGTGTCTGCTTCATTTTCATGGAGTTTCTTAATTTATATAGACAGTTGAAGAACATGATTAGGAAATATTAGCCTAATGTTTTTGTTTTAGTTTTAATATTGCTTATTCCTACCAATGACAGGATAATGAAGTAAACCCGGTAATTTAAGCATTTCATATTATGAGATGTAAATTAAATTATTTGATGTTCTATTTTGTAATCATAAAACATAAGGAAATGTAAGATATACTCAGTTGGATATGTTACGGGTAGACTCTCACATTCCAGGAGATTGAGAGCATTTATGACAGCCTTGGAAATACAGTTTTCATTGAGGAGAGCTCTAAAAATGATCTTTGTCAATCTACACCAACATGCCAGAATGTTCATATAAACTTTAAAAATTAAGTATAGTGGGAGCAAACATTTTAGTTTAAAATAACCTCAGCCTTCTTCAACCCTTTTAATATCAGATAGCTCATTTTATTCATTAATACGTTTATCAGTTTTAGATTTTAACTTCATATGATGGTATATGATTAAATAAATCTTCAACTTTGTGATCTGTAAATTATAATGTTTAGTGGTAGAAGTTTCAAATATCTCAGGATGACCTGATATGAGAAAGTTTATTCTTTGAGTTGTCACTAGGGTGTTCATGGTCCAACGTTGCCTTGAGTGTGACCCTACAAGTTTATAACTCTGAGCCCTATGCCCTTGTCGCCAGATCTGGTGTTTCACATTTGTGTGACTGTGGTTCTTCTCCAAAGTGTCCAAATACTCCAAAATTGTACAAAGTCATCCGCATGAATCCTGGCCTGTCAAACTGAATACAAAATGGAATAACTATATGATAATAAGTAAATAATATTGTCATTGACATAAATGCCTGAAAGTGTCAATTCACCTATGATGAAATAATGTGGCATATACAATCTTTCAGACTCTTGATTCCCCCTCCCCACCCCACGAGCCTCGATCATTTGGAAAAAAGGAAAGAAGAGAGGACTTAAATATGGTTTTCTTTAACAGCGGGTTATAATGGAAACACAGACCCTTACATTGAGTGCTGAGAGAATTACCAGTTTGATAATGATTAGGAATGTTGTTATTAAAACAGTATGTGCAGTTCATTTTCAACAGTTTTGAATTAGAGTGTGCACTAATGAAACGGATACGGTTTCCTTCACAAAGGGCAGATCTGTGAGTTAATATCGCTGCAGCAGTGCCTCGCAGACCCTGCCTTTAGCTCTATTTGTATTTCACAGCATGATAAGCAAAGAGTGTTGATTTCCAAGGATCCCGCTGATGAAAGGTAATGGCATTATTACATCTTTATCTCAAAAGCAGAACTGAGTGGTAAATGATTTTTTTTCTCTGTTGCACAAAAGATTCCTCGGTTAGAAAGCCTTTTTTATTTCTTTACTCATTTTAGTCTTGGAAATGAGATGTTATTATTTAATGTCTGCACAGCAAGCTTGAAAGCACCTAATAGCGAATGGATTGGACGTGAAGTACCTCCTGCTCACAGATATGGATCTTCTCAGTCACACGCTGTACCAGCTGTCATCCCAGCCATACTGCTGTGATTTAATTAGTCTGTTTATGTCCTTTCTAATAATATTTCCATCTCTATGAAAGGGCAAATGCGACAGGGACTTTTTCCCTTTCTGGTTCTACAGACTGGAGAATGTGGCCTACATCTGATATGTGGGGGCACAGGATTGAATCACCATTCCTGTCACTTCAAGCTGTTGATAAATTGTTCAGCCAAGAAGTGTACTTACTTCCTTGGGGTCATTTGTAGTCTAGGAGTAATAATCTGCATAGGGACAAAGAAGAGAGGATACGTGTGCATATGTGTCTGTATGTAGTCATATACATAGATATACATAGATATATATCTATATATATACGCAGGTGTTGAAAAGTTAAAACAAATGATGAGAAAATGTGAGCTCCGTGTTTTAATCAACATTGTGCATGTTTTTACAGCATAAGTTTAAGTCTTTTCGTCAATTGACTTCTTGCAAAATTATAACGTTTCAGGAATTCACAGGAAAGTTTTCTACCTTTTCTAAAAGAAACTTCGAAAAACAAGTTATTCATCTGAAATCTTACATGTAGGACTGCATTGGTTGGGATCTTTGGGAAAATCACATTTCAGGATATCCAGGGAAAGAAAGCTTTACTGTCTTTATAGAACACTTAATAGTTCTACTTTTGCTTAAACTTTCCGCCCAAAAGTATATTTAACTTAAAAAGATAGCTTATGCTCAAAACAAACTCCACACATAAAATTCTGTAAGAAAGCATGAATTAATAAAGAGAAAGGTGATATGACTTTATTAAATATAATGTGGTGATTAATAGTTCATACTGAGGCACAATGGATGCCATTTGAGTGGTTCAAGGGTATTCAAACCCCGTGGCCTTGTGAACATTCTTGATTCTGCGTTAGGATTCTAAATCTCTAATGTCTTATGAGATACAGAGCCATATAATAGAAATGGGAGAAAAAAAGGATTTCTGAAACCAATTTCAGTTGTTTTAATTTAGTTCATGTTTGCCTTAGAAACCAAAAGTCTATATCGTTTATAAATAATACATTAATTAGTTAATTAGTTCTATGTGTTTTAATCTGCTTTTTGGAAATAGGTTGCTTTTTCTTTATTTCTCTGTAATTTATCTTAGTGCTGAAATTGTGTTACAAGGTCTTCTGAGCTCTCTTCTCTCTGAATTATCTTGCCTTTGCTTGTGTTCTGTTTTTCCTCTCTCAGTCTTTATTTTTGGATAACTCAACTACATTTTTGCAAGAGGGCTTGTTAAAACAATGGGTATATATATTGACAACATAAGTCCAGAATTTATTTTATGTAAAAATATCATCAAGATGGTCATATTGTTTTAAAATTATTTCCTTTAGCAACATAAATGTCAGCCTTCTAGAGTTGCCAGTGTTAATGCACACAGGTATGTGTTTACTTTCTTCTTGTTTTTTCATATACCTGTCATTGTCCAAACCTGTGCCTACATCAAGAGCAAAGGTCATACTCTAAGAATTTTTTAAAATACCGATATCAAACAAGCATCAGGATTATAAATTTTCTTATTTCTCTTAGAAAGTGATGGCACTATTTTCATTCCCTCAGATTCCACTTCTTGATAATATATGACCTTAGCAATAAAACAGCTAGATCTCTCTCTCTCTCTCACTCTCTCTCTCCCTCTCTCTCTCTTTCTCTCTCACACACACACACACACACACACACACACACACACACACAAATATTCTGTCACTCATTTTTGTAGCCCGGTATTTCAGCTTTCAAGAATCTCCCATTAACTTTTTACAAGTCTGAACTAGATTTACTAAATACATTTGCTTAATTATTTTATTTCATAGAAATGCACACATACTTATTTGGCTATCTTTCCACTGAGGCATAATTTCACTCACATTTTTCTACATTGGCTATACTGTGGAAAGTAAACATTGATGATTAAGTTATCTTGACATGAACCATTTTGATGCTTTGAAAAAACTCACCACGAAGCATTTGATGGTATTTTTTATTAATTGGATAAATGAATTGTGAGATGTGTGATTGCATGATGATGTACTCATTTAGTTGTTGCTTTTTGCTTTTACTAATCTCTGTCATATTGGATTTATAAATGGAATGGAGTGACCTTTGAAACTGTGATGGAAATGAAGAGATAAACACAACTTGAAAGGACAAACCAATTAATATCAATGTGTTTGTTACACATACATGAGGAATTTTAATCCTTTGCTCTCTACAGTAAATTTGTGATTCATTTGTTGAGTAAAGGAGCATACTTTTTGGTAGTTACAGATTTTAATCTTATTTTTTTCTAGAAATACATAATTTTATATGACATCATTGTGTATATGATGCACAATTAAGTTTTTTTAGTGCATGAATATTGGTACTGCCATAAAAGGCATGACATTATCCTTTTTTAATAAGAAAATAGCTATGTATATATGTATATTCAGGCATAAATGCATATAAGGTATTTATCTACATTCATATTATGTATTTTTAAATAAATATTGTAATCCTGATTATAGCTAATTCTTGAATAGACCTCTCTTTTGTAAATTTAGCTCATAACTGATCCTTTCCATTGTCCATGGAATAGATTGAGATTTTTTTCTAAAAATACTGATTCAGGAATCATAAATGAAGCATTTAGTGTTTTAACCTGTTGACCCATAATGTTAAAAAATATTGTTCAAAATCAATAAATATACTTGAGTATGCTTTTAAAATAAAATATGAATAGGTAATTATACTTTCTTCTTACTTTGTACTTTCTCCTTTACCTTCCCCATTTTTTACCTAATTGGGTTTATTTTCATTAAACACATCCCCCAAAATCAAGTTCTGCTGTGGTGTGAATTTTAGAACACTTGTACATTCTATCCCCTTTAATAGCTTAATTATAGAATATAATCAATTTAATATACAGGTTTTGAAATATTGCCATTGATGCACAACAAGGAAAAAAGTAATACAAGCTTGACATTTTAAAACACCAGCATTGAAAGACTTTCACTTCTAATTGATTTTTAAAAGAGTTCCCTAGAAATGTGAGCTCAGAAATGTTTATAACAGCTTTGGCAACATTCCAAAATGTTTACCACAAAGTGTAACTCAGCAGTTTCTGAGTTCTCTCATCAACTAAGAAAGATGTGTCCTATAATTGGCTTAATCCATGTTGATATTGAACCCCCCACCCCACACAGACATTATTTTTTTAAGACATAAATTTAAAAATTATTACTTCAAAATAAAAAGTGTCTTTACTTTCACCAGAGAGAAATTTTTAAAAAGAAAGTTATGGATGAGCAAAGCATAGATTCCTTTTATATTTTTCTGAAATTACATATTTTCTTCATCCTCATCTTTTTTTTTTTAATATATTGACCGTCAAAACTGGTAAATCTGACAAAAAGGTGATTTTTTTTAGATATTTTCATATTATAGCCCTTCTTATGGTTGATTGTAGGTATAAAAAACTTCCTCAGACAGNTAATATATTGACCGTCAAAACTGGTAAATCTGACAAAAAGGTGATTTTTTTTTAGATATTTTCATATTATAGCCCTTCTTATGGTTGATTGTAGGTATAAAAAACTTCCTCAGACAGCTAAAAAAATTAATGGATATGACATCCATTCTATTCTAACAAGCAAGCAGACCAAAATATGAGGAACATTGACCACAAGCAATTACTTTAAAAGGCTACTGCTAAGTATTTCAGGAAAAATGATTCTGTTGACTAGTTGTTTGTCAGTTCCTGTACTTTTTTTATTGATTGCTTTTGAATATATAGCCCCATGATTGAAAATGTTGCTGGTAATATCTTCTCTTTATAGTGCCGACCCTACTTCCTGTGATTGATAAGATATAAATTTACACACAATGGACATAAAGTTTATTTAGATCTCTACTTTCTAATAATAATTTTACAGCATGAGGTTTCTTTGAAACTAAGTCATAGACTATTCAGAAACTTTGTAACTCTTTTATTCTTCTGGGTCTTTTATTATATTGTGTGTGATTTTTTCAGATGTGATTAAGCACGATAATGTGATATTTCAAAGTATGATGAGCCGGAACGAGTCACTTACTTGTAAACATTTCTTTGGGAGATGAAAACTACCATAATTGTATAACATCTATTTATTTCCCCAAGAATCTGGAGCGATTTGTGGTTTGAAATTTCCGTATCATAAACTTATACAATACAGGCAGTATTACATTTAGTCAATAACCAGGAATTCTGATTAGTTATATATAAATCACTAATGATGAGAAATAAAGGGGACAATACAATGAACAAAAAAAGAAAGACATTGATAAAAATAGGTAAGGAAGTCATTTAGTAGACAATGTTACTTAATTTGTCAAAATAATTCATTACTGAATACAAGCTCCATCTGAGATAAAGATTTGCGTGAAAATCTTGTCCTTCAGTATCAAAATCATGTCTGTTTTTCTCCAAATTTGTCCTCTAAAACTGTATTAGAAACAAACATTTAAATGTCATCATACTTTCTAAGCATATACATACATATACCTACACATAAATATATATATTTGCCTACTTTACATATTCAGAACCTATTGGCCTATTTTCAACACTGATTTAGATTAAAAGAAAAGAAAACAAAAACAAAACAAAATGAAAACCTTGAACATAATGCTGTTGACCATCATTTTCACTTTCTTACAGCCACAGTTACTCTCAGTAGAGTCCTGTTGGACTCCAAATTCTAAGATGCACGTATACTAATCTTAATGCCTCCAGACTGCCACTGACATCCCAGTTTCTTTTCTGTTAATCTTCAGACTCCCTCAAACTCTGTAAGTGCTCTGTAATACTTAACTGCTATCCGCCAAAGATGTTTTTGGTGGGAGTGTTGGTGTGGAGGGAGAGAGAGGGAAGGAGAGAGAAAATAAGGAGAACTTTGCAAGTAAAAACTGAGAGAAAACACAACTTTGTGGTTCAGTGTTGAGTTGAGAACACAAAACCTGGTGCCTAACTACTTGGGTGTAATTCACAGCTCCATTCTGTACTCCTCTTCTTAGGGCATTTTTGTGCCAAACTCAGCCTGTGCCTCAGTTTCCTTATCTCTGTCATAGGTATAATAATTATATGTATTTCATCAGCTCTTTGGAGATTATTTGGGTTAAATTAGTTCTCAGAACACAACCTGGCTCACTGTAGGCACTAACACACTATATGCAAGTTTATTAAATAGAAAATAAAAATAAACTACTAAAGTATACTGACACACACACACACATGCACACACATCTACACACTCACAAATATCTTCTAAAAAGTTGGTAGTTTCTAGTGTCCCCAATGTCAACATTATGTGGAACCATATATAATATTTTCCCCCTACATACCCTCAACATTCCTTACTTATCCAGAATCCTTACTAGTTGATTCTGATTTAATATTTATCCANACATTATGTGGAACCATATATAATATTTTCCCCTACATACCCTCAACATTCCTTACTTATCCAGAATCCTTACTAGTTGATTCTGATTTAATATTTATCCAAAGGGTGTTTTACTGATGATTTGCTGCAGCCTGAGCCTAGAGTTTTGCCCAGACTCAGGTAGCAAATATGCCACCGTTTTTAGATGATATAGTTACACTTTTAAAAGGCACATACACATAGAAAGTGGAAAGAAGTGACCAGTTATTTCATTGGCACATTTTTTTTAGAAACTGATAATCAGCCTGTAAACTTTTAATTGAAAAGTTTTGTCTCATGTTATCAGACAAATACGTACTCCAACTCTAAAAACTGGCATTACTTTATTCAGTGCACATAAGACTTCCTTTAATTAGCCCTTAATAAGCTTGGTTTAACTGGGATTTATGGAAGAACGGTGGTCATTAACATTAGCCAGATTAAGACTGTGTTAATTACTATTGATAGATAAAATAATGTGCAAAAATGGTTTAAATTATTCCTATACTTATGAATTGAAAGTAAGTTTGAAGCTTTTAAATGGAAGCTATATTTTATTTATACTTTAAAATTAAATTTGACTTCCATACATCCAGGCATAACAATAGTACACATGATTTCATGGTTTAATTTTTACAACTTCTTAGATTTACTTTGAATTAAAGATAACCTTAAAATATAATTTTGGATAATTTCCTAAGGTTAATGTATGGAAATTTTTACATTTACTTTTATGATTTATGATATGTATATCTCTAATGAATATCTTAATTATACATTATCTTCAAAAGACATAGTTACTTCCTTTTTAGTAACTGATATATCCAAATGATTTCTTCAATCTTGAGAGGATTTTTATGATTGTGGCAATTCTATGTTAAGGCTATCTTTTATTATTTACAGCTACCCTTGTTATCTGTTTCCCTTATCATATTTGGGTTAATAATAACTTTAATGATTTTTTTCTCCTCCATGTATCAGTTTATTGTGCATTACATCAAGCGAAGATATTTCTCAGGATCCCTCAAGTAGTTTCTATGCCACCCATTGTCACACCCATTTCCTTGAAATGGCTCTTGTAGAATATATACAATATTTAATGTTATTCAAAGCAGATCAACCAACAGTGAGCTCTAGATTGATGGAAGCAATGGAATTTGTGTAGCTTTCATTCCACAGAAAATTGTGCAATCTGGTAATTAAATTTTAGAGGGTTAATAGTCTCTCCTCTCCTCTAAATGAGGTAGACTATCCTCTTCCATTTCAAATCCACAGCACCACCTGGGTGGCTCAGCCAGCTGAGTCTCCAGCTCTTGATTTCAGCTCAGGTCATAATCTCACGGTCCTGAGATTAAGCCACCCTCATGCTCTGCGCTGGGCATGGATCCTGCTTAAGATTCTCTCTCTCCCTCTTCCTCTGCGCCCTCCCCTCCCCCACCCCACCCTGTGCATGCACTTTCTCTCTTTAAAAATAAATAGATATCCATAACAAGACTTTTTGTATGGTCTCAAGCAAAATGAATTATAAATAAATATAATCTCTTGCCCTAGCATGGACTCTGACTCAAGTCTTTCCCAAACTCAGCAAAATATCAACCTTTTTAAAAAACCTACCTGCCCAATTTGGAAAATTTGGAGTCACACATGACCTGTCTGTCTTCCCTTATCCTGCATCTACTTTCATTTCTATACTTCACTATGTCTGTTCATTCTTCTTCCAAGCCATATGTACTAGTCATAGTCCTCTCCCCATTGCCTCTCCCACCAGTGTGGTATAATCCTGATTATGCCTGATTTTACTCTTTGTCTTTGATGTCCTTGCTCCTTATAACAGTTGACTGTGGTGATCGGAAAGCATAAATTAAATCATGAAATTTGCCTTTGAAAAAGCCTTCAATGGCTTTTTTTTGTGCCTCGGAGAAAATTCAACTTCCTTGGCGTGGCCTGGAAGACGCTACACAGTAAGAAATGTACTCTACCTCTGCTCTCAAAACCCTGCGAGTTACGCTTCCGCTTATGTTCTCCCCATGTTTCTTCAGTTCCCCAAATGCACTGCGTACCTGTCTTCTAGGTTTTCTTAAGTCTGGGCAGTGGGCTTCTCTTCTCTTTATTCTTGCCTTTTGTAACTCCTGCTCATTGTCCAGTCCCTGCTTACTATCCTTTCCCGAATGCGAGATTTGTTAGTTCTCTCGTTCTCTCAACCTGCGGCTTGCCATACCATGCTGTTCTTTCTGGAGCACCTTGAAGAATTTATAACCTTTATTTGCGAGTCTCTTTGCGTCGTGACCATCCTCCTCCATGAGACAGGTTGCTGAGGGCAGGGCTGGCTTCGCTGCATTGACCAGCGTGTGTTGTCAGCCTATGGTTGTTCAACAAATATTCTCAGAGGGAAATGGATTTGGGAACTAGAATCAGCCTTGAGATAACGTCTGGTAGGGACACCTCTGCATTTCGGCGGCAGATGGCGGCGGGCCGGAGCTGGCTCACAAAAATCAGCTGTTAAATTGTTGAAGAATGTATAAGCTAATTGTTTTTAAAAAGTCAGTTAAATTAAATTATATTAATTTAGAAATAAATTAAAATAATGGCTCTTAAAATACTCAAAACTTAAATACTCAAATACTTAAAACTTAAGTTTTAATACTCAAATACTCAAACTCAAAACTTAAAATACTCAAAACTTAAAAAAAAAAATCCTGAGTGAATGCTAAATGAATGTGTGCTCTGTTAGGCAAGAATACCTTTGTATAAATATCCATGTTACTGCTGGCTTTCTCTTTACTCTTGGAATTCCTCTCTGCTCTTACCAGTTAGAATATTTCCTTCATTTCAGAGCTAAGTTCAAGCTGGATTTTGTTCAGTGTCAGCATTCCAGGGTTTTATCATGTAAAGTTTTTATTCTCATTTTCACATCCACTTTTTCTTTCCATTTAGTCTGAGGCATAAAATGTTAATATTGTTGGCATTTCCATTTTACAGATGAGTAAATTGAATCTCAAAGGACATCATTTCTTGCCTGACATTTTGTGACTTTTAAGGTAGTGTCACTGAAGACAGGGCCCACTGTTTGGTCTGCTACCTTAGTGTTTATTCCAGTTATTACAAGAGGGAAAAGAAGGTTCATTTTTTTAAAATATTAAAATTAAATCCAGGAAGTTGATTTCCAGTTTGATTTTACTAGTAACTATCCAGGTGAACTTGAGGACATAATGTAACCTTTATGTATCTTACTTCACTGAAGTTGGTTAGTTGCAGGGCTTAAAATTAAAAGCTCTCAATAGATACAATTCTGTGATTATATAATGTGATATAACATAAGTATATGGTATCATGAAGTCACTCAAATCAACCTCCCTATTATGGAGAGGGGAGGGGGGATGTTACTCTGGTGATTTGAGAACAGGATATAGTAAGACATTTAGATTCCTTGGACATAATTCACAGACTATGGAGAATTTGAAAATAAAATTTGAGTTGGTACTCTGTCAACTTTATTATTTATCACCTTCCATTTTCTTTTACCCTTAACCAACAAATTGTCCTAAAAGATATAACAACAAAAATATCTTTTGTGACTCTATATCCTTGTTTAATAACTATTTTTAAGTTATCCTCCTATGATTGTCCCCCAAATAATATGTATTCTCTATATCTGAGCTGTTTATATGATATGTTCCTTGGATTATGCTATAAACTCTTTGTGGCAGGGACCTTGTCTTTTTATATGCTCTATAAAGTACCATGCATACCTAGGGAATTTTATGAATAATAATAAAAAGGAGGCCAAAAAAAAAAAAAAGCTCTCATCAGCAGTGTTTTATTTTGCATGTGAATTTAGGGATGAATTCATGCTATTGTCCATATTTCTAGAGAAACAGCTGCTTATATTACAAAAGTTGACTATGAAGAAAGCATGTGATATTACATCTGAACATTTACATTGCTGGTAAAGGAAAAATAAATGAAGCAATACAATTTGCTTTTTCCTGTCCATTATAAAAATATTGCCAAGTCTGGCATGTGGTTCATAAAAACCAAACATTTTCTAACACAGCTGTGCATGAGGAAATGAAATACTGCAGGTATAAGAAACCACCTGTTTGCCAGAACAGGAGTTTCAAAAAAGATAAACAGCAGAATTTCATATGGGTCCCTGTTGAAGGTCTATTCTACTATTAATACTAAAACCTTAGCGCTTGTTCTTCAAACAGGTGCTTTGCATGTGAATTGAAGGCTGAATATGCCCATGGATGATTCACTAATAAACACCACTGGTTTTTCTATTCAGTACACAAAATGATATTGAATACAACTGTCAAAGATAATTTTGCAACCAATTCAGTTATAAACGCCCAAAATTATAACAAACCACAAATTCCTGTTTACTCAAAATGCTCTCCTTTCTTTCCTGCATCTTAGTTGCAAAACTCTCATGAACTTGACACGGTTCTCTCTTGATGAAGAGAAAGTCTGAAATATGCCATAAATCATACTGAGCTACCAGAGAAATTCAAATTGCTGTAAGCACAATACCGAGGGGCCGCTTAGGCATGGCCTGAGCCATAATGCAACATTCTCAACGAGATCATTGCGTCATAATCTCATTCTGGCTGTGATTTGCTTTGTGTGTAGAGTCTCAAATGTCAGAGAGAGAGACTAGAGCTATTGTCAGGTTAGATTTCTCTCCTATTTTACATTAAGCAAGCAATCAGAAAAACACATTAATAGATCAAATATTTCAGAAATTAAAAATTTTTCTGAAGTGTTATGTGCATAGGACCTTTCATGATATGTATTTAGCACCAGAATTTCTAGAGACAGTTAAGAGAGTTTTGTTTTTGCTTCTTGCTTACTAAGAGTTATTAAATAAGTAAACTATTGCTACCATAACCACCAAGCTTAATGAAGGTGTCTATCAAACAAATAAAACCCAAGAATATTTCTAATCAGTGTAAAATATCCATATCTGGAAAAATTATTGCCAAAATACAATTATATTCAAAATTTATGTCTTTGTGTTATAATAATATATTGAATTTTTACCAGTGCATGTGTTTGCAGAAATAAATACGTATACGTATGTTTCTGTGACTTACATGGATGGTCTCTATGATTCACCTTTGGCAACTAGGAGATGCTTTTTAGTTTGTTCTTATATATAATAGCATCCAGTTACTAAAAACAAAAGCAATTTTGCCATATATCTGAATAAAAGTGTATAAGCACGGCTTTGCATTGAAGGTACATGACCATTGTTACTTTCATGTGTAGGCAGTAGAATTTTGCCTTATAAAATAAAATATAACTTGGAATATAATTTTAAGCCTCTATAAGCCATATAGGTATTCCTGCTTTGTTGTCTAGTTCTCATTTCATATAGAGCAGGTAGGTATTACCTTTTAATTATGTTTAGTAGTGAAAACAGTTTACAGAATCCTATTATCCTGTCCAAACTCTATCTTTTCAACTTGAAAATTCTAGAAAGACAATCATATCAACTGCAAGTGAGAATACTTGTTTTATCTTCTATCCAGGTGGTTTTGCTTTTTATTTTTATTTTATATTTTGGTATCTCAACTGAGTGGATTGTCCAGATTTGAAAACAAAGTTGAATATTGGTTTTTCTGCCTTTAGATCAATGAAGAATGTGTTTCTTTTCTCTCCCTTTTGTATAATATTCTCTGAAGGCATCTGAAAGTTTATGTATTAAGATGAGAATTTTTTTTCTTTTACCAACTTAATATCAAGAATGCTTTTTAATAATATACATTCTTTCACATTGAGTTTAGCTTGTTGCATTGGCTAGAACAATAGCTAATATTATATAAGTCTATTTCAGCCTTCAATCTAGAATAAAAGAACATCGTTCCTTCTTTACGGTATGTATGCTGCACTAGGGAGACATCGACATATCCCTATATGCATATAACATTGTGATACACATGTATGTATTTACATACATATGCATGTACGCATGTATATAAATTAAGAAATGCAGTGATAACCTGCCATGGTGACAAAATGGCATCAGTTTTCTGTTCTAGGGTTATAGATGATGCAGATTTTCTACTTCTGTTTTTTAGTCTCCATAGTTCCAATCCAAGGACTGGGTACATTATAATCCACTTTGCATTGCCTACTCTATCTTATTTAGTAGTGGCTTAGAGTAAACTTTATTACAGTATTAATGTTTCTTAACATCTGTATTATAAAATATTACTTGCTTTAAAGAAAGAGTTTCTGCTTTTATCCTTTCAAGGTTTAAAAGAAAGAAAAAGAAAAACAAAAAACTCAATTCATTCTTCTTCTTGTCCAAACTCCCATGTGGCTTAGAGCCCCTTTCATATCTTCCTCAATTACACTATATCTTCTTAAAGGCAGATACAGTTATATCTCCCAAATCTTTATATGTTTATTTCCCCAAACTAGATCTGTATGTTCTGTGACAGGTATTCAGTAAATTCACTGTGGACTATGCATCTGAAGTTTGCAAAGTCTCCAGTTCTCTCATTGTCACAGATTACTAATTATTATAGAAAAATAATAGTGAGAATGAATTTGGCATACTCAAAGCCCATGTATTTTCCTTTTGAAGTACCACTGTACGCTAGTCCTTATTGACCCTAGAATAATTTAATTTTAAGTTAAATTAAGTGAACAGAAATATCATATTCATTTCAAATAGCATTTGCTATTGAGCTAATCTGAGACATTTGTAGAAGTGTATAATTTATTTTATTTTTAAGATTTTATTTATTTATTTGAGAGGGAGAGAGAGAGCAAGTGGGAGCATAAGCTTGGGGGAGGGGCAGACAAAGAGGAAGAAGCAGACTCCCCGCCGAGCAGGGAGTCAGATGAGGGACTGGACCGAAGACAGCCGCTTAACCGACCGAGCCACCCAGGTGCCCCTGAAAGTGTATATTTTAATTGACTTGTTTATATTTGAGGACTTGAAGATAAAGTTTATTAAGAATGTTCCAGTAGCCGTATGGTAATAAATACCATTTATGAATCTAATTTGGAGAGTGTCATCTGGGAGGCATCAGAAGTTCTGAGTTTGAACCTTAGTACTGTTGCAATGCTACTTTGTACCAGCCCTGCAGTAAGAATATGTGTATTATTGCCAATGAAAATCTTCATATATACTTAGTGAAATCAGTTGATCATAACCTACTAGTTACTTTTATCAAGAGTATTTTTTCTTAGAATTAAAATGCCAACAACCAAACTTCTAAAGGACAGATACTATTGATATTTGATGATAATTGAAGTTTAAACCTGGCTTTTAATCAAACATATTTTAGTGCAATATTTTTTACAGACTCTCTTTTTTCCAAGTTAACAGTGATATCAGAAATGCATTTATTTGAGGCACTTAAAAAAACTATTTTAGAATTACATGGTTAGTAACTTTACAACCTAACTCTCTTAATATTAAGATCATAGCATATAAGGTATAACATTTTATACAAAATAATAATGAGCCTGTACAATTGAATTTAAAATTGGAATTTTTAATATCAAATAGAAGACATGCCTTGTAAGGATTAAATTATCATATTGTGAAAAAGTTATGCAGGTGAACACTATGTTTTTATGAGTATAAAGTATAGTCTGAATAAATCTATGAAAAGCTTTTTTAAGTGCAATTATTTGCTATAATGTGTAATTTTTCCTGCCCTTATGTTTATTTTAATTTTAATATGAAAGAAATGATCATCCCATTTTCTTTGAAAGTGGTGTAAAGGTAAAACCACAAACCTCTTGAAAGAATTCCTTTGTTCCCAATCACATGAATGTTGTTGGAACAAAATTTTGCCACCTGCCAGAGGCTTTAAAAATTAAATCAAAAGGCTCACTGCTTCAAAATACTCAAACCAAAGGTAGGCTTCTGGATGAAAATGTAATGACTAGATCATTCTCATCATACACTTATTATTGTGCAACAGAAATGATGGAGCTTTCGCTACCTTTCACTAGAGAATAATTCATAAATAAAAATGAAAATATTTAAATCATGAATAATTATTCTTTCGTCCTACCAGAAAAATAGAATCGGGCTCTGAAATCGAAGGTGTTTCACTATGTTAGGTATTAAAACTTCCCAAAAGAAAAAGAGAGGAAAAAAGGTGAAGTATTTCTAACACTAGTTAAAACAATTCAGTGTTGGCATGCTTCATTAACTGTTTGCATACAAGACAAAAGTGCTTTCTGATGAAGTGGAAAACCAACTTGGGACCAATTTTCCACAACATAAATTCAACACTCATTCTGCCTCTTGATACCTTTGTATTCAAACTACCAAGAAGGTTTTTCATATCTGTCGTATCATAATCATTTTAATACTCCTACTTTTAATTCTCCAATCCTTGAAAATATTGCTATTTTGGACTATTTCCTGAGAATAAATTTAAGATTAGCATTTACTATTTTTTAAATAAATGTGAATTAATTGCATTGGCAGTTATCAAGTTGATTTAGTAGAAATCAATTCTTACCATGTAAGAAACATGATAAAAGAGTTTTTAAATGGACAGCTTAAATAAAATCTTGGTTACACTCAAATTTATTCTCTATCTCTCTCTGTATATGTATACATTTATGTAAGTATCATAAGGCCTGTGATGTATTAAGCATCATTACAAATTTAATCATCCTATACAATATAGAAGAGTTAGCATCTCTGTAAACTAGCAAAGGAAGTGAGTGCTAAGTTGGAGGAACACCATTATTGATCACTGTGTCACAGTAATGTGGCTTCAATGGTAGGTATGTCAGTTCTGCCAGACCAACAGAGAATAGCTACAAAGCGCTACCAAACACAATGAGGTCATCCACAATCCCTATAGAGTGTAAGTTATTGTTTGGTTTGGTACATTGTATCTTGTCTTCATAGCAATGTTCAAAGATCACTTTCCCTTACACAGAGTGAATACCTGGGAGATATTGTCTGTCTTCACTTCTCCTCTTCTCCAGACTCTTTTCTAGACTGCATGAGAAAGGAAAGGGACATTGTAAATTTTTTTATTATTAATCCAAGCATAACTTAGAGTTAATTGATGAATAGGGAGAATCACATGTTAATTTTTCACATCATACAAATCTCTCTCTTAAAGTACGAGCCAGCTTTTTTTGTGGGAAAAATTTCTTTGGTAAAGGTTCAAAAATGTTACATGAATACATATTTTTATTGTGTGGAAAGGAATTAGTTTCTAAGTATTCATACTATGAAACATTATTTTATCATATTTAATATATTCAATAGCTATATTTAAAATTCATTAGAGCTTAGTGTCATGTTCATATTATACCAAATGTCCTAAATCCTTGAATTTTAAAATATTTCTAATTACTGATCTTGTGATTTCAGAGAGTGGAATTAGTCATACTCAAATATTTCCTTTGGTATTAAAAATCAAATCCTGTTATTTAATTTATTTATTTAAAAAAATGACATCATATTGCTTTAACATCATGTATGATTCAAGTGAGGGACTATATCCCTGATATAAAGAATATGTGGAAGTAGTCGAAGTTTAGTATTTTAAAAATATGGTTATTGATTCAGTGAACTAAATATATTAAACATGTAAAACATTAGATTCTTTTAATCTACAGGCATAGAGATCTATGAATTTTTTTTCTGGAATGTTCCATGTAAATCAGGAGTTTTATCTAATCAAATTTTAAATCAATCCACTACTTAGGAAACACTTCAATATAATGCATTTTGTGAAAGTGAGCTACAGATATCTATAGTGGTTCTGGAATTCAAGCCATTTTGCATAAATACTGCTTCATTCATGTATATGTTTATAGACTACTTTGCCAATGGGAGGAAAAAAACTAAAGGAGATCAAAGGAAGTATTTCTGTTTATTATTTTGATTAAAATGCTAGTAGGCCAAATACCTCCTTTGAAAGTTCCTTTGTTTTGACTTATTAACAGGATATGATGCTAGAGATGATAAGATAGTGCCTTTGATGTAGGAGGGGCTAAATGAGTGAATAGTTGCATTACCATTTGGCACCTGGGTTCTCTCAGGTATGGAGTTTACTCTCATAATCTACTGGTTGAGATAGTTTCTATTTAGATACCAAGGACAAGCTGGGACAAAATATGTTTTCATTTTCTGCTTCAGTTATATCACCTTGATTTGTCTTAATTCCTAAAAGGGCCCCAGTTATTGGAAAGTATAAAGCCAGAATCCCTATGCTTGGATATTTTACTTTTCAAAAGTAATGTTGAATAGTTTGGCCTCATGAGAAGTTGTTCATGCTTCCAAGCACATGGATGACAAAGTTGGTAGAGTTACGATTAGTATTCCATCCGCAGTGGTTCTGTTTGGCCTCCTGAACATCAAAGCAGTTAAGTTCCACTGTGGAAAGTTGAAGGATTTACCTTGTTTGTTTCGTCTTTTAGTTCATTTTTCACTTAATCTTTTGATTTGATGTTTCTTGAGTCACGAAGTATTTTTATGGTAACTGTGCATTTAGGTTTTTAAGTACTTTTTGAAATATAAGATAAATGAAAAATTAACAAATTAGAAAATAAGATTTGAAAACATCAGTAATCATGGAAGCTTGTTAAATTACATGAAATGGTTTTATATTACACTTTAATATTCATTCAATATGCTAACATTCCATTTCATAAGTAGAGTTTTAAGAATACATTTATTTACCAGATAATTTTTGTGAATATATCATATCAGTGTCCTCATATCTGACATAATGGCTTAAACTAGAAGAGACTAAGTGGATGCATCATCTCAAGAGTTGTAGTATATTTAGCATTGATAGAAATATCAAAGTTGCTCTCACGTTCTTTTGAAAATGCAAATAGGCCTTTATTCTCTTTCATAATAAATAATCACTTTTCATAATTTTATTTACATTGGGTAATATTTATAAAGGGTATCACCTATATCTATATCACACACATAATTTACTTTAATTAAAACATAACTTTTGGATTAATGTAATGATTCCAACATATGAATATATATTTCTCTCTATAGGTAATTTTTAAAAATAATAGCTGTTAGAACATTTATCCTATTTATAACTGTCTAACGTATAATGTTTTAAAAGTGGCCATTTGTGTAAGCCAGACACTACTGTATTTTAGACTTTGCGTATAATACAGAAAAGAGAACAATTTATAGGCTTCTTAATATGATGGAATTCTTTAGTGAAACTATCACAGCTTTGCAGAGAGGTGCTTTATTTTCCTAAAAGGAACATTGAAAGCTATGCCCAGCCCAGCCACTCAATGCACACACTTAACACTCACCAGGAGGGAGGTTTGGTGTGCTGAGCCCACTAAGTTTTAGATCTCAGAAGGGGCTTTACACCCTGTGGTGTAGGCACACTTCTTTCAGCAGAAAGTATGTCATTAAAATACTGCCCTCTTGCAGTGACTTCACACTAGTGTAGTTGGAATTGATTTTAGTCACTACGCAGCATGAAAAGCATTTTGGTATTTTCCTGAAGTAATTTACCATTTGCGTACAGGTCACAATGGGGGGACATCAGTTTCTTCATGACAAGCAATATTGACTTAAACCTAATATGTCAAGAATCATTTTCAATTTTTGCAAAAGAAAGAAAAGAAGTAACCATTGTGTCATGATAGTATACTCACATATTTATGTACCCACATATTTACAAAACAAAAATGGAACTGAGTCATAAATGGAACTATGTTAAGCAAAGAGACATTTATCTTAACTTTTATCAATTCAATACCCAATTAAATAATTTAAATGATTCACTGTGAATGAAAACATAGAATAGAATACAGTATGTTTTATTGGTTAACTTAAAAATATTAAAACTGCTACTTTTGGCATCATGGAAACACATTCTCAATGAAAACATTGTGCGTTGTATTATTAACTCACAGCATATGATCTCCATTTCTGCCTCCCTCGATTTCTACCCCCCTGGGATAGAAACAATGTGGACTCACACATTTATTATATTAATTAGAAATCACTACTTAATATAATTATTCTGGCAAGCACATGGTGAGTACTGAAAATATTATTGACAGAATTTCTCCATTTAACTCTGGTGTTAAAAAGATTTGCATGTCTAAAACTGCCTTGATTAGATATTGTTTTTGACGACTCTGCTCAGTGTTTTACTATATGCACATTAAGCATGAGGACTTTTAGCACGTCTGAAGTAACATCTGCTCTGTCTTTTTGTTGCTGGGTTCATGGTATAATTAGCTCTATATTTCACCAAATACAATTTTGCTCCCATGGCGGACAAAGCAGCATGAAGAAAACATAAATAATTGCAGATTAGAGAAACAGAAGGCAAAGTGGGTGTAGATGGCTTTGATAAAGAAGGGTTAAGGAGAATAGAAGGTCAGCTCATTATTAAGAAAAAAAGGAGGCAGTTAAAATTAGATATGGTCTTTGTAATTAGAGAAAACACACACAGATTTTTCTTTTAACAATGTCTCCTATTTGGCCAAATAGTTTAGTGACTTGCAGTGATGTAGTTTGTTTTGTATTTATTTAGAAAACACTTTAAGAAATGTACACGTTTAGATACATATCCATGAAATTTAATTGTTAGAGGAAATGTTGAAAAGATAGAGGAGGTTTTGTGTTAAGTTTCCCAGAGTATAAAACACTCTTTTTAAAAAGATAATAATAATTCTATAATTCTTTATAGAATCAAGTTAGCTCACTGAAGCCAGCTTGTCAGGTTTTTAATGCCTGATAGTCCAATTTCACTGTGTCTCCAAACAGCCATTAGTCAATATATTTGCATAAGCCCATAGTATTCCCTTCATGTTAAATTTGGGACTCTTCACTATATTAAATATCTGGCTAAGTGTGCCTCCTTGTTTAGCATTACACAAATTATGTAAAAGAATATTACGTAATATACACAAAGTCTATGAAAGAGTCAATGTTGAAATTGTGTGTTTTGGCACCTGACAGAATAATTCATTGTACAGTTTTTAAATATGCTACATGATCGGTGATTACGTTAGCTTCATAGATGTGAAATGTAATTTTCCTCATCTTTCACTTTTTGACTACAAATCATAAAATATCCTGAAGTGTTACTAGACTACTAACTTGGTACATACTTTATTTATATTAGAAAAAGTCCTCTGGGGCGCCTGGGTGGCACAGCGGTTAAGCGTCTGCCTTCGGCTCGGGGCGTGATCCCGGCATTGTGGGATCGAGCCCCACATCAGGCTCTTCTGCGATGAGCCTGCTTCTTCCTCTCCCACTCCCCCTGCTTGTGTTCCCTCTCTCGCTGGCTGTCTCTATCTCTGTCGAATAAAAAAAAAAAAAATTAAAAAAAAAGAAAAAGTCCTCAAAAGTCTTTAAAACTAAGTAATAATCTGTTTTTGTTTTGTTTAGGGAAAAAAAGACGGGTAAAGGAGATTCTGATCCTAGAGGTATTCATCCAATAGCATAAAATGGGTGAAAGTATCAAAACATGCTTTCTGTTTCATTCTATATCTGAAGCATAAAACTCACATATCAACTCAATTACTACACAAACACAAAAAATAAAATCCAGAAAGCAATACTAAGTGATAAATTACTATATAGTCCTGTGTTGAAAGACAATTTGAAAGGTAACTATGCAATGCAGCATAAGTAATTCAAAAATAATATCTTCTCATAATGATTTTTCCCGTCGAGGAAAGACAAAATATATCTGTTCTATAAGAATATTTTTTCACATAGATAGCAGGCTTAACTATATTAATCACTCTAATAATGCCTGGGAGGTTTTACCATCTCTCCACGGACACCAGAAGTTCTTACCCAGCTTGCCTCAGGCAGGCAAAAAGTTGTACAGGGTCAGGGCCATATGTAAATAAACCATTTCCAGAAGAAAAGTACCACAAAATAGCATGATGTTATTTGTCTACTAGTTCTTTGAATTGTATTGGGTTAATAGAGGGTATAAGGCAAAATCCTACTTTGGCATATACATGATTATTCATGTTGTACTTTTCCTGGAATAATGAACTCCGAGTCAAAAGGGACTATATAGTTCAGCTAGCTTAGGGCTTTTTAACCCTAATTGCATATTAGAATCTTCCAGGGAGCTTTATCTTTTTGGGGGGGAGTTTATTTAAATTCCAGTTAGTTAACATACAGTGTAATATAAGCTTCAGGAGTACAACATGGTGACTCAGCCCTTCCATCCCTCATCCCATGCTCTTTAGGTTGTCTGCACTCTTTAATCCCTATCACCTATTTTACTCATCTCCTCACCTGCCTGCCCTCTGGTAACCATCAGTTTGTTCTCTATAGTTAACAGTCTGTTTCTTGGTTTGCCTCCTCTCTCTCTTTTTTCCTTTGGCTTGTTGCTTTGTTTCTTAATTCCACATAGGAGTGAAATCGTGTGGTATTTGTCTTTCTCTGACTGACTTATATTGCTTAGAATAATACTCTCTAGCTCCATCCACGTCATTGGAAATGGCAAGATTTCATTCTTTTTTATGGCCAAGTAATATTCCATTGTATACATATATCACATCTTCTTTATCCATTCATCCGTCGTTGGACACTTGGGCTATTTCTAAAATCTGGCTGTTGTAGATAATATTGCTAAAACATTGGGGTACATGTATCCCTTTGAATTAGTATTTTTGTATTCTTTGGGTAAATACCTAGTAGAGCAATTGCTGGATCATAGGCAGTTCTATTTTTAACCTTTTGAGGAACCTCCACACTGATTTCCATGGAGGCTGCACTAGTTTGCATGTGCACCAACAGTGCAAGAGGGTTCCCCTTTCTCTATATCCTTGTCAATACCTGTTGTTTCTTATTGTTGATTTTAGCCATTCTGAGAGGTGTCAGGTGATATCTCATTGTAATTATGATTTATATTTCCCTGATGATCAGTGATGTTGAGCATCTTTTCATATGTCTGTTGGCCATCTATATTTTTTTTTGGAAAAATGTCTATTTATGTCATCCATTTTTAATTGGATGATTTGTTTTTTGGGTGTTGAGTTTTTTTTTATTTCTTTGTATATTTTGGATACAAACCCTTTATCAGATAAGTTATTTGCAAATATCTTCTCCTATTCCATAGGTTGCCTTTTAGTTTTGTTCTTTCCTTCTCTGTGCAGAAGCTTTTTATTTTAATGAAGTCCCAATACACAATAGCAGAGCAAGCGCAGGCAGCACATATTGGAGACACTGCCTAAGGCACCAGGCTCTGGGTGCCACAAGACCTCTTCTTCATAAGACCATTACTTTCAGGAGCAGGAGCCTTAACTGGTTTTTCTAACACACAGAAGAAGGAAGGAGCTTTTAAAAAAATCTAGATTTACTTCTAACCAACAAAATCATAATCTGTATAAGTAGGATCTGTGTATTGGTATTTTTTTTTTTTAAGTTCCTGGTGTTGCCAATGAAAAGACAGTTTTGAGAACCACTGAATTCTAGTCTAATTGACTTTTCTTGATGTGAGGCTCATTTACATGTTTTTGTCAATATAAACTTGAAAACCACTAGTTATTTCATATCCATTACACAATTCCATCTGTGGAAAACTTGGTTAGAAAGTGTTTGTGTAAATTATACACAATGACCACTTAGAATGTGAGAGTCCTTCAGGTATTTGAAGAAAACTATAGTGGATCCTTCATTTTCATTCTGCTCCTTTCCTTGCTTTTTTCCGTATCTCATGGTTTCCTAGATCCTCATTTTATGGCTTATCATTTTAAGTGCAGAGAAAACAAAATCACACAGAGAGTCTTTATTAAGCTAAGTATATCTACCTTTATCTCAAAGTTTGGACATATACAGTTTGAAAACTGGAAAAACTTTGGTCAAATTAGCTTATATGGCTATTCTGAATGAATATCTTTTGCATATGCTTTGCAATATTTTGAAGAAAGGAACTAAGGTTCTGAAAGTTGTTTTGACTTGGCCAACCTAATACGCAGAAGGATCTGAATCCAGTAATTTTGATTTCAAAATCTAAGTTCTTTCTGCAACATCAGTGTCTTCCTCGTTGGTCATGGTAATCAAGCACATCTGAATCTTTTAGTTGCATTATATTTGTGACAAATACACAAACAACCATAATTTCCTTTTCTGGGTATTTCAAATAAGTGATTAAAATCTTGAAATATTGTCATATGATTTCTTGGCCCTACTCCTTAATGCCAGTGATCGTGATTTGATACTAAGAGTGGAAATTATATTAAAGATTCTTATTCTGCTTTTTCACTTCAGATATTTTATATATTTATTATTCCAAACACACTCTCACATTAGAGCTCAGCACTTTAAATTTCCTTGTATGTGTGTATATGTGTGTGTGTAAATGAGTTTGTGTGTAAAGAATTAATACAAAAAAAACCCCTGAAAGTTCTTTTCATTATACACACAAAGGAAATGTTCTATATTAGCATAATTAGTATGGAATTAATGAGACTGTAACTAACCATCCCCATTTTAATAAAGTTACTGATTCAAAATAATATAAATACAGAAAGTAAGAAGGTATATTTTTCAGGGGAGTTGGAATGACATTTATTTACATGCACACATAATAGTACACACCTGTAGATACTGATCTTAATTTATCTTTCCCACTCTACGTTTCCAAATCAAATACATAAGGCTTTGTCAAATTCTCTTTTGAATTAAACTCTGAAGATGGTACATGAGTAGATGGTATACAAAAGTTCTCTCTATTGCTTCTGCTCAGAACGGGGAGAGGGAATACTTTTTCTAGCCCTGGAAGCCAAGGAATTGTTTAACAGTATTTTTGCCATTCGGGTTGCATAGTTCATAAATCTCTTTAATGCCCAAATTACATTACATTTAATGAAATTTTACTCCTAATTCATTTGATTTAGCTACTTGCTTGCCTCTAATTTGTGGGTCAGAGAATTTCAGCAATTTTGTCTGAAGTGGTATTGAATTGTTTTAAATATGTGAATAGTGCAGTTCTGTCATCCTATTAAAACTCATTTTTCAAATGAAAGCTCATATGTCTCTTTATTTATATCATCAGCATGAAGGTTGAAATTATAACAATATTGTCAGGTTTTGACTTATTTTATCTTTGGATTTTAATAATAGAATTTTGAGGTTCAGGAAAGTGATATGCTTTGAGCTATATCCTGATATAAATAAGAGAGTTATCCAAATATAAGTAAGGAGAACTCTGAGAGTAAGACACTTGCAAAGGATGAGTGCCACCCCTGATTTGAGAATGAATAATTTATGAGAATAACCAGAGGTAAATTTGTACTATTTTCCTTTACAAATGTGGAAAATTAGCAAATTTCTTGTGCTCAGTATAGTTCCCACATAATTTTCATTACTGCTGAGGGAGATTCTCTGTTGAGTTGGAAGTAGAACTATGAAAATAGATTTTCTATTTTAAATATATGGTGAATGGTAGTTCAAGTTGAAACCGGGCTGCAAATACCATTTTCTAAATAAATAGTAGTTAGGATAGACTTTTGAGATTGCCCTCTCAATTAGAACCCTATTGAACATTATTTTAAGGGAAATTTATGATATAAACCATTTATAAATAAAAATTATTTCTATACATTTCCTACAACACAAAACAGTTTATAGAATATACAAGTAAACAATAATAAATTTTAAATAGTAAAAGTTATCACACTGTTTACATTATGACTCCAGCTTTAGGTCTCTCCAAGTCCCCAGTGACTACAGTACATTGGAATCAAATTTCAGCTAGCACATATTGATAGACGGTGTTTAACTATTTCTGTCCTCTTCTTTTTTTTTTTAAGATTTTAAGATATTACTTATGTATTTGAGAGAGAGAAAGAAAATGAGTAGGGAGAGCAGCAATGGGAGAGGGAGGAACAGACTCCCCACTGAGCAGGGAGCCCCACATGGGGCTCAACCCCAAGGCCCTGGGATCATGGCCTAAGCCGAAGGCAGATGCTTAACCGACTGAGCCACCCAGACACCCCTATCCTTCTCTTTCAAAAAAACAATTCTACTCATGTTAATAATAGTGCCTACAATTTACTGAGCACTTACTATGGATGGACAAGCCAGTGTGTTTACTTGTGTTTAAGCCATTCAATATAACAATGTAATAAGAAGGCAGGAACAATGATGATTCTCCCTGATCTAGAGGAAAACTGAGAGAAACAAATTCCCCAAGATAACGCACTTCGACATGGTTGAACTAGGATTTGAATACTGATCAGATGCCAAGATTTGCAGCCCAAACCATAGGGTGAACTGTTGGAGCCTCACCATGAAATCACAATATGGAAGGTGGAGAAGTGATTTTGGTAGAGGGCTTTTCCAATAATTTTTGTCTTTACTGGGAAAAAATTAATGTATATTTAAACCCATGGACCAAATGTTAGGTATTACACATTAACGTAAAACACAAAATAGAAAATAATACCTCAAACAAGTGCAAGAGATTTTAGGTTAGAAGGACCTTCAATTCATATTACATCACAAAAATGATACCTTACTATACTAATTTGAGAAGTAAACCAATAAATAAATTTGAGATGACTAGTTTATTTGAGTTGTATTTATCATTCAAAATATTGGTTTTCTTTAAGCTTGATTAAGATTTAATTTTAAGTCTTTTGGAATTGGAAATGAATGTTAAATTTAAATGCAATGTTGTTGGACTCTCTTTTTATGCTCCACTCCCCATGCCCCAACTTTTCCTTAAAAGCACTGGCTATAATTATTTGCCCCACAAAGGTGTGTGTGTGTGTGTGTGTGTGTGTGCGCACACACGCGCACATGCACAAACTTGCTGTTTGTTCCTTCTGCCAAAAAATGTCATTTTTCCTTCATTAATCTACATTTCCAGTGTTTCCTTTTCTATGGAGATCTTCCCCACTTGAGTGAGCATGCCCTTGACCTATGGTGCTTTGTTTATACCTGTAAAATAGCAAATAGAGATGCATCTCTAATACGACATAATAAGATAATTTAACTCCCTGAGCTTTTTGATGCCATTGTCTTAATTTTCATAAAACAGTATATGGTTTTCCTTATATCATCTTTGTATGCTTTCTAAAAGTCACATATAGTTCTAGTACAGTTATTACAACCACAGTGCATTAAGCCATATAGATAAATACAGTGCATATAAGGCATACATTTCCACTTTGCTTCTCAAATCCTCAAGATGTATAAACACCAAAGTATCTTTTTCCTTTCTTGGTCATCTATGAGTACCTCAAGGGCAGAACATATTCTTTCTGTAGTCCCCAGTATTTGGAGCAGTGATTCCCATTCAGTGAGCACTCAGTAAATGAATTACATTAATAAATGAGTGTGAATCCTGAAAACAATGAAATATTAAATAAACTGTGTTATATTTTTAAGATATACTATTTACAATGAAAACCTAAACAACCAGGTATGAAAGAGATGTATAATTTGAGACCATCTGCTCATGAGCCATTTGGTTACTCTATAAATGAAAACAACGTATTTCAGGAGCAGTATCTCTGCCTGTGGACTCTACCTCCCAAAACTGTTACTTGACTCAGTTTAGGACATCTCAGATGTAAAATTTCTGCAAAGAATTGGTGGTCTTACCCTGAACCTACTCATTCCTCAGTCTTCTCATCTGTGTTTTTGGCAACTCCATTTTTGTACTCCCTTTCTCGTGCCCCAAACCTTGGAGCCATTGCAGACTCTTCCCTCTCTTATACCCACATCTGATGTATCCACAGATCCACCCACCTCGTACCCCTTCATCACCTCTTGCCTGGATCACCGTGAGGGTGTTCTAACCTGATTTCTTGCTTCCTGCCTTCTCCTGTATAGCTGTCAGAGTGTCCTGTGAACACCTCTGTCAGACCAGGCCATTGTTCTGTGTATACCATCCCTAATTCTTCCTGTTTCTCGTAGAGTAAGATAATAAAAACTATTGATAACCTGTAATACTGCATGATGAGCTCCTGGATTCTTCTTGACTCTGCTTTACCTCTTATGCTCACTTTCATGCACTCACCTGTAGCCACTCTGTGCCCCTTGCCATTTCTGAACTACTGTAGGAAGAGTCCTGCCTCAGGATCTTTGCATTGCTCTTCCCTCTTCTTGGAATCCTCTTCTTCCGGAGATCCATAGATCTTGTTATCTCATCTCCTTCAAGTGCTACCTTTTTTTTAAGGCTTTAACCAACAACCTTATTTTACATTGCTCCCTACCTCCTCAATATGTAAATACTCCCTCTCCTCTTTTTCCTTGGTTTTTCTCCATGGTACTTATCACAATCTGACAAATCATGTGATTTATTGAGCATATAATTATTGGAACGTCAGCCCCACGCGGCCTGTGACTTTGCTGTCCAATTTGCTCATTGCTAATCTCTGTGTCTAGAACAGGGCCTGCAACCAATATTTGTTGAAAGAATGACTTAACAAGGGATGTACGTTTTGGAGTCCAAAAATGTGTTAAAAACAATACTGCTAAACAGATTTAACTAAAAAAAAAAAAATTATGAGCATGTCATTGTTCTTTAACAAAAGCACTAACTTTCCCAGTAAGTTGTAAGGATTAAAAAAGAGGGCTTCAAGATTCTTTGCACTGAGAAAGTGATGGTGAAACAGTTAAAACATTTATTTTCTAAATGTGACATGCTCTAGGAGCTGCACATCACTTCAGCTCATGTTTACACATTATGCTACTATAACTGCTTAAAATGTAGGGATTTTTAATTGAATTTTATGGCTGGCCTACATTGTTGATAGTAATTTTTATGTTATAGCTTATGAGTTTAGTCATAGAAGGATATAGAGAAATTTCCATTGATGTAATAAAATATCTATAAAAGCAAAATGGCATTTCCTTAGTAGGTAGTTATTTTATATATCTCTAAATCTCTGGGCATTCAATTATAAAAAAATGCATTTTGAGAATGAATATTTAGTAAATTAAATAACTGTCTTTAAAACAATAAGAATTAATGATATATTCCTGGGTCTTTTACATAGAATATATATTTTTAATAAACCATTTTGTTTTTTCAAAGTGACAGAGTAATATATTGACAAGTAGGAACCCAAAACTTCCCCCAAATTTCCTTATTGGTGCTATCCATAATCAAGCAGATTATTTATTTTAACCCGTGACATTTTAAAATATATTTAATATTTATGCTTTATCAGTTGGATTTTATTTAGTGCACCAAGAGAGTTATGAAAACCTGTAGTTATGTTCTTTCATATTGTTATTATCTTCTTTAAATGATTTTATTTTAATTTGGTAGAACCACTTAACATGAGATTCACCCTCTTTAATTTTTAAGTGTGCAATACAGTATTGTTGAATATAGGTACAGTGTTGCACAGAAATTCCCTAGTGCTTATTCATCTTGCTTAACTAAAACTTATGCCCATTGATTAGCAAGTCTCTATGTCCTCCTCATCCCAGCTAAGTGAAAGAAGCCAGCGCAGAGAGACAAATACTACATGATTCCATTTATATGGCATGTCTAAAATAGTCAAATATAGGTTATTGTCTTTTATTCAGTTTTTAAGATGGCCAAATAAGTTTTTTAATTGGAAATTGTATTATTAACCCATACTTAAAGTAATCAAGTAATTAATTGAAATTTTCAAAACTCTATTTTCCTTAGGAACATTTCAAATTTTATATTTTCAAAAGCCATATGCATTAATCAAATTTAATGTGAACTCAAACTGATTCTTTTTCATACTTAGTAATAGTAAAATATCTTGAATAACTATTCAAGATTTCACCATGGGAAATGACGGTGAAAAATGGGAATGTTCCATTATTATTGACCTTTAAGATCTCTTAAGGATTATGAATACTTTTGGCTGAAAGCATACATAATCTTGCTATTTTCTTTTTCTTCTATATATTCCCACTCAACAGCACTTCCTTGAATTTTAAACTGGGTAACATTCATTTGACATTTTGCAGTCTAAAAATTAAATTTTCATGCTTGCTTTGAATGCATCTGGGAAACTAGAAATGAAATTTTGATAGAAATAGAAATGCCACTGGGAATATTATTGATTACCTGTAATGTGTGGCTTTCATTTACCAATTAAAACATATTAGCCAAGTCATCTGGAAGTGGATTGGTATCTATTTTTTCAATCACTGATATAATAGATAATTTAGGTCAGTTGTTTATAAAACCTTTCAGCTGATCTTAAATATTAGAATTAAAAAGATCTCATTAATTTTGTAGAATTTAGACAATTATAAAAATGTTTTTGGTGTATTAATATCTCTGAATTATAAAATGAGTAATCACAAAAGATTGGTTTGAACATTTTTACTATCTTTAATAAAAGACTTCCTCCCTTTTTTGTTAACTGCTAATTTAAAAATAAAAATACTTTTTATACTGTCTCAATCTAACTCCTGCATTTCATTAATCCAACATTATATTTAAAGTTTCCTGCTGGAAACTGATCCATAAAGCCAGAGAACAAACTGATCTTTGCCGGAGGGGAGGGGGCAGAGGGATGAGCAAAATTGAGGAAGGGGAGTGGAAGTTACAGGTTTCCAGTTGTGGAATGAATAAGTCATGGGAATGAAAGGTACAGCGTAAGGAATAGAGTCAATAGTATTGTAATAGCAAGCCTGGTGACAGATGGCAGCTACACTTGTAGTGAGCATGGCATAATGTATAGAGTTGTCAAAAACACTATGCTGTATACTTGAAACTAATGTAACATTGTGTACCAACTATACTTCAATAAATAAAACTTTTGAAAAATAAACTCCCCTGCTAATTTTCCCTATCATTCTGTGGTGATGTGCTCTTATTCATTACTATTGTGCACTGTTTTTTTTAAGATTTTATTTATTTTAGAGATAGAGAGAGAGAGAGCATGAGTGGGGAAAGGGGCAGCAAGCAGACTCCATCTGAGCATGGAGCCCGACATGGGGTTTGATTCCAGGACACTGGGATCTTGACCTGAACTGAAATCAGGAGTCAGATGCCTAACCAACCGAGCCACCCAGGGACAGGGACACTTGTGCACTATTCTTGTTACTAAAAGTCTAAACTCTCAGGTAGCTCCCTAGCAAGTTCGTTTGTTGTTAAATTCTAGTGATGTTTCTTAAACTCCAAAGCATCATACAAATGTTAATTATAATGCATTGCCTTCTTTCTTCATGCCAGTTCACTAAATGCCTATTCTGATCCCTGTACTGGGTAGACTTAGGCAATGTAGAAACTAAAGGTGGAGACTTTACCTTTAAGGAACTTAAGGAGGGTCGCCTGGGTGGCTTAGTCAGTTAAGTGTCTGCCTAAGTATCTGCCTTGGCTCAGGTCATGATCCCCGCCATTGTCCTGGGATCAAGCCCTGATCTGGCTCCCCTGCTCAGCAGGGAGTCTGCTCCTCCCTCTCCCTCTGCCTGCCTCTCCCCCTGGTTGTGCTCTTTCTCTCTGTCAAATACATAAATAAAATCTTTAAAAAAAAAAAAAAGAACTTAAGGAACCCCTTGAAAGAATGTTGCACTTTTCCTTGTAAAACTGAGATGGTCAAGTTCTACTTGGATTTTTAGAACTTTCCAGTTTCAAATTGTATTCCTTTCACTTCTAATATTCAGGGCATATTCACTATTTCTCTATTTGTTTTGAAATGTGCTCCTCTTAGGTCTAATATTTCTTAAGGATAGTCATACTTGCCTTTCTATAATTTTATAAACTCCAAATTGACATGGTGAAATTATCCTTTTTTTTTCAGGCACTTCCTCTTCCTCCCCCTATGAGTTATATGACAGGTGCATCGTATATGCTTATTATCTACTCAGAGTGCTAATTTGATACTTATCCTTGATTATTGGTACATTACACATGACAGACTGAGGTCATAGCGCTTCTTGAATATCTTGTCCCTGTCACATTTCTGTCTGACCTCAACACCTGTGATCTCAACCTTGACTTTTCTACTTAATAATTATTAATTACCTAGTTCTATGTACTTTATGCTTCATGTACATCATCTCACTTAATTCTGTGCTTGCCCTTGAATAGGTGTTATTCCCACTTTCCAGATGAAGTTTTAGAGGTCCAGAGTGAGTCTTTGTACTCAGGACGGCAAAGGCAGTATCTAACTTTTACCGACTACTATGCTTCTATACTAACTAGTATTTCCTGTGAGGTAAAATTAAGTCTAGAGACAGACTTCCCTTTCTTATTCCTACTTTTTAAAAAATTCCATTGTTGGCATGAAAGTAATGACTTTTATATAAGAAATTTTATCAAGTTTTCTAATCTTGTTCTTATTGACTGAAGTCATATTAGGATATTTTTTGATTTACTAAATTAATACATATCCAGATGTTCTAAGATGTCCTAGAATGTTATCAGATGTAGCAGCACTGTGGTCCCACAGCGCATGGAGGGGAGGGCTCTCAAAACACTCTCCAGGAGTCCAAGAGGTCAAAATATTTTTCATAATAATAATGAAGTTTAAAAACTTCATTCTGTCATGAGTATACTGGAGCTTTTAGAGACTACGTGTTTTATGCATTGCAACAGACTAATATAGAAGTAATATGAAAATCCAAATGACTTCTCTTAAGCCAGGCATTGAAGAATTTTGCAAAAGTGTATTTTTGGGGAAATATTTATTTCTTATTAAAACATAGTATTTATGCTAATATGCAATGAATTTATAGTTATTTTTTAGTAAATAAATATTTTTATTCCTAATTTTCTAATATGGTAAATATTGACATATGGCCGATGTGTGTAGAGAGATCCTGAAACCAATGTGTTTGAGAATCACTGCTATATACAGCTATATATTATAAAGAAGACTCTTGATTTTTTATAATCTATATAAGGAAACTTGATCTATTTACAGTGCACTTTTGCCAGAGTTTCCTCTAAAAATGCTTATAGTCAGTGGTGGTAGTGAGAAGGAGAATGAAGTAGTTTCAAATGAGAAACGTGAAAGTCTTAGACACGGTGAAACAATACGATGGTCTCAGGAAGTTTGCTAATGAAGATGAATAAAAACTTATTTTCGAAGTCTCTGTTGATTTTTAAATGATTATTATTTATCTCTAATTTTATCTTTCCTTGTTTTTGCAAATAAAACTTCAGACCTGCCAGATGTCTTGCTAAAATTTTTGTGTGCATCTCATTCATTCAGTTAGCTTGTTGGGAGAATAATCCCTGTCAAGGCTTTCTAGTCTACGGCGNGCAAGGCTTTCTAGTCTATGGCGAATTCCGAAGTGAGTATGAAGAAATGCTCATGACTTTTATTCTGAACTGAGGAGTAAATGACAGAGCTAGGGTTCAAGTCTACAGTCCAGCCAGTGAGGCCAGTTTATATATTTATCTATCAAATTTTAATTATTTGGAACTGAGAAATGTAGTCCAATAAATACATATTGAATATATATTATGCGCAAAGANCAAGGCTTTCTAGTCTACGGCGAATTCCAAAGTGAGTATGAAGAAATGCTCATGACTTTTATTCTGAACTGAGGAGTAAATGACGGAGCTAGGGTTCAAGTCTACAGTCCAGCCAGTGAGGCCAGTTTATATATTTATCTACCAAATTTTAATTATTTGGAACTGAGAAATGTAGTCCAATAAATACATATTGAATATATATTATGCGCAAAGAATTTCTATCTTTCTAGTCAAAGCAAGGTTTAACTTCATTAAGACGTTTCTCCTCTCTAAATATTTTAAAACACAATGGAAGTATGACTTTAATGTTAAAACCAAGAGAAGAATTTTCCTTTGACCCTCTTCATCGATTCATTTAGGGATGTGGCATTTAGTGACATTGAAGATTTTGTGTGTATTTATAAAAGGTTTTCTTTCTCTTTTTGATATGCGATGGTTAAAGTGTACTGTATAGCTTCTGAACCTAAGAATACTTTATGTTTTTTAATCTGAAGAACAGCCATAATGTTTTTTTTAATATTAATTTGCACCTCTTTAGATTTCCACAGAGGACATTTCTAAAATTTATGTGTAGCATAAACACTTCTTTTAGTTAATTGTAGAAGTTTAACACTGACTATATTTACAGCCCCGTAGGTATAGTTGAAAATTTACATATTAAACAGAGATGCTCTCTGGCATGGTTTAAGAAAATGATCTGTGTTCTTAATTACACCTTTAGCATAAATGTATGAATGTCATTTAGTGAAATGTAAAGAGGAAATCTATGATGATCAAGATAATGATGATGATAATATAAAACATTAATTATATTAAGTTGGCAAATTTGTGTTTTTTTAGTATATGATCATTTTATATTTAACGAGGCTATGAGTTGAAGTTTATTTCAATATGATGAAAATTCTAAACTTAAAATTAGTTTCATAGCTATTTTATGTCTTTTAGGTGAATGAAAACTTCCATATCAATGAATTTCAAAGCTAAATTTCCAAACTACATTAAGGAAAGATGTAACCATGTTTACACATTTCATAGTAATTGATTTTATTCCTAGAGTAAAATACTGATTTATAGTGTACAAAATGAGTATATAATTTAACTTAATGAAAATGAGTTGATTGTTCATTTCCTATGTACAGCAAAATTAAAATTTCCTATTTTTAAGAGACAGTCTAGCAAAAGCTGGAAAGAAATAATTTCTTATGATATTTAAAGCATAAGGATAATAATTATCAATATTTTCCAATTAATATCTGTCCTTTCCTTAAGCAGTTTTAAGGATACTTAAAGCATAGTCCAAAATTAGAGTTGACAATTGCAAATACAAACCAACCAACACAGTAATAAAATCAATACTTACATTTCCCTTGAGGCCACTATTTACTGTTTGCTGCACCATTTCCTTAATGGAATGGCAGTTATGTTTGCAGAAACCTTGTAACTACCATTTTTATGTTTTAACTAAAAGCAGCTTTCTTGAAGAAGTATGATAAAGAAATTCTTGAGCTACTGTTAAAAATTGTCATAACCATTTAATAGTTAATATGAGTGCAGAGAAGGCAACCTTCCTTTCAAAAATCTTTTCCAGATCAACATTACAGCCTTTCCTACGCAGTGCTGTTTTTCTGATAATGGCAATATGTCTTTTATGTGTTCATTATGATGGACATTGACTTCATACTTGACCATCTCAGTATACTTAAACAACTTGCTCAGTGTAAATAGACATATGCAACTACTAGGGAACATTTCATTTTGGAGTTGATTTTGACAGTATACTGTAGAAAATTTTTTAAAAAGGGAGGGAAGTAAGGGAAGTTAGCAGTTTGTTTTACTCCGCATATTAAAATTAATTTCAAAATATAGTTGCCAAAATGACTTACTAATATCCTTCAGTTGATTTTTCTTCTCTTGTTTTGATGGGATAGTCATTTTCCTTTCTTCTTCATTATTTGGATTTCTCATGAAGTTATCTCAGATTGATCTAGCATTTTAATGCCAATTCTTTTAACGGATTTACATTTTTATAGGATTTAATCTAAGTTAAAGTTAATTTATCTCTGCATTTGCTTCCGATTTTTTTTTTCCTTAAAGGTAATAGTAGCATAACAATCATTCAAGACGGAAGGGCACATTTCACCGCCCAGCGGAATTTCTGCCTGGCCAAACTTCGTTTTTATTAGTAACTGTACAAACTAAAATAGAGAAGTCGTGTGAACAGAATACATGGCCCTTTTTAGAGAACACGTTCTGAAACAGGATATTGAAAATAGAGTCCATTGGCCAACTCAGGTCTTTTTACATGATGATGTCAGCAACTATGTCGCATGATAAGCTGCAATATTTTCATGACAAAGAAAAATTCATATCCACATCTTTAATAAATGAAGGGGGAAAAAATGTCCTTACTGGATTCATATATTCCCATCAGAACCTTTGTAGCTTCTCTCAACTGTAAATACTGAGAGTAAGATCAGAATGGAAGTGGTGTTGCATCAAAATTAATCGTTGAAGTTATTACTTACGGTGTCACTTGTATCCCATATTCCGGCTTTCCACACAAAGCTTTGAAGAGCCCTACAGGACCCACCAAACGTAATTGATACAGAATCATTGCCACACAACAGCTGCAGTAACAAGGTGCCGCAGCTTTTCCTTTAATCTACCTTTCTTTCTGAGAGTTTATTATGTTTTTGAATTTATTCTTTTGTAGATCTGGGAGCTATCTTTTTTATGGAAATTAATCTTTTTAGAAGATTTGTACTCTTTTTTTCAAACACTAATACATTCATTCAAGTATCCTATTATTCAGATCCAGCTGGCTTTTATCTGGTGATATTTACTTCAAAAAGCCAAGTTAAATGGTATCATAGATTAATTCTCAGGGCACAGGAAAGCTTTTTTCGAGAAAAACATGATTTGGTAATTACTTGAAATATCATAATAAAAATCACAGAAAATGTCAAAAATGTATTGTGTAATCTGTCATAATAGGAACCTTCAAGAAGTTGTTTCATTAGAAAGGTGGTGTTAGTCCCTTCTAAGTTTTCATTTCAGTCAAACATGATATAACTCGAAAGTTTGCTTCGGGTTCTAATAAACTGTATTATGAATTTTAGGGTTATATTGTTTGTTCACACAAAGCAGTGAAACTTCAAAAGGGACATTATCCACTGCTATCTCTTACATAAATCAAACTGGAAATAAGACACATTTTACAATTCAATTTAAGATCCCACTGAGACAATAATGTTGCAAGCTGTGCATTTTGCGAAGTAATATAGTAATGTCTAGTTTGCATTTTTGAAAAACCAAATTAATCACACTTTATTGAATACGTTGGAGCAAACCTAAAATTCATCTATTATTAAAAACTTGTGCAACAAACACAAACTATATTTTATACATAAAGGACAAACTCATTTATTCATTAGGATAAAACACTTGGAGTTTGCATTTTGTAACTATGAAAGAAATGACATTTGCTATGGGGGCTGTTTTGAATTTTTAAAAGCAGTCTATACATAGTAAGCTGTTTGAAAATTTATTTTAGCATGCTAAATTGTACCAGGTTTCCAATCATTCAGATAAAAATAGAATTTAACTTGAAAACTTTGGGGTAAGAAAACAAAAACTGTTCAAGGAAATGATATACTTTATAAAGACATCTCGTACAAATAAAAAATCACACCTTAATATAATATGATCCTTTTATGGTTTCTGTAAGAAAAATAAAACTCTCCTCACTCAGACAAAATAAAGGCTTATCATGCCCTGTGATTTTATCAGGCTAGAGAAAGTAAGTACTTTTTGTATGCATACATTTGGATATACAATTCCAATAAGACATTATATACAGTATTGGAAATCAAATTTTTGTGGCATCACTTAGACATTATCACCTACATGATATATATTATATACTGTTATTTTTGAGGCATACTAGTAAACCTAAGAATTGTGAACCGTGACAAAAACCAAAGAATAGCAAAATAGTGGCTAAGGTGGGGATGTTTATTTTACTGCTGCATATTTTTCAATGTCAGGATAGTAAATACTGTGTTGCTATCTGCTGATGTGTATAATATTCTGTATGATAACAGTTATTTGAGATGCTACGGAACAGTAATATACACTCTGCACAGAATAGAAATAGCAATATTAAAACACATTTCCAGATTTAAGTTTTCAATAAAATATTAAAGTCGAACTTGTCCTATTTCATTAACCTTATTATTAAATCATGAATTTTAGGGGAATAGTTCCTTTCTGCCTTCTCTAATTGTGTTGCTTGAGGAGGGTCTAAAAAAAAAGTCCATGGACTCTGAATCTACTGACCATCCTCCTGCTTTTCTATTAAGAACTCTACATTGCTGAACTCATATTCACTGGTAGGCTGTTGCCCTCTGTCAAGAAAGAGTAAATTGTATCTCTTTATGTGAAGACTTCCATACAAAACACACAGAGTTTTCCTTTTCTTGGGGAAAAATATTTGGTACGTATATAAAAGGAACTAGTTTACAAGCCCTGGGATTTAGATATAGGGAAGAGTACGTGGTATGTCCTCACTCAACATAATTGTTTTGTCATGTCTGGCTCTGGAAACCAATTTTGTTCTTCAATCATCATCTTAGAAAACTCTACTGATAGAGAACACAAGATTTTTTTTTTCTATTTTATCAATTTTCCAGTGGCATGAAATATGAGAATCAGGATTCCTGCCCTGGTCACATCAATGTCAATGTGGTGGATGACAGAACTTGTGGTGATTATTCCTGATGATGAGTTCCTTCTCCTCCTTCTGACCATCTGATACATTGCTTTAATCATATCTTTCGCCTGCCTAAGATGATGACCAAACTCATCATCCTGACATCTGAGAACTTCCATAATCTGGCCCTAGCCTACCTAATTCTTTCTGACTTCTGATGCTTTCCTAATATGTACTTTTTTTCTCCATCAGTGGGGCTACCAGCTGTCATCCAGACCCACCATTTATGCTTGTCTTTGCCTTGTTGACCAGTCCCGGCAGTTCTCTCAACTTGGTGTGCTCTGTTGTGCCGTAGAAAGGATTTAGGACCAAGGGTCAGGAGATAAATGTATTCCAAGTCCAACTCTTTTCCTGGAGAGTTATATGGCCTCAAGAGTGTCATTTAATCATTCTGAACACGTGTCCTCTGCTGCAAAATGAGAGAACTGTGCTTGATGGTGAGGTCTTCTCGGAGAAGTCTTTCCAATGTGCTCTCCTAACCCACATGCTAACATGTGCACACATGCATCACATATGTGCAGAAATTCTTCCAGCCTTCCGGAATGGCATCTCATTTAATATACCATGTCACTTTATTTATTTATTTGCTCATTATTTTCTCTACCCACCTCTCAACTAGAATATAAACTCCACAAGGATATAGATTTTTATCTTCTTTCTTTACTGCTCTAGTCCCAGTGCTTAGAACAATGCCTGATACATAAAAGGTGTTTGATATATGTTAAAAAATGAATGAATGATTTCTGTGTCTGCTTTGTACTCTAACATTCTATGTATATTCAATTCTAATCAAATATATACATAGAAATAAATTGTATGTTGTAGAGCGCTGTTTAAATATAATTTCTTGCTCTTTTTCCATATACTGTGAAATTGTTGGATCTGATTCTCTTTATGTGATCATATATTGATATTTTAAAAATTTATTTCTATTTTCTGTCCGATTTCTATTTTTTTTTTCTATTTGATATGGTTGCATTATAATCTTAATAGTCTGATGGTTTCTTCCTGTTTCCTCTTCAAGATTTTTGATATGCAATATTAACTTGACTTTTGGATAGACAAGATTATGAAATATTTTTCAGAGCCAGAATTTAAACATATCTTAATATTAATTTGAGCAAATGCACATGAGTGATTTTCAAAAATTATTTTCACAGTAAGTAGAAATTTGACACATTTAAAAATTAAGCCTTCTATTCTTAAACTCTTAATACTTTTGTAGATTTGTTAAATTTATAATAGCTAATATATAAATATACAAAAAATCCCACATAGTGTTATACACAAAAGGCATTACAAATAAATTATTTTTGAATTTTTTATCAGTATGTCCATAACAGAATTATATTTCTTAGTGAAAATAATTCAAATACATGATAAGATACAAACTATACTCAAGAGGCTTCTTTGTGAAAAGTAACTCTTCATAGAAAGCTCATAGAACAAAATTTCAAAATTTACCGAAGAGGAAAAACAGTTTCTGTACAGACCATGTAAACTAAAGGCAGTTCTTGAGGTATTTAATTTGTTTTGAAAAATTGTGCCTTAGCCTACTAACTGAAGTCTTAAATAGTTATTTAATATAAATTATTTTAATTAAGAGCAGCATTTAACAAGGTTTATTTACCCAGGTGTTAGGCCAGGTACATATAAATGAGAGCATCTGTGTACTGTTGACAATGGTTCTAACATTCCCTGTGTAATGATGTGAGAGAACATGTGTGGTAGAACAGAGAAAAAGAGAAACAGTGCTATATTTTAATGTTGGAGAAAATACTGAAATTATTTAAAACAGATTTTTGATCACAAGAGAAAATAACAGATCATTATAATTTTTTTATTATGTAGAGTATTTTCTACAATTAGATAGCTAGTTTTTATTCAGTAATTAAGGATCCCTCCCTAGAAGATATTTTTTTTAATAGGTAGAGTTCTCTTTACACTGAAAACATGTGAAATACAATATCTTTAGTACAGATAAAGACATGTGAAATACAATATCTTTAGTACAGATAAAGACAATTTGTATAGATGTTGGTTTTGTCAGTTTAAGATTTTTAAGAATTCTGTTTCTCCATTTAAGCACTTTAGAAAAAATGGTAATTTCACCATTCATTATTTATATTTTAACAAGGTATGTGTCTTTTAAATATTGATGCTGGGAAAATTTTATGGAAGAAAAATACTGTGATTTATCCAAACACTACCGTGTGTGTGTGTGTGTGTGTGTGTGTGTGTGTGTGTGTTTAAATGAACATAGAACCTATGTTAAGCACTTAATTCTGACACTGAATCATCATTGTGTGACCTTAGGTTGGTTGTATTCTCCCTTATATTCTTTATTGGTCATACTATGGTTATAATAGTTACACTAGATATTTGTTTAAATAAAAAATGAATCAGGATGTTTAAATTTTACTTTATACTGACCTAAGGGTGTTGATATTATCAGAAAATCAATCCTCATTTCAAAACACATTTTCTAACCATTTTTCTTATTCTAATTCACATTGTCACAACAATCTAAGAAAGCATGTTGTACGCATTTATTCTTGGGAGAAAAATGAGTGCTTATATTTAATTCCTACATTAGAGTTAAAATGTAGAAATGAAATTATCCACATTAATGCTAATCTTTTAAGTATTTCTTTCATTGCTAACAACTGAAATTTTAGTGGTCATTTTGACCTTGAAAATCACCTGCCATGTCTGCCCATGAAAAACTGATGAAAAGTGCTTTGAATAGTATGTCTTCACTACATATAATAAAAGCTACAGAAAGAATGATTTGGTTTCATATAAACAGTAGCTTTCAACAGGCCTGCCATCTGCATGTAATCTACCACTATAATATAATATTATTTCAATGGTCCTTCAAATGTGCTGAGTTACTTGTGATATGTAGACTTTTGATTTAAAGCTGCCTCTCCCCATAATGTTCTTAAGGGGATCTTGTAATTGCTGGATATTGTAATTATTTATCATATTAGAAATTGGACTAATGGCACCTTTCAAGCTATGCTTAGCTCTGTGTGTGTGTGTGTGTGTTGTCCTTGTTTAGTCTATTTACTTAAATAATAATTAGGATTGTTAAATCTTTACATTCAATCATAATGTCCTACATTCATTCATTCAGTATTAATTGAGACTCAAGGCCTGTCAGGTATTCATGTTTAGTTTCTTATTAAAAAGAATATTATAGCTAAAGTGGAGAGACTTGAAAATTATAAACAGGCATTGATACTCTTTGGTGCTTCTCAGGCTTCTTTTTCTTCTCTTTTGTTTTGTTTTGAAATCATTCAGTTGCCTTATTTGGGACTTATTCTGTGGCTTACAGTAGAAATATACTTTTAGTAGAAATGCCTTTATTGTTTTCTGTACCCTCTTCAAGCTTCATGGCTTAATGTCCCACCTACGAATCAAACATATCAAAATCTACCTGAATGGGTATCTGCTTTTCTTCCAAATTTCAATTCTGTATTTCTAATTGCTTGTTGTCAATCTCTATTGGATTGTTCCTGAAATATCTCATATTTGGTAAGTCCAAAATTGAACTGATTTTTATTTATTGTTAAATCAGATCTCCCTCATTAGTCAATTTGAAGTTTGGATTGCATGTTCAGAATTCCTGAATCTAAATCCTGGGGCAAATTAAATCAACCTTTATAACAGTCACGTGGATCTTCCTCAGTTTCCTAAGATTCATTGGATAGTACATCTAAAAACCTACCACAATGACTGACACATTGAAAATAGATGATCATGTTAGATATCACCTTCTTCGCCTCGTTAATGTTATCACCATACACCCCGTTAGTCTAGATACTCCACTCATCTCTCACATTTTACTCTCTTCATCCCCTTTTGTACCTAAATGATTACCAAGTTCTATCAAGTTTATTTCCAAAATATCAAACATACTTCAGCTTCTCTTTTATTCCAGTCAAAGGATAAAATTATGTACCTATGTGCTATATTTGTGTATCTCTCTCCCACACTGTAAACTGCTCAAGGACAAAGGCTATAGCTTGGCATTTTTAAAAGCAACATTGAAGTTTACCTCATATGAATTTAAGAATTGGTCTGAGAGGGGCGCCTGGGTGGCACAGCGGTTAAGCATCTGCCTTTGGCTCGGCGTGATCCCGGCGCGTTATGGGATCGAGCCCCACATCAGGCTCCTCCGCTATGAGCCTGCTTCTTCCTCTCCCACTCCCCCTGCTTGTGTTCCCTCTCTCGCTGGCTGTCTCTATCTCTGTCAAATAAATAAATAAAATCTTTAAAAAAAAGAGAGAAAAGAATTGGTCTGAGAATTGCAGCTTTCAACTCAAGAACTGACTGAAAGTTAGCCCTACTTTGTTAAATGCTGGAGATACAATGATGAACAAAAGAAACATTGGGCTGACCATGTGGTGCTTACATTAAGACAAGAAACATTGAGTCTTTCTTTAATAACAATGGGAAACAACAGAAGTTCTTTAAGCAGGGGAGTGACAGTGTAAGCTTTGTGCTTAAAAGTAATGATGATCCTTGAATCTGATTCCAGGGGCAGATATGGAAGTAGAGATAAATTACATAGATGAAATCAACAGGACATGAAATGGAATTGGACGTTTGTGGCACACAGTGAGAGAGGAGGAGATAAAGATGATTCCTACGTTTCTGGTTTATAAACTAGCTGGTGATGCCATTCTTTAAGGCCAACCAGGTTTGGGGAGAAGATAATTTAAGATGTAGATCCATACAAATTAGAAATATTGAGATAATTCCCATGAGTATTCCATCGTACCTATGAGGGTTTTTTGTTTTTTGGAAGATTTAATAGCAATTTTGGCTCAAGTGAGAAGATTTTTCAGTTTCAACATAAATAATTTAAAACTGAAAACATTGTATAAAAAAATGGAAATTAAAACTGTTGTAAAGTGACCATGAACAACACTTACCCGTGAACATAAACTTATTAATATTATATACCATGACATTGATTACTCTAACAGTATATAAAGTATATTAACTTGAAATTTTATTTGATGTAATTGTAAAAATTACAATATCCTTAGAGAGGAGAATTTCTAGTTCATTTGTTTGCCTAATGGAAAAATAATTTGATGAGTTAAAGTGGGAAAAGGTAGAAATCCACTGACATTGGCAATGAGAAAGGTTAAAAGATGCAGTTAAATTAACATGGATAATTGTACCCAACTGCTTTATTTTGAAGAATTTCATGAATATGTTTTAGATCGGAAAGCTTACATATGTTTTTAGTATTGTTATTTCTACACTGTCCGTAATAGCGTTATACTTTCACTGTGGAAATTAACCAATCTGTTGCAATATTCTCATTTCCACTGAATAAAAACATTTGGCTCTCACTTCCAATCATCTTATAGTCCATATCAACAAAACTTCGAAATATTCAGTCTACACAAATTAATCTGGCTACTATTTCTTTCCTTGTATTGAGTCCTGTGTAACTGCGTACTCCGTCTGAGTCTGGTTTTGTTTTGTTTTGTTTTGTTTTGTTTTGTTTTGTTTTGTTTTGTTTGTTTTGTTTTGTTTTGTTTTGTGGATCCATTTTACCTGGTTAACACTTAGAGCGTGGTGCTAATGAGTCCAAAGAAAACAACAGCATCAAAAAGCAAAGTGTTTTCTGATGTAATTATCTCTGTCTTCTCCACGTAAAGTATTTAACTTTTTATCTTTATACTAATGGCCTTCCCTCCTTTATTTTAGGTTGTATCAAAACTTTCTGGAATTTGGTACAAAATAAGGGAAAATATAAAGTATTGCACTGTATATAGCAATTCATTCTAATAATTTTTATGAGTTTAAAATCAAGGCTTTTCAAATGTAAGTCATTGTCTATATTAAGTTACCTAATGCTGTTCTGGTTTTCCATGATTCCTCAAGGATTCTCAGGATAATTATTTTTTGTATTTCTCACTGTTCTTTAAGGACACTTTTATGTATTCCATTTGATCTTAGTGACTTGAACCTCAGCTCTGATTTTACAATTTGTTTCTCATTCTTTCTAGTTCAAGAATCATTAGCCATGGTGAAGAATATTCAATTAAAATAAGAAAGAAATAAGCAGCCCTGATTTCCAGTATCTTGTATGTCACTTTGTGTAGCCTGTTAACTTACACCACTTTCAGCAACACTGCAGGATACGTAAGGAAATAGAAATACCTCAGCTTGGTGAAGAAATCTAGCTATTAGCATTGTTCTGATGAATCCATGGACTTTATAATAGCACTGGTGTTAATAGTATCACCATTATATACATAAAATAAAATGTACCAAAGTAGCTCTGCATTCAAAAGAAAACATCACAGGAAAAATAGAAGCTTTCTTATATGGCAAGAGTTTTAAATTCCTAATTAACAAATACTTAGCACCCAGGTAACACAGAGTAAGGTTTAGTTAATGATAAAGAGCTAAAGAAAATATGTCTAAATATTTCTGGAAGAGTAACCTGCTTACCTAAATGACTCATATTTACTGGTAGGAGGATAGTTAGAATTCATGACAACCCTCTTCTTTCTAAGAAAAAGAGTAAGTTGATGTCAGAACATCAGCTGAGCAGAATTGGTTACATGATAGCCAACGAGTTTCGTTTTTCCCCAGCAATTCCAAATCAAACATGAGATGTGTACATATACAAATTTTAGATTCTGGAAATGGCCTTCTCTGTAGTCATTAAAACCTAGGCATTTGTGGTGGGTTTTTTGTTTGTTGTTTGTTTGTTTTGCTAAACCACTATATCTCAACTAGGATATTTTGTTTTGTTTTGTTTTTTAAATTGTGCCCCTAATTAATTGTACCTGGAAAAGATTACTTCTTCATTTTAAAATAATTTGATGAAGTTGAACTGAAACACCAAAAGATTTCAGCGTTTTTATATGCTAATGTAGATCAACTGAGCTCAGATCATTATCCAGAAAAAGATTTAAAGATTACATTAACTCATGAGAGGACTGTTTTCTCCGTTTATGCAAAGCACTAGGAGTACTGCTGACAATTTATATCTTATTTTTTTATTAGGATGAAGTTAATCCCCTAACAGATAATAACTTGTTTATTCTTGCTCACCTTTGAAATAACAACTGAATATCCATAGTGTCTGTGACTAGTATTTACTCTAACTGAATAGTCTTGTCTCCATTATTAAGATGGCATTGACATCCGTCTGAGTGGTCTCCAATGGTATGGAGTAAATGCCTGCTCTTGCCATCATTTTCATTGTAAACGAATCTTGACAATGTCAGGTTCCCATCACAGTCTATCAGTGTCACTCACTAAACAGTGGTGTGACCGTTAGTCCCTCTGAGATTTGCCTCCTTTATCAGGGTCAGCCTGTGGGAGAATCTGAATGAATAGTTACATGTTACCTAGATATAAAGGGCAATAATGTTTACATGTACTTTTACTATTTTAATGCATGATAGTTTAAAGGTGTTTGTTTTATACAGATCACTTTAATTTTATGTTTGATTATTTTACATGTACTCTATCCAAAATTCATAAAAAATACTATGGCCTTCCCTTTTGGAATCTATTTCTCATTACATATATGCAGGATTCGATCATAAATATGATTATCTGGGCTAGGATATTTGGTAAGACTCATACACATACCCAAAGTTTATGTTTTGTTTTGTTTTTAATTAAAGAGAAACAGTAATAATATGCTTCCCCAAAACATTTTCCATTTCCTCTTCTACTTAAAACTTGTGTGCCAAAAAACAAAGTGATCTACTCTTCTTCTCTAATGATTAACTCCACATTTAATCGCTCTTTGATTCTTTTTCATGGTAATCTTTTTTTTAACATCTGTCTGAATTGATAATTTAATGTTTCAGTTTATTTGCAAAATAGCATTCTAAACGCTGAACATTCACATTTCTTTCCCTTTGTTTCAGTTTATTTGCAAGAATCAGTTACTAAAATTTTATTTATAACTTAGCCATATTTGTCATTGGTTCTATTGAATATATCACATAACAAGATATTGAGTAGAATTTTTCCTGTGGTCCCACACCAGAACAGAAGGTAGCATGCTCTCCTCATTTTAAAGAAAGTAACAAGCAACTGCTACTTATTAATAGCCCCTGAACCAGCCTATCCTAACTATCCCTCCAGACCCCACAAATCTCCTCCTCCTGTATTATAAGAGGGTAGGACCATAGGGAGTGGGGAGTTGAAGAAACCCTTGTAGTGAAGAGATGGCATCTAGTGGGGAGGGCTGTGGCTCACTGATCCCTTTTTGAGAGCACTTCCTCACCACCAAGTGAAGAGAGGGGGAGTTCCAAGAGAATTATTCAAGGATTACAGGTGCCTCCACATCATTTCAAAGCTGGATTTCTTTTTTGGTTTGAACTGCTGATCTGTTTTCTGTACATAAATGAGCATGGGGATAAAGAATTGAGAGGTGGCAGGGTAGAGAGAGTGGACATCATTGAAACAAGAGGACCCACACCAAGAGAAGAACTTTAGTTTTAAGAGGTGATGGCAGTTTCGGGAGCTCAGAAGAACAGGAAGCTGAGAGAGATTTCCATTGTCAGGGACTCCTGCTGCTAGGAATTTCCTCTGGAAGGGCCCCTCTTAAAGAATCAGACATGACTTAGGAGATACTTAGCATTAAGCACCTGCCATGGGAAGATGTAAATGGCCGCTACGTCTAGTCATAGAAGCTACAGTGCAGGGAGGACTTGAGCAGGAACTGGTTGGGTAGGAGGCTTTTATCCTACTATCCAGGAGAAAGAAAGGAGGAGGATGGATGAAAAACTAGCCAAGCCCATGTCTTCCAGGCTACCTAGGCTCTAGGGCTGGCCAGTGCTCATGGGGTTGGGGAAACAGAGATGAGTGTTAACTAGAATGGATTTTTTGTTTGTTAGTTTTTGTGGAGTTTTTTGTTATTTGGGTTTTTTTGTTTGTTTGTTTGCTTGTTTTTTAGAGAGAGAAAGCATGTGCACCAACAGGGGAGGGGCAGAGAGACAGGGAGAGAGAGACTCTCAAGTAGACTCCACACTGAACATGGATCCCAATCTCATGATCTTGAGATCATGACCTGAGCCGAAATAAAGAGTTGGTCGCTGAAATCAACTGAGCCACCCAGGGGCCCCTATAATGGATTTTTCCATTCTAGGAGGTTATTAAGGTGCAGAAAAGGGAGCCTTGACAAAACATGTTTGAAGGCACTAATTAGAGGAAAAATAAAACCATTTTATATTTGTAACCCATCAGTTCTGACCGTCCCATAATCTGGTTATCTTTAGAGTAGAGTTAGCTTTCAAAATTTAAAGGCGTCCCCAAAGCAGTATATTTCTGCATTCAAGATTGGTCCATCATAAAATATGTATCAGAAAATATGATAAAATATAAAATATGGGCAAGCCAAGAAAAGTGGTCTGAGCTCATAAAAAGACTGAGACAGTGCATCAAGCTGTTTGCCTTTTTTCAGAATCTGAATTGTAAGGTGGGAGAGAATCTCCTATACCTGGTCTTTACAAATTCAAATTTCACTTATACTAAATCTGAAGATCACCTTGCTTGTCCCTGAAGAATATACATCTTTTTACCCAAAGGAAAACTAAACACACACAATCACTTTTTTTATATAGGTTCCATATATTCGTATACATAATTATTGATAAATTCTTAAATCAGTATAATTAGGCAGGGGAAGGGAATTGTTTCAGTTTATATAAAATGCATAATTAACAGTTTTTAGCCAGAGACAGAATTGGTGATCAGGCATTAATTTCAATTTTCTTTCTTTCATTTATGTACACACTTACCTCTGGCTGTTGCAAGCCTGTACATTTGTTAATTTTCACTCTACCAAAATCATGCCATAGCATTAGTGGCTGGCCTCGACGGTGCTTGCGGTTACACTCTTAATCTCAGCATATAGCAGCTGCCTGTTGTTCTCTGCCCTCGGCTGAACCTATGTAAGCAGGTGTCAAACCAGAGACAGTTTCTTTTCTCCACAACCTGTGTCTACAACTAGGTATGGGAGATCCTCTCTCCCATCTGTCCCCTCCCCCCAAGTAATCAACAGCTGGACACACTGTCTGAGTCTTTTCATGAACTCATGACCATTTTCCTTGGCTCAAACCATTTTATAGTTTTATTTTACCAGGTTTTGCATATGTGCCTCAACAACCTATGACAGTGTGTGTTCTTTCAGGGTAGGGTTGTGTCAACTGCATCTTGTTCTTCCACTATAAAGTCAAGAAGCAATGTGATTCTATAAAATAGGGGAGAAAAATTTAATCAACTCTTTTCTGTTTCTCTCTAACTCTCCTTAGCAAATATAAGAATTTTTCTTACATATTTAATCTGTCTCTTGCAAGATTTCATGTGGGCATAGTAGTACACTTTAATTTTAAAGGTATATATATGTGTGTATATATTTGTATGTAGGCATAGTATACATATATATACTGGTTTATATCAGTCACTGAATATATTGGCTTAAACCAAAGCACCTGAAATTATACATTTAATAACTATGGGTATGTCTTGTTCTGAAGTGGCCTATTTTCAATTCTTATTTATTCATGCTAATAGAGGAAAAGGATGTTATAAATAATGCAAAAATCACTTACAGCTGACTTAGTTATATATTGTATATTTTTCATCAGACTTAGTTTCTTAATTGTTTGCTCTATTTATTACCCAAATGAGCTAACATCATGAGTATTTAACAAATGAAGATTGGCAGAGATGGTTAGGAGCATTTTATGTAGTGGGGAAAATCCAATCTAGTGTTATAAACTTGCTGTGGAAAATTCACATATGGGTGATTGATATTTACCTTACACAAGGGACTAATATCCTGTGATGCAAAAGAGATGTGAAAATAGATTGTATTTTGTCTATAATCTGTTTCAGAATGATTCAGTCAGAATTTTGGCTTAATATTTTATATAATGTGAAAAAACAGAGTTATAGTGCTTCTCTACTATGAGGGCAAAATTGAAATATATTTGGAAAAATGACTTCTTCCAATTTAGTAACTGGCAATCAGAACTCAAATAAAAGAAGAAATTGGTTCAAATGAACAGAAAAAACAAAAGTAGATAATAGATATAAACAGAACTCAAACTCAGTCTAAACTAATGAATGTGAATATTTTTCTACACTCCATATATTAATCGCTCAAATAAGCAACATGCTATGAAAATATAATGCTTGCTTTTGTTGGATATTGTAAATGAAATATGTAGAGAAAATTGTCCATTAATTACAAATTCCCAATCCAGTTTTCGTATTCAAATAGCATTTATTCCAAAATGTTATTTCTATACCAACTATCAGTGCTTCTTCCTCAATTCTTGTTTTAACTGATACTATAAAAAGTAAAAATGTAAAGAAAAATTTGTGCATACATTGATAAAGGCATTGTAGAATGGAGATTTTTACAATGTTTTGTCACTGAATGTTTTCATGATATCATACATTTGAAAAATTCATACTTAAAATTTTTGAATGTTTGACTAGGACCTTGGTATAAGTGTCAAAAAAGGCATGAGTAAATAATAAGGTTCATAAATTTGTGAATATGGAAGTGAACTTTTATATCACAGTGTAGGAATAAGCTGGAGAAATTTCTTTTATGTGAGTCATTTCTGGATGAAGCTATAAACCTTTTTTAGCCAAAAGCTGTCATGGTTTCTTGTAAAATAATAAAGATAATAAAGATATCCATTTTAATTGATTCTTTTCATTGTTTAATAAAATTGCTTTGTTTGATTGCTGAAGAATTTGAATTGAGTTTTCATTACCCACTTCTGAACAATTTACTCTAAGATCCAGACAGTATTGAGCTAATGAGTTTGAATTTATATTGAACCTTAACTGTCTTCATGAAGTAAATGGAAAAAAATCATGGCAGTAACTAAGTATTCTTCATTAAAAACTATGTCGTAGAGATTTTACAATGAGGCTTTTAATAGAGCTAAAGCATTTAAATTGGAGTTTTACCAACTTTTCTGTTTCTAAGCATATTATAAGAAAATATGATTTCTTTTTTTAAGAAATGAAAACTCATAGACTGATGAGGACATTACAGAAATTTTCTTTCAAGTGGGTAGTTTGTATATTCAACAGATTCAGTCAAACAATAAGTTAATGTTAAATTAATTTAATTTGGGGACATGTCTAAATTGAAATTATTCATAAACAGCTTCCAAGATATATCCTATTAAGGTGTTTCACAATCTACTGAAATCCAAGACGTAGCCACCATGACTAAAATGCAAGACCTCAGATGTACTGTTTTGACTTTGACAGTATATCGCCATAATCATCAACTCTTGTTTCTCTGTAGTTGAAGAAAGGTGATTTTTTATTGATGCACACACATTTCATTTACTGCTGTGACCTTACAGACCTTTGTAAAGTAATCTCTTAGGTTCTTTGTACTATGTCTAACCATCTTGGGCATTTAATAATTCCATGTTTAGGATTTGTGGTGAAATTCGGTGAGGAACTTTAACTCTGAATGGTGGCTAGAATATCACTTAATACAACTACCAGTGAGCTTCAGTTCCACAAAGTAATTAATTCTCTAGATATATAACAGAATGCATGTTATCTTAATTTGGTTAGTCAAACTAGATCAGACTCCAAAAATAGGCTAAATATTGTGGAATTTTTTTTAAATTGAAGACCTATATAAGAAATCGAGAAATAAAAAAGAAAATATGGTTTGGGGGAAATTTACTTACTTGAGGTTATTTTCTCAGAAGTCACTTGGCCAATCTTCAAACGTGATATACTTTTTAAAACCTCATTTCAAATTAATCATTAGAAGATTTGGAATAATATTGTGTCCAAATTACTATATTCATTCCCCACAAGCAGCAGTGATGTTCCCTGGCATAAGGAAACACTGTGCTCTTGCCCACCCCAGGGATCTCACCCTTCTGTTGCCCCCCTCTGCATGCTGGACCTCTCATAGCCTTCCACTTGGTCATCCTCTCCACCATCTTCAGCTGAACCACCTTCTGCCAAATTGTATAATGACATTTTCTGGCACTAAAAATAGTAGTTGAAAAAAAAAATCTAATTATTGGATAGTAAAATACAGGACAGAATAAAGAGATATTACATTTAGATAACCAATTGTGATAAGCTAAAAAAAAACCCTCATATTTTAAACAAGAATTAGACTGATCAGAAGAATAATACAGCAACAAATTGACCATTTGTACTAAACACATGAAGCGTGGTGATATGATAAAACATGGCACCGAACTGGTTAGCATTAAAACTAATTTCCTTGAGTGGTGAGTGGATGTCATTGCATAAAAAGGGACAAATATCTTTCCTTTGGCAGTCATTATTAGAACATTTCTTAATGCTTAAATTTTCAATGATTTATGTTCTTTGCCATTTTAATAAATGAGATACACCATGTTTCATAGTTTTATTTGAACAGAGCAATGATGATATATGTGTATTTTTTATAGGACTGGAACTTCCTTTTATGATGATGCCCCACCCTCTAATTCCTGTCAGCCTACCTCCAGCATCTGTCACCATGGCAATGAGCCAGATGAACCATCTCAGCACCATTGCAAATATGGCGGCAGCAGCACAAGTTCAGAGTCCCCCATCCAGAGTTGAGACATCTGTTATTAAGGTAATTGTTTTCTTACATGATTATTTTGGCTTCTGCCAAACAGATCTTAAACCACCATCTCTCAATCGGTGTTTTTATTCCACAATTCTAACTTTAAAACAGCTAGGTGATAGTAAATAAATTATGAGAAAAATCACTTGTAGTAATTAGAACCAGGCAGAAGCAGGGGTACAATATTAGACAATATTAGGTTAGGCTAATCTTAAGTTCTGTGTTATGTCTATTAAGAGAGAGACGAACATGAGAAATTAATTGATATACTTCAAGTAGCGCGTGTGTTTAAATGTTTGGTTGTGTGTATGAGCTCATGCGAATATGTGTGAGTGTGTGGTGTTATGGTGTGATACCTTACGGTGTAGAAAAATATTTGATTTGTTTTTAGAAGATAAGAAGTGTTAAGTTATGGTTCTGCCACTTAATAGCTGTGTTGCCTTGGGCATGTGACTGAATCTTTCTGATTCTCTTCTACATATAAAAAACAGGTAACGCAGTGTAGGTGTAAAAATTAAACAAAATAATAAAATTCAATGTTTTTTATAAATTCAAAAATACACTACATGTAGAAGATAACATTATTGTTATACAAAAAACACATGTGTGTAAATACACAATTCTCTCTCTCTCTCCCCACCGCCTTGTGTGGAAGGGTGTGTGTATACCCTTAAATGTGTATGTGTATGCTTTTCACTTATTTTATAATGTGTATTTAAATCAAATTACTTTGAATGCGTTGTCAGAATATATTATTAATTTTTAAACTAAGTAAAAGATACCTCATGCTCATCCTTAGCTGACATAACCATTACCTCCTTTTTCTGAATATAATACACTTGAGTTTAAGGGAGCCTCTGGAACATGTCTTACATAAAATGTCCTGTTAACAATTCTTATTCATTGCTGGTAAATACGCAAAATGATATAGCCATTTTGGGAGACAGTTTTGTGGTTTCTTATGAAACTAAACATACTCTTACCATATGATTGTATATTTTGCCAGCTCCTTGGCATTTACCTAAAGAGGTAGGAAATTTACGTCCACCCAAAAACTTGCACATGGATATTTATAGCAGCTTTTTAAAAAAATAAGTGTCCAAATTTGGAAGCAATTAAGATGTCTTTCAGTAAGTGAAAGGATAAAAAAAAAGTAGTACCTCCATATATTATGACTTTGTTAAATTAACATTTGTTAAGTAGAACATAGGGTGCTTGATGGTGAGCCATGGTCCAACAACAGACCATAAGAAAAACTGAAATAGAGAACTTTATTACTCATGAGTCCTGAGGTATACCTCAGGAGGTATACCTCAGGGGACCACATGCTGAGGTCAAGGAAGAATGCAGAGATAACAGGCAGGATCTGAGGCAGATGCTTGTATTAAGATCCATGCATGGAATACTTTGAGGTTCCTCAGCTAGGGCTAGATTGGTCAATTAAAACCAGAAGAGCAGCATTTTGGTAAGCCCCACAGGGGTCCTATCTAAGAGGAGACTGCTAATCACAAATGCTGTTGAGGATGTCCTATCAGGGACTTACCATTTGTTTGTGACTCTGTGGCTGCTATCTAGGGCATGTCCCTCCAAGACAGCTGGCCAAACAAAATGGATGCCTAGGCAGCAATTCCATGGAGTAGCTTAGCTAAACTCCTGATATCATATAATAGAATATTATTCAGAATTGCAAGGAAATGAGCTATCAAGCCATGAAAAGACATAGAGAAAACTTAGATATATACTGGTAAGTTAAAGAAGCCAGGCTGAAAAGATTACACACTGTGTGATTCCAAGTGTATGACACTCTAGAAAACGCACAACTATAGAAATGTTAAAAAGATCAGTGGTTGCCAAGGGTTGACAGGGATGAATAAGGAGAACACAAGGAATTTTTAGGACAGTGAAAATGCTCTGTATGATACTATAATGATGGATAATGTCATTATATATTTTTAAAAAAGGTTTTGTGACTACTTATATAGAATGTTGAATATTATGCTAATAGCAGTGTTTCTTATAATAATGGCTCTATAAACAAAGATGTATACTAGTCCCTCATATCATTTTCTGAAGTATCCATATCTGGAAAAAATATATATATATAAATAGATCATAATATATATAATTGTATTAGTTCTATATTATAGATACATAGATATATAGAGATAGATATTATAATATATATTATCCTCTATAAATATATTTATATAAATATATATAAATATATAAATTGTATATATATCACATATATATCACAGAAGACCCAGATCAACTTTTAAAAATCTTTAGCTGAGAAAATGCCAATGAACGCTACATTGTTATCAGCCCAGAACAGAGAAAATAACTTTTAAAAATTCTTCTTTATTCTAAGTGACTTTTAGAGGGTTCCTTTGTTACCAAAGAATTTGTTAATCAAGGAGTCACTGCATAATTCAATTTATGATCATTTTTGGTAATAGTTATTACTGAGAATTCAACATTCTCATTGCCTCACTCACTGAAGTGAACGAGAGGGAGATTTTGGCTGAAGAAAAAAGCCTAAGTGTTTCTATCATTGTGCTCTATAGCTATTTAAAAAGAAAAAAAAAGGAAAACGAAAAGGTACTAAGTATTAGTTGTAGGATGTGATTATTCTCATTTTTTAAAATTTAGTAATTATTACTATAGAGAATCATCCTCATAATATTATTTAATTTTCACTCTTGAAACTGGGAATTTTTATGATTTCTCATTTAGACATGATTTAGATTCATAGTTAAAGTAAAAATATGGCAGAAGAGCAGATTTTAGCAGTTTAAAATCATAATGGGTGACTTTGTTATAAACTCTAGATAATTTGGACATCTGCTAGTAGCACATGGATCGAAAAGACTCCAATTATATTAGGAAGCTTGATTTATTTTATATTTTCAATACAGATATATTTTTAAATAGTTTGTGTTATATCAAATGTTAATTAGAATATTTAAAGAGTGAAACTTCCTTTAATAAGTCCTTGATTGTCAGAGTTTAGGTAAGTAGGAGGAAGGAGTTGCGTTTCCTCTGGAAAGCATCTGTAGAAAACAGTCTAGATTATTGAAAAGTCAGCAACATTCCTGTGGTTTCTTAAATTAAGGTTAGGAGTGGAGAGGAGGGAGATAGGGAGAAAGGAAGGAAATATGCAAAAAGGTAATAAGAAAGGGATGGAGCCCTGTGTCTTGAAATGTGTGCCAACACCTCCTACATTATAGTGATATCCCATTTCCTAGTCTCTTGGGGCAAATATTTTCAGAAACTTGGCTATGGATAGATTAAAGGAAATTCTGGACTTTTGAATGCAGTGGTGGTATAAATGGTCATAATAGCTAAATAAGAAACAATGGCTGTAATTAAGAATGATTAGATAAAATAAAAGCTGATAGTTTTTAAATTATTATTTATCATTAATAAAACAAAGATGATAGTTTTAATTGCCAACATCAAAGTGAAATTCCATTGGCCATTGTGGAAGTCCTGAAGGGCCTATTTGCCCCATTCCTCTGAGGCTGGCCACCTATATATATTTTCAAATTTGATGCTGACAGGTAAAGATCATAGAGAAGAAACAGTTTCAAGAAAAGCATGAGACAATTCTAGCAATTTTTGGTAAAAAATATTCAGACCTGGGAAAAATCGAGAGACTGGCCTCAGAGAATAAGGGTGAGGAATAGGTTCTTTATAGAATTCCAAATATTAGGGGAAACAAGTTGATACATCAACCTGCCTAAATTTATATATAGTAGATTTTACAGCACAAGCAGTGTTTAGTAAACTCCCATCATATATATTAGTTAAATTTAATTTGGGGGAATTTTATTTTCCCCAAAGAAAATGTTCCACTCCTATGTCACATTAAATAGTATGGGATCCAAGTGGGCAATTAGAATAGTGCTCGCAACTTTGTTTGCCTGAAAAGATTCTAATTATCAAGGCCGATTAAAAGTGAAATGTTAAATACCAGAGAAGAAGATATACCCCCATCTGAAGGAATGATAAAACAAGAGTAAAAGCCTTTGAAGGGAAAACAGAAGTTTGAGATTTCCATCTGCTGAAGTGTACCATTTCATTTTTAAGAGTAATGACAAGAATTAAAATGATAACTCAACCTACATGAGAATGGCAATAAGAATTTATAGGACAGAAGAGAAGTGAAAACAAAGCTCTCAGAGTTACATATTTTAAAGCATTCTGTCCTTACCTGTTTCTAGAGGTAAAGGAACTTCAATGATTTCTCATAAACCTATTTATGAGATTGTACATACTAGTACATGCACTGGAGCAGGGTCCGAAAGCTGTTTCCTTGGGTAAAATTCACCATGCTTCCCCAGTTTTGGCATGGATTGTGAGTTAAGAATGGCTTTACACTTTTGGGGTAAATAAGCGGGTGGGGAAAAAATATCATAGGAAGGAGAATCTTTCATGACACATGAAAATTATATGAAATTCAAATTTTAGTGTCCATAAATAAAATGTGTTTGGAACTTAGCTGCTCTCTTTATATAATGCCTATGGATATGTTCACATACAAAGCAGAGTTGAATAAAGTATTTACTAGCTGGCTTTTGACAGAAAATAATTGCAGCTACCCACGTTAGAGCTCCAATTAACTCAAACGCATGTGAATCTTAGGTGGGTAATTGAGGCAGCTAAAACTAAACTCTCAAACATTATGGGGCCAACAGAATTTGGTGTTGAAAAGTAAAAGAAAATGAAAGAATTGAGGAAAAGAAAATTACATAGATGAAGACAGCACCATGGTAACATTGTTACGATGTTACATGTAACTTGCTTTAAATGCAAACCTTCATGATGGAGTCTGCTAAAGTAGTAAATTTAAATTTTCTCCTGCTGATTGGTTTGGACTACTGGAAATAATTTAGTAAGGTAACTTTGAGGAGGAAATGGACATATACTGTTTAGACAACAATTCTAATTTAAATCCCTATTAGCCAATTGCCTGTATTTATTAAATTATTATAGTCTCTGTGTTAGTCTATTATGTATCACTGAGACTCGTATATTTTTGCTGTTTAATGTTCTATGAATGTTATGAATAAAGAGACAGAGACTTGAGATGTCAGATGTTATGTAATCCAGCTTTTCCCCACGGTGGAGAAATAATTCTTGCATCCTCCCTAGCCATTTTTCTATATCTAAGCTGTTGTGGAAAGCCTATTCTATTTTCAACAAATTCAAGAGTGAGGAGGGGCTACATTAGCTTCTGCCTTAACTTTATTACAGTCTCCTGGAAGAAAAATGTCTACTAATTCTTCTGTGTTCTAGCCATTTAAATATATACATTCTCTGCTATAGTACCTACCATGTTTCTTTCCTCCAGACCAAATATTCTCATTTCCTTTGACCATTCCTCATCAAGCTTCTTGGTTGACCTTTTTTTAAAGAACCCCCTTGTCCCCAGCCCCTTCCATACAGTATTCTAGGTGTGAACAGGCTGCTGAAAAGACACTGGAATAACATAAGCTTCAGTTTGGACAATAGCTTATAAATGTAGTCATAATTCATAAAACTGTTTTGTTAGTTGAATGTGTGACTCATTAAATTTCATGCCTTTTCAACATGAAATTTTATTAAGCCAATTCTTTATTTTGTTTTTACTTTTACTAGGAATTTGTATTTGACCATATGAAGAGTATTTCCCAGTCCACTGATTTTGGCTCTTCAGATATTTAACTTTTTTTTTTTTATTAGAGTACAGTTGACACACAATGTTATATTAGTTTCAGTACAACATGGTGATTCAACTTCTCTATACATTATGCTATAATCACCACAAGTATAGCTACCACCTGTCACCATACAACACTGTTACAATATCATTGACTATATTCCCGATTCTGTGCCTTTTGTTTGTGTGTTATTCATCTATAACTGGAAGCCTGTTCTTCAGATACTTTTGAATCTTGACATTCTAAACTATCATATTAGCTATTTATACAATCTTTGTATCATTTCCAAATTGTAAAAGGATGTATTACCTGTACTACCTTAAATCACTGAGGAAAATAAACAGTATAAATCAAGAGATCAATTCTTCTTGTCATTAGAGAATTCCTAATAGGCTGAAATGTTCTACTAATTGATTCTCTTTAGGTATCATTCATCAAGTAACCCCAAATCTCCCTGAATGAATCAATATTTTTCTCACATTTTATTTAATAAATTCACAATGATATCATAAGGACTTGGAAAGAAATGGTTCTTGTTGAAAAAAATAAAATTGAAAAAAGAAAGGCAGTATATTTTAGTGGTTTAAAACATAGATTATGGGGGAAAGATTCTTGGGTTTATATTCCAGTTCCACCACCTCTTAGTCATGTGACCTCAGACAAGTTACTTAATATCTCTGTCACAATGGGGTTAATGACATTCCTACATCATCAGGCCATCTCGCTGATTAAATTAGTGTTTATAAAAAAATCATTAGAAGTTTTTGTGCACTGACATTATCTTCTCCCATTATTTTCTCCCCAAATATTCACAAACATCAGTTTAAAAATAAGTTCTAGAATCTTATAAGGAATTTGTGTCAAGCTTTTGAAATAAGAGTCAAAATTGTAATTCAGAACTCTTTTTTTTTTTTTTCTTGTTCAGACCTCTTCACCTAAGAAAGCACTGCAATTTGCTTTTGGGGGGGGTTTGTAGTGCAGTGGTATACAAAGCACATTTTCAAATGCATATTTTTCAGATTTCATTTTTTTCAGGGGCAGTATGGGATTGTTTTTGAGAAATTTGGCAATATTCAAGTTATTCTACATTCTTGAATAAACATCTTTCTCTCGTGCCACATTACAGGGTTTTTTGAGAACAAGGAATATGATTTAAATATGTTAGTCTTCTCCACCAACCTCTTGCGCGCACGCACGTGTGTGTGTGTGTGTGGGTTTGTGTGTGTGCGCGCGCAAGAGAGAGAGAGAGAGAGACAGAGAAAGAGACAGAGAGAGACAGAGAGAGAGACAGAGAGAGAGAAAGAGACAGAAGCAGAGACACTTTAGGACATTCTCATTTAAAGAATTAAACATTGAAAAAAAATTAAATACAATGTATAAATTTCCATTCCCCAATGCTTTCCTTCAAAGTAGGTCCTTAAAATACTAGATTATTAAATAGGACTTTATGTGCCTGAAGTTTAAAATGTTTAAATTTTACAAAAACTGGAACCAGAGTGACCTGATTCTCAGAGTACATGAAAATCCTAGAGCAATGTCATGTCCCTTATGCTTGTTTTTAGGTACAGAATAGTTTATTTTGGGAAATCATAAATAACTCTAGATGTATGCATTACTTTTAGACATTTTTCATAAAAAATGACTTCATAGAATTTTTACTTGGATTTAGAAAAAACAGTTAAGTAGATTCTCTTAATTTTTATTTGGGTGTTGATATTAAATGTGAAGAGGGTAGTCACAAGAAAAAGAAAATATTAAAATATAACCACCACTAAGTATACCCTACATCAATGTATTTAAACAAATCACATATATTTAAACCCATAAGTTTGTAATAATACTGAAAAACAAACTCATAGTTCATCTTTGAAATCTAGGGAATTGATTCTTTTAAAGGACAAATAAAGGTTTAAACAAAGGATAAATAAAAGGGTGGAATCAAATATTTTCCTGGGTTTCCCATACAAACCGTTCCTCAGAATAATCATTAATTCACTAAGGGAACTTCCTGTTCATGTAAATCTTCTAGCCAAAAAATGAATAAGGAATGATATGTTTAGAATGTCACCAAATCACCAGTCCTCATGAGGTGGTGTCTAGGCCAGGATCATCAGTGAGAGCCAGCAGACACTGTGTGCATGGGGGCATGCAACACCATCCATGAAGTGGTCTTGCCCCAAGGTCAACTTGAATCAAGCACCCAGATCCAACTATGTAGGACATTCAGGGTACAGAGGAACAAAGACATGAATTACACCCTTCAGGAGCTGCATATGACCAGCTCAGTGTGGTCGTAACCTCTAAGAACATACACAGTGCCTTAACTGGTTAAAAATTTGGCTTTAAACATTTGCCATGCACAGAGAGAATGATGCCAGTTTATAAATGGCAGTGTTGGCCAAAACAAAACCTGCCTTTTTCTCCTTGCTCTCCTCCCTCTGCTCCCCCTTCCCTGAGTGTGGGAAAGGAGGAAGTCCTATCTTTTAATTTAATTAGTTGGGTTATATAATTAAGATGCTAGTGTTTATCATTACATAGGAGTGAATTATATCCTGAGCTAAGACCATATGTTGTTGTTTAAAGTAACTGTAAGACTTTATATTAACAAATAGTAATCTGAAATTATGATGCTACCTGATTTTTCATACAGATACAAGAAAAAAATATAGTCCCCTACTACCACTGAATAAGTTTGAAGAGATAGTAGGAGAATAAAACTAAGTTGTTTATGATTATGCTCGTGGGTCCTACCAGTTTCACATTTAGCAACATTAAGTTTTTCTTGCGTATCATCACCAAAACAAATAAAGAGCTATGTAAATATCCCTTGAAGCCTCACTTTAGAACTTTGAGTCATGGAGTTTTGATGGTGTTTGCCTGATTCTCTACCAGATGCAAATATATTAGCATCATTTACTGTGTCTTCCAGAATTACTTTTTAACATTTTCCTGAATCCAGAATCCCCTTTCTACTATTTGTTTTCTCTGAGATTGTTTTCCAAAACAAGGGAATTTAGATGTCACACTTAATCAGTGTACATATAGGATTCTGGACTCCACTAACATTTCCTAGTTTATGACAGATGCTCCATGAGGGAAAGGATTTCCATCTGTTTACTTATATGTAATCAGAGCCTAGGACACTGGCACATATTAGATGTTCAGTAAATATTCTTTGAATAAATGAATTTATTTAAGAGAGAGAGGGAGCAAGGGGTGGCAGAGCAGGGAGCCCAAGTCGGGACTCGATCCCAGGACTCTGGGATCACAACTGCGCTAAAGGCAGATGCTTAACTGACTGAGCCACCCAGGCGCCCCTGAATAAATGATTTTAAGTCTGAGTTGTCTTAAAGCTCGGGAGTTTGGGTTATATAAAGTGCTCGTCAACTTCAATTTTGTAAGTTACAAGTTATATTGAGATAACATGTAATGTTAGAAATATCTTCTCCCCACTTATATAACATATTCAGTGAGGAAATCTCAGATTGATAAACATGAAAATCCAGATAATTAAAAAGAGAGCAACATAAAGTAAAGCTAAATGAAATAATTCTTTAGAGAAATCAGTTGTGATTGAGTTGTGATTATTTAGAGTAACTTACACTAAGAAAATATTTTAAATTGATAAAATGTAATGCATTTTGTGATGGAGAGGAGGCAACCAAGACAGTGTAATTTTTAAATGTTCAACTGCACATGTGTAATACTGAACATTTTATACTTTTCATTTTAGAATTTTGGAATATATTATTTTGAATTCCACCTTTGATTCTGAATTATCTTAGAGACTAATACTTCTTGTTCTGCCCAGAGGCAATAAATGCAGTCTTTTCTTTATTGTTATTCTGCTACCATTAGTTTATTAGTATGACCTTTTTTGTGAGAGGGTATTCCTCTTAAATTTTCATTTATTATTGTGGCTGGTTTTATAAAGACGGAACATTGCAAAGGATTGTGTTTTATTGATTGGTGGAGTTATGATGCAGGACTATAAAGCAGTGTGTTGAAGTATTAAATTAAATATTCTTCCTCTTTGTCCTACTTCAGTCCCATCTTGGAGGTTAAAGGGTATTACACAAATGAAATGATAAATCCAGTTTACATAGTTTCCCTATAGACATTGAACTGCTTCTTTCTTATTATGTCTGAATAAAGCTCATTATCTATTTTGTTTCAGTAATAATTATGAGATTCTCTCCTAAGCAATTCTTTACTGTCTCCATTATTCTCCATCTTATAGCATACTCTGGAAAGGCAAGCATATAAATATGATAAAAGAATTAAGCTGTTGAAATAAATTAATTTATTGTGCAACAATGTATTCAAATCTTACTTGCTCAGTGGATTTTACTTTAATGAAATTCTTCAAAGAACAATACATCATGTTCCAAAGATTGAAATTATACATTAAGTGAAATGACTGAATATGTTGTGTCTCAATTTATAGAAAGTTTCAATTGAATACTTAGCTTTTAAATAATAAAAATTTGCATAAATTAAAATATTGTCTTTAAACGAAAGTATTAAGTATTGTCTTTGTATCCTTTGTTCTTAGACAATTATAATTAAAGCAAAAATAAGCTAAAGCTAAATTAAATACAATTTCACCTACATTTTCTAAGCCTTAAATTATGCTTTTAAGATGTATTTTACATAAGATTTAAATCCAGTTCATTTTTTACCTGGTTTATTATATGATGTTTTAGAGTATTTCTAATGTATAAACAAATAAGTGAATAATGCATGAATGAAAAGAATCATCAAAGAAAGCTTTGACAGTTAAATATATTGACTAATTGAAATAATTTTTATGCTTATGTGGAAAATAAAGTGACTAATTGTTTTTAATGACATAATCATTGTTGCTAGAATTTTAGGCATTAAATATTTAAGTATTTTATGAGTTAAATATCGCAGGAAAAAAATCAGTTTCTCATGCTTTCCATTAGCACCAGTAAGAAATCTATTATGACAGGAAACTCAAGACTTGCAAAATGACTTCAGAGGGAGGGATTGATTTATTTCAAGATTGCACTTTATCTCATTGCATCCAAGCATGTGCCACTGCATATATGATCACTTACATAACTATCATGACAAATACTAAAATGTAATAATGAATAAACATTGACGTGGTTGACTTTGGGAAGAAAATAGAATGGTTAAGTTAGAAAATTGTATTTTTGTCAATTATAAATATAGAATAATCTTTTTCAAATACATACCATGTACTTTCGTGTAATCCAAGTGTTGAGAACCAGATGTATTAGGAATTACCTTTCAAGTTTAGACAAACTCCTGTGCCTCTTTATTAGAATTTTTAGAAATCAAGTTTAGACTCCTTATAGTATCTCTCTGGTCATTTATACAGTTAGCATTAGCATAACTTATTAATACATTTACACAGTCTATAAAAGAATTCTATAGAGTATTGTACGTAAAGGATTAAGAATACTTCTTCCAAGACATATCTGAGCAGCTACTTGAAAGACGCATTAAGCACAGTGTTGTTTCAAGCAGTTAAGTACATGATCTAATTGCCCTTTTTGGGGGGTGAGAGGATTAACAAATTGTGGGGTATTTGTGCAGGTGAATATATTCAACAGTGGAAAAGAAGAAACTAATTACACATGTAATAACATGGATAAATCGCAAAAAAATTTAGTTGTGAAGAAGCCAGACACAAAGTATGTACTATATGGTTTCATTTTTATGAAACTCTAGAGCCAGAGAATCTATTTTATGGTGATAGAATTCAGAAAGTGGTGGCTTATGGGAATTGGAAGGAATTGACTAGAAAGAAACAAGAGAAATCTTTCTGGTGTTGTGGGAATGTTCTAGATCCTGACAGAACTCACCAAACTGAACACATAATAAATGCATAGTTTGCTTCATAGTTTAGGGTAGGTGTGAATGTTAAGAAAAAGGATTAATAATGTCAGCTGCTTTTAGAATTATAATTAAAAGAGAGGAAGTAACTTTCAGCATCCAGATGTGAAGTCTCTATTTTCTAAAATCAGGTATGTGTTTGTTTCTTAGAAACTTAGGTCATTTGTTTGCTGTGTGGACTAAAGAACTCGTATCATTTAGAAGTATACCTGGGTGGCTCAATTGGTTAAGTGGCTGCCTTCAGCTCAGGTCATGAGCTCAGGGTTCTGGGACCGAGGCTCATGGCCGGCTTCCTGCTCCTTGGGGAGTTGGCTTCTCCCTCTGTCCTTCCTCCTGCTCTTTCTGTCTCTTTCTCTCTCTCTCTCAGATAAATAAAATCTTTTATAAAAAGTATATCTACTTTGATTTATTTAGTTTGGAAAAATAACTGAGAATTTGTTCATTTTTTTGTGTTATTTGAGACATAATTTCGAAATATTTAATCTCCAAATTGTGCAGTTGGATACCGTCTTTCTTTAGTATCCTTTAGTATAACAAATGTATGATGTGTCATAGACTTCCCTGAACAAGCTAACTGTAAATTTCAGCCCTAGGGGTGTGTGTGTGTGTTTCTTTCCCTCTTTTCTGCCTCATCTCTCTCTCTTCCTCATTTGCTTATTTTCAGTCTTTCAAATGTAAGCCCACATGACTTGGGTAGGAAAATATATTGTGTGGTGCTTACATTTACCTACATACCAGTCATTTTTGCTGTTTGCAGAAAACAGAGCGCTTAATTCTTAACCTCCGATCAATTAAGGTAAAGGGCGAGTGTTATATGGTATAATATTGATAATACATCTCTCCTTTGGGAGATTTTAATTGTCCTTTACAGAAACCAATCCACACATTTTAGACCAGTCCCAAAGCTCCTAAAATTTAAAAAGTTATCTTTACAAGAAGATTCTAATATGCATTGCAACTTTTGAAAGAATTTAGGTTTTTTTTTTTCCTTTTTCCTTTGTTTTGATTACAGTATTGATTGATCTGGCAAATATTTTGTCATAAAGTTTCTTATGGGCCTTTTTTTATTCCGTGGAATATATAATGGGAAACTGGTTCATGCATGGATTTTGGAAGAGGGCTTGGTCATTTTTCTGGTTATTTTCATTTTATTTGTCATGCTTTTCAAAAAGTAAGCCTCCACATATCTGTGGAAGATGTTTATCAACAATGTTCAGGATTGAAAAATTAAACGGGTATGAGACAAGTGGTGCTTAGTTTGGGATGCACATTAAAATCACCTGGAGTCTTAAAAATAAACTGATGTCTGGGCTCCATTTCGGATTCAATGCTTAGGGCTGCTGCAACAACATACCGTAAACTGGGTGGTTTAAAACTACCCAAATGTATCCTCTCACATTAGTAGAGACTAGAAGTCTGAAGTCAAGATGTCAGCAGTGTCATGCTCCCTCTGAGCTCCTAGGTAGAATCCTTCCTTGCCTCTCCATTCCTTCTGGTGGTGGCTGGCAATCCTTGGCATGCTTGGCTGGCAGCTGTGTAACTCCAGTCTCTACCACTATACATGACATTTTCTCTTGTATCTTCACAATGTCTCTTGTAAGGACACCAGTCATGTTGGATTAAAAGCCCACTCTACTCCAGTATGACCTCATTTTAATTAATTTCAGCTGCCATGACCGTTTTTCCAAATGAAGTTCACATTCACAGGTACTGGGGATCAGGACTTCTTTTTTTTTTTTTTTTTGTGACACAATTCAATCCCTGATACTTAGTAAACCAGAATCTCTGGGAGGAACACCCAGGCATAGGTGTGTTACGAACTTCCCAGGTGATTCTAAGGCAGAGCAAGATTGGGACCACCACCGGACTAATAGAACCTCTGAGACCAAAGATAATGTATTACCTACCCTCATTCTCAATGGTCAGTTGACTTCCTACAAGTCAATTACATTTTAGAACTTTTTTCTTTTAAATTTCTTAAAGTCTGCTCTTTCAGTAGTTGCGTTTTTGCACCCGAATAAGGAAATATTTATTGATTTATTCCATGTCATGTAGTTTACTTCTAACCTTTCAAACATTTATTAATTATTGAAAAGAGAGCTCTTCAAGGCCTATGTGCCTTGCTATCTGAAGGTATAAATATCTTGTTGCTCAAAAAAGAAAATGTTCGTAAGTGGGGTATCTTATTTCTTAATCTGTAACTCCGTTTATAATAGTTCATTGGAGACAGTCATACGATATATTTGCACATTAGTCTAATGGGGAAGGTTCAGGGCTTAGAGGGGAGACGTGGAGTGGGACCTAAGTGTTAACACAATAGTATCAGGAAACATGATACCAAGTTTCCCTGGGATACAACTAATATATATTTCATGGATTTCCCCTAATACATATATGTGGTTGAATTGGAGCTAGGAGAAGCAGGTAGTCTGAAAATTATTAGAATCAAACAAAATTATTCTAATATTAAATAATAATCAATTTCTATGACTCCTTAAAATGTGACCATCCAGGTGTGTCCAGAGCAGTGCCATGATGAAAAAGCTGTTAATAACTCCTCTAGTGTTATTATTATGGTCTGTTCACATTGATAATTTGTGTGCTAAATGATCCTTAGACACTTCCTGAAGCAATAGAACATAGAGATTTCTTTAAATTGATAATTGTCTAGAATTGAAACCTGTTTTGTTCTGTTATTTTGTTGTTGTACTAATGGGTTCTGAAAGGGTTGTCTTTATTGGCTTCTCTTTTTATCTGGAGCCAGGATCCACATTTGTCATTACCGCTTGCCTATAGAAGAACCCATTTCCTAACTAGTATTTCCCTACTTTGACTTTGCTCAAGATCAAAGGTGAAAATGCCAGTGAAAGATGAATTTATTTCCTTTACATTTCTATAGTACTGCATGAACAAAAATCAACATTCATTAAGCAAAGCTCCCATGTATTTACCTCTTTTCTCCCCCAATGTCTTCCTGTGGTGCCGCAGGAGCGTGTCCCAGACAGCCCTTCACCTGCCCCCTCTCTGGAGGAGGGCCGGAGGCCTGGCAGCCACCCATCATCACATCGGAGCAGCAGCGTGTCCAGCTCCCCAGCACGGACTGAGAGCTCTTCTGACAGAATCCGTAGGTCTCATGCTTTTACTTGTCACCATTTTAAACTTTATTAGGTGCAGCTGGCTTTTCTAATCAAAATGCCCTCATTCCAAATAGATCTCAGATGTATCATGTTCTAAAGCTCTGTAGCAATAGCCATCTCTCAAAATTATGTTTCCCAGTTTGCAATATCATGAGGTATGGTACTACATTAACAGGTTCTGATATAAACTCCCTCTCTGATGCCACACATAAAGGTCGGAGCTATGAAACAGAGAAAGTAACCTGCTAGATTAGTTTCTGAAGTAAACACCTCCAACTCACAGTTATCTAGTGGCTAAGTATATGGTTTGGGGATTACTCAACTTTATTCTTCAGTCCCACCCCCTGCCAGGTTTTGAAATTTATCAATTTTCAAAATTCACCCTTGCATTAACAAACATAGCCACAAACAGCAATCAAAAAAATGAAATTGACTTTTTTAAAAAATGTCCTAGTCATTCTGATGATCAATGGATTAAAGAATTTTAAAGTGCTTGAATTTTAGAATTTGAATTAGTAAGTCAATAATGCATATTATTGTCAGATATTGTTAAATTCAAAAACGTAGGGGCTCTATTTTATTTCATGATAACATTTTCAGATATTTAACTAAGAAAATGAAGACTAAAGTTAAAAATGCCATTCAATTAATTGGTTATTTTGTATTTGTATTTTGTGTCGAGAATCTAATATTGTTTTTCCAATACAATGAACATATGAACAGTGATTGTGTTGGTTGACAAAATCAGTATCATTGTATCCTTTCCAGGATTTAGTTTATTTTATGAAATCATGTTTGTGATATATACTTCATCTAATTACACATAACTGGCTGAAGTTATTTGGTTGTTGGGAATATTTTTATAATAGGAAAAACATTTGCTAGAAAGCGTCTTTATAATTCATAAATGCTCATTTGCATAAAGCAGAAATCCTTAGTATGAATGCTCTTGAGGTAGATAACAAATACTAGATTAAATTGTATACAATATAATTATTTTAAAAATAGTTAATTATTGACAGTTATATAGTTCAACATAATTCTAAATATGAATATTTGTTTTGGCCTAAAACATATTTCCCTAATTTTCTAAGAGATGATTATAACTGTGTATTAATAAAAGGAAATATAACCATTCCCAAACCAATGACATTTTCTGGGGCTGGCAAATCGTGGCTCCTGCTACCTCAAACCATCTTGCATATAAAATATTTTCTGTATGCTTATGTGCCATGCTGACACTAGAATCAGAAATTTCATGATGCATATTGGTTTTATTTTTAATGCATTTATAAGATGTTATCATTGAAAAGACACTGTCCTTCTAGAGAAAGTAAAATATTTTTTCATGACACTTACATGGAAATTATGGACAGATAGGGAACAATTTGAAAGAATTTTATCATACGTTTATGTTTTAAATTCATTGTATTCTTTTTTATTTTTGATAGAACAAAGGAGAAATTTTTGCATGCTTGGACTACAGTAATTGTCCAAGTGCAAATAAATACACATGCACATAAATGCATGCATACACACACACACATATGCATATATGTAAATACATGTTCATGTATATGCATTTTTTAACCTTTTTTTAAAAAATTAGACCGACACAGACATTTCAAAAATAATACAAAGAATTCTTTCACACTCATCCCTCAGATTCACCCAATCATAAATGTCTCTGAAAGAGCTATCTTGATAAAGCCATAATGGCACCTTAATGTCCCTATCATGAACATGGACATCATGCCTCAAATATGTCATTGTTTGTCTTCTCAAAACAAGGAATTTCTCTTACTTAACCACAGAACAATGATCAAAATTGGGAAATTAAGATAATTATAATACCAGTCTCTAAACTATAAATCTTTTTCAAATTTCACCAACTTTCCTACTGATATATATATTCTTTTCTTACTAATATTTTTAATAGCAAAAGATTTTTCTTTACTGGTCCAAAAGCCAATCCAGGATCACATATTGCAATTATGTGTCATATTCCTTTGGTCTCTTTTACTCTGGAACAGTTCCTCAGCCTTTTTTGTCTTTCAGTATCTTGACACTTTTTTTTTTTTTTAAAGAATATAGGCCGTTTATTCTGTAGAATTTCCTTCAGAATGGATGTTTTGTTTTCTCATGATTAGGCTTGAATTATGAATTTTTGTCAGGAATCATAGAGGCATGATAGTATGTCCTTCTCAGTGCATTATTCCAGGAAGCATGATATTCCTCCAATACTTGTCATAACTATCTCTTGGTTTAGATGGTGACTACCAGATTTCTCTACTGTAGAGTTACCCTTTTTTTTAAACCTTAATAAGTAATAAGTCATAAGTCTTGTGAGGAGATATATGAAGACTATATAAATATTATATTTTTCATCAAACTTCCATTCCACTCCTTTTACAATCATCTGTTGAAGATACTTCCCTCACACAATTTTTGCTATGGTGATTTCCAAATGATAATTCCTAATATATTCTTATGATATTTTCAAAAAAATCTCTTTTTTCCAGTGAAGGTAAGTTTTTATGGAATGAGTACTCATCCAGTTTTGTGCACAGAACCAAGATTTTCATGGGCAACCTATTAAGAAATTTATTGACTGGATTTTGAAAATTCATAAGGGTGTTTTGTCATCTACTTTATTATTTCAGTAGTGACACATTACTGTTAATAGTTCAAAAAAGCAATTATTGTTTTTATTCATTCAACCATTCAATAGATATTAATTGGGCACTTGTATTTTCAAGTCTGAGTTCAAATCCAATTTTTTGGATTTGTGAAAAGTGAAACCTTGTGTTTTATTTACTAGAATAGAATATGAATATTGAAACAGTTACGTTAGTGCCTTAACTTTTTGTAAGTTAACAAGTTATAGTGGTTGTAGTGGTATAGCCATTCAAAAGTATTCCAGATATATAAAAATATATATGTATTCATTGTGAAATAAAAACAAGATAAAATGTTTTCAATTCCAGTATTTTTCTGCTTATCTTTTAGAATTATCATAGTTATCAATTCTGTGTTCTTAGAGATAGATTGCAATACTAAGTTAGACCATTATATTTTATTTATTTTTTAGTCCAAATGAGTTTAATTAATTTGTTTGAACATTGTGTGTTATGGTGTTTTTGTCTTTGTTCTTTTGTTTTGGGCTTGACAGCTGTCCATCAGAATGGGTTGTCCATGAACCAGATGCTGATGGGCTTATCACCAAACGTACTCCCGGGGCCCAAAGAGGGAGATTTGGCTGGTCATGATATGGGACATGAATCGAAAAGGATGCATATTGAAAAAGGTAATATATGATCATGTGGCCTTGTTTTTCCTGTTCACATGTCATCTAGATTTTACTCACAGAGTGACGTATATTTCTACCTCACAGAAGATGCCATGTAAACATTTTAAAAACCTACAATATTAGATAAAATTTAAGCCTTTTCAGCAAGAAAGTATGAATGAAGATCTGCTGCTTTTCCTTGTACAACGGATAGGTGATAATTTACTTTCCAATACATTAAAAAAGTGGACAATTTTTTTTTAAAGATTTTATTTATTTATTTGACAGAGATAGAGACAGCCAGCGAGAGAGGGAACACAAGCAGGGGGAGTGGGAGAGGAAGAAGCAGGCTCATAGCGGAGGAGCCTGATGTGGGGCTCGATCCCATAACGCCGGGATCACGCCCTGAGCCGAAGGCAGACGCTTAACCGCTGTGCCACCCAGGTGCCCCACTTTGACTATCTTTTTTAACATGAATACCAAATAATCAGTGTTATGAAAAGGATTAATTCTTCAGAAAACATAATTACACAAAAAGTACGACTAGCTGTCAAAAAGGAAAATAAATTAAAGTCGACATTTAATGAGGCAGAAAAAAATGATTGGAGGAAAACCAAGTTGAGGTGGGGCAACTTTTTCCACCCAAAAGTAAGAAAACTAATATAAAACCTTTTCCTATTCAACATAAAAATAGTCATGCTGAATCCTTAGGGAGAAAGAGTACAATATTTCTACAAATTAGATTATCTGCATTATGGAATGTCAATGAGAAAATGGTGATCTTTTCTATGTGCTAATATGTCAAAATCTAGGCATAATTGAGAGCAGCATTAAAGCAACTTTCTAATTTTTTATTTTGAATTTTGATATCAGATGCTATTACTAAGCTAGGTGGACTATATGTAATGTGTCAGTGAGCCAGATAGTATCTGAATACTTATTCTAGTTTTTTACAAGCTGTTCTTCAACAATGAATCAAAATGGTCCCTTACATATATTTTGATATATACCTTCTGTATTTGATCAAAACCTATTTGTGGAAATATAATAAAAATTAGCATCATGAGAAAATATAAAGCTTCATAAGAGATTGAAAATTTAAGTAATAATTATATTCAAATATAAGAATTCATCGTATAGGTTAAACAGCCATTTCTCCATCAAGGTCCTGCATAAGAATAAAGCCCTAGAAGAAAATAATGCGAGTGACTCATTTCTCAATTTTCCCATTGAAACTACATACATGGTTTCACTTGGAATGCATAAGGGGGAAGTTAATTTATGACATACAATGTATGCCAGGATATAGGGCTTAATTCTCTTGTAGCACCTTGAGGAGAAGAGCTGGGAGTGAAAAGTAAAAGCTGTAAGATGGTGGTGAGAACACCGTCAAAGACATGATCAGTAGCATAATTGGAATGAGTTGCAGTGGACTTTGGGGTAGATAGCTTTGTACAACCTGATGCTTCAAGTTGAGTTTACCTACCATTTTCATAGGTTCTGTCTATCCATTTATTTTTAAATTATTATTACAGTGTTGCCACCATGGAGCCTTTCCTGAAATACCATATTAGGTTGTTTGAGGGGACCCCCTTCTGTTTTTCCCATATGCCTGCTCCCAAAATCTTCACTACAGTATTTGTCTTGTTGTTTGGAGGTTATGCTCCATTGGTCTACTCCCAATACTGAACTAGAAATTCCTTGGAGTCATCTGTGTATTCCATTTGCTTTAAACATACTGATCTGGGCTGAATCATTAGGGGATTCTAAGAGACAGTGAAAGAAAGTTAAAACAACTATGAAGATTGCACTCTTTAAGGATTAATAGGCAGGCAAAAGGTGGAATTATATAACTATTAGAAGGTATATTTATGTGAAATAGTAGGACATTCTGACAATGAGTATACTCCAGAACTTTCTATATCACTAATGGTACTTCTCATCATATCGAAGTTTTTAAAATGATTTTGCTGTCAGAATAAAGACCTTGACTATATGCCAATGGTTTTCAAAAATTTTAATGTATATTTTATAAGGGAAATAAATTTTTATTTTAATATTCTTCCTAGGAATATAAAACTACCATTGAATGTATGCTTTCCAGTGTAGTTATATAATCCTAGAAATTGTGATATTGATACTAATTACAGTAAGCGTCTTGTTACATGTTGCTCTTTCTTTTGTGCACACTCTCTCTCTTTTATCTATTTTTCAGCATAGTGAATTAACAGTAGATATTCATGGCTTTCTAGATTGATAGAGTCTACTAAATTAAAAATTGTTTTATTTCATGACTACATTTATCATGTGCCTCATACTAGCTCTGCAACTTTCTTACGACACATATCTGTATTAAAACAAGTGACTTAATTTCGAGACATTTGTAGAGAAATTAATTATATGTTTGTGTCATTTTAGGCTCAAACTTCTTATATGTAATTTGCTGCTTACCACTTTAAATCATTCAAAGGATAATAATTCTTTAGAAAACATTGATTTTAAAAATAGATACCAAAATTAATTCGTGATTCGCTGAGAATCACTGTGGTCTAAAATCTTAATCATCAGTAACTTTTAAGTATTTTTAAATCTTCTTAATATTAAAAAGCTATTAACTCCACTCCATTAGAATATTTAAGCCACCATTAGCTGAAGGCATTCTAATTCAGAAGTACTAACTGCTGAGGAAATTCACTCCTTGTTTTTAAAAATAAAAACACTGTTAGGTGTTTGAACCTTGGAAGAGTTTAAGGTACATTTAAAATGTAAATGTGAAAACTGAGTTAGTATGTCAAGAATGAATAGACATAATATCTTATCGGTATTCCAAGTTTAAGGAGAAATGCTTTTAATATTATGAACTTCGACTAAAATAAGGACTTTGTCAAAGATATGTGCTGAGGAAAACTGTGGTACAGCTGAAAGCTTCAAAACCAATTTTATGTCTTCTAAACTTTTATAAACAGATTCCGTGTTCTCTAGAGCTCTCTGATCATTGCTGATCTTTTCCCTCAGTCTAAATTTGGTGGAATAGGCAGTAATAATTGGCATTTGAGTTATATAAATAGACTCACTGTTCCTTTATGCAGCATCTCTGTTTATTCCCTGCATATTTGTCCATGGATGCAAATTTACAGTATTTCTCCTGTATAATTTGTTTCTTGGTGTTTCTTAAATTGCTGCTTTTTTTCAACACGTTTTTGAGCATGTTTTACACCTTTGTGTTGTTTCATAGGCACATATTTTGTTATTACGGAATTTATCTAATTTTTAATTTACCAAAAATTAAATATATGGTACAGATAAGCTTATAGTATCAGCTTTTTCCAATTACAGAAAACTTAAGCGTGTGTAGTTGAACTAACCATGAAATACCTAATTTACACTAATGAATTTCAGTCTTGGACTAAGTATACTGAAATGACATTATCAGTGGGTAAATATTTACTGAATGCCAGATATGTGAACTAAACCATATGAAATGCAAAAACGTTTCCTTTCTCTGTCCTTTCTCTCTTTCTCTCAATCTTCTCGCTATATTTTTTCCTTAATACGGATCCTAACTTTCCCTATAGTTGAGTCTTTTCCCTTTATTTATTTTCATAAAAAAATATGAAAACTTTCTTTTATTGGTGACTCTTGAGGACTTTCTTTCATTGGTGACTCCTGCCATTTTAGAAGCAGAAATAATTTAAGAAGCAGCAGGAAATACAGGGGATTTGCTTCAGGCCATAAAACATTTCTTTTGTGGCATATTCTGTTCGGTTGGCAGTGTTCAAGATTTCCAATGGTTAACATACTTGTATAAAAGGTTTCTTTTTGGTACTCTGAATTTGAGGACAGGGCACTAACGGCAATAATAATTCGCAGCGTGGCCATATTGGGATTTCCTCTTGTTAATGTTTTATTCTTAGCCTCCGACCTTGTGGACTGTTTTCCTTCAAAACATCTTTTTGAATGACTGTGTCATCGCTTTTCTCAAGTTTGTGGAAATAATTTTTTGAAGTATATTTCCTTTTGCACATTTCTCAATGTTTAAAAATTCTAATTTTACTTGAATTAGGATTGCATCTTCAAGAATGGTCTTCTTTTAAATTCTAGGTCGCCATTACACAAATCAATTAATAGTAAATGTTATTTTGTTATATACACATATATCATAAATCTTAACCTTTAGTATTTCATGTGACTATATAGATGTGTATAGAGTAAAAGCCCGTTTTCTTTAGAGATTCCCATATTTTGATTATGTTAACACATGTATAGCCCGTGAGTATTTTCATTTTAAAATTCCCTAACAGTGTAACTTTTCCTTCACTTTTATTCTTAAGATATAATTTCTCTTGGCATATCTCAAAGTCTTTATAAAATATTCCCCCTTAAGGCTTATTAATGTGACTTTACTCTTCAGTTTCCAAGCCTGTGAAATAAAGGTATTGAACTTAATGCATATACCTTTAATTCTGTGATTCATAACACTAGACAACAAATTTCTCTGAATTCCAGAGCGCTTTCTTAAGCAGGTGGCAGATCACATGTAAAGTCACAGCTCAGGTGAAACTTTATGAAGGCACTGGTTTATTATTTTGTGAATTATAATTTGAGAAGCAGAGCTTGCAGTAACACTTCAATGACAACTTAAGAAAATTCTTACTTTGAGAATCCCATGACATACCTGTAATGGTGGGCAATTGGTATAAAATGGGTTTTAATGTTTATTTTATTCCCCATGCAGCTTGCTGACTGTCTTGTCACATTGAAATTCCAAGTTTCTCAAGCATCTTCTGTCCTTTCCCAGATGATCCAGTTTCTTTCTTTACCTGGGATATATATGCCTCCTATTCATTAATGATCAACCCCAAACTCTTCTGGGCAAAAGCTATGTCTTCTCCTCATCTTTGTATACCTAGCACAGAGTCTGCTATTAGTAGGGACAAGACATTTCCTTTCAGAGTTAAATGAGATAATACATGTCTGGAGTGCTCGACCTATATAAATACTCCCTGAAATTATTAGTAGTATCAAATTAGGTAATGGGTATGTGGCTCGATTTGATAGATGTGAAAATATACACATTGTGAATCACTGAATTGGAATATTATCTGCTTACAATTCATAATATCACAGTTATTGTGACTTATGGTTGATCCTAAATAGGAATAGTGAAACCACAATGTTTTAGAGAATGTTTTGACTTCATATGACAACACTGTAATATGCACAGTTTTGGAAGGGAAAAAGTAGTAACTACTATGTTAGTCAGTTATT